>NW_006792080.1:1114666-1135508 GCF_000442215.2 Lipotes vexillifer | reverse complement strand
GAAAGAGTCTCTAACTCACGGGGTTGTGAGGATCAAGTGAAATAACCCCGGGAAAGGGCTGTGCAGATCACAACCTGCTGTGTAAATATCGGGTGTTGTCATTACTGGTTTTTAATGCTTTGTCTCTCTTTCCTTACCCGAGGCTACATTTCACCAGATTTTTCTTCTCTGAGAAAACGGGTACTAAGTGGAACTGGCTCCCTGAGGAAAGGGAAGAGTCCGATGCTCCCTCCTCCCTGTTCCAGCTTTAGCAGGATCGCCAGCTCTCTGGGTGCCTCCTCACGATCCCCTTTTAGCCCACAGTGGTGCCGTGGAAAGTTATTTTCGGGTAGAAATATTTTGTATGAGACAAAGAGACGGGGATTATTTCATCCTTCAACAAAGAATTATTAACTACTTAACTGTGCACGGAATACGACGCTAGAGTGTTTTAAGGGTCCTTGGGATTGGTTTTAATCAGATGTGGTGAGACGCACAGACACGGAAGTGGCTGTCATGAGGGACAATTTATACTATTCACAGTTCCCTAGAAAGGGGGCCGGTCACCCCACACAGGGCCACTCAGGGAAGCACCAAGGCTGGTCGGGAGGCAGAGGGAGTTGGGGGGAATGTAGACGGGAGCCGTTACTGCATTTTCTACGAGAAGGAATGGTGAGGCGGGCCGAGCAGGCTGAGGATTGGCTGGCTTGAATAATTTCAGTGGGCTCGCGGGCTTAGGGGCTGCCCTGGTTGTCCGGTACCTGGCCCTGGGTGACAAGGACAGCAGGAGAGTAGCCCAGAACGTGAGAGGTGGGATGTGGGCTCTGGGCGGGTTGGTTTGCATGTGAAAGGCCAGCTCACAGGCCAGTTCTTTCCTGCCTCTAGAAATTCGCTAACCCTGGGAGCAGCGGTCCCGCCAGGGCCAGCTTTAACCAGGTAGTAAAGCATCAAAATACAGGAAATAAAAAACACAGGACACAGCAGAACCAGGGCAAACGAGACAAAGACTGCGCTGGATTAAGTCTGTGGTGCAGGTGGCGCAGGGCTCTTCCTTTAAAAACTATGAGGAAAGGATTTTCACTGCAAATGCAGAGCTGTTGCTCAGTGTACGTGGCGGGAAAGGAAATGTATCAGTCAGCGTGGCCAGGGTAATGGAGATGAACCTCTGGTGAGTGGCCGTTATGGAAATGCTGGCTACAGTTCATTTCAGCAGGTGTATAGCAGGCACCTGCCCCCCGTGCCAGGCCGTTGCGAGGAGCCCTGAGGGATACGCAGAAGAACAGAACAGGACCCTTGATCCCGAGGTCACAGCCCTTGGCAGGTGTGGGGCACGTGCGGGCCCAGCCTCCTCCCCGAGTCCGTGGCAGACGTCACCAGTCTCCGACAGCACAGTGCCGTGGGGGCCACCAGCCACCCATCAGAGCTGCTTGTCAGCCAGGCTCTAGGGCCCCTCGGTCCATGGGGAGGGAGTGCTGCTGGAGGAGAGAAGGGGGGGAGCTCTGGTCAGCTCACCTGTGATAGAGACAAGACCTGGTGGGGGGGAGGGGAAACTTGCACCTGTGTGGAGGGAATTGACTCCGTGGAAGGGTTAGGAGTGGCGATGGGCCTTAAAGGGTTTGCTCCTGGCCTGGTGCAGGGCTGGGGGCCCCGCAGCAGGGGGCTGCCGTATGAGAGGCGCAGCGGAAAAGCGTGGATGTGCCTTGAGGGACAGCGGGCGGGGAGGTGTGAGTGTGGCTCCGATTTTGCTTTCTAGTGAGGGGGCAGGACCAGTAGGAGCCTTTACCAGAGGCCCCGAAAACTGGACTGGCGCACGCGGACCGAGCTCTGAAACAGTGGAGACCCTGACCCCTGCAGGATCAGAGCAGCTTCCAGAGGGGTGCAGAGGGGTTTAGGGCAGGCAGGGGGCTGGGTGGGAAGCTGTCGCCGGGTAAAAGGCGATGAGCGTCTCACCCCCTGCAGGTGGCGTAGGCATGCAAAGGAGCAGGCCGATCCAGGAGGCTGAGGACCTAGAAATCTGGAAGGGTTTGGGGACCAGCTCGACATAGGGTAGAATGAAGGTCAAAGATAGCAGGCCTGTTTTGAGCCTGAATGATTCAGAAGGTGAATGGAACCCGGGAGCAGAGCCACTTTGGAAGCTGTTTGAGGATCAACAGGAGAGTCGGGGGACTCTTCTGACCAGGGGGTCATGAGGCAGATCTGCAGCTCTGGGAGGAGCTTCCCAGAGCGGGGAGGGCGGGCGGGCGCGGGCGGGGCGCACAACGCGCGTCGCGGGAGAGGCAGCCACGGGGCAGTGGAAAGGAGAGCGGGAGGGCCTGCGGGGCGGCCGGGGCGGGCGGCACTGCAGCGCGCACGTCGCGCGTGCTGACTTGTGAGCAGGCAGGCCAGCAGAACCGAGCAGCCCTCCAGAAACAGGCCAGGCTCCAGTGAAAGGGGAACCTTCGCGTGGGATCGGAGGGATGCCACAGTTCAGTGAGGTGATGAGGGACTGGTTCATAAATTCCGCTAGAACAGTTAAGAACCATTTAGGAACTTGATAGAGGTGGTTGAACAACGTTGTGAACATACAAAATGCCATTGAATTGGCACACTTTACAATGGTTAACGTTATGTTATGTGAACTTCACCTCGATTTTAGGAAGAAAAGAACGGTCGGGAAAGAGATCGTGTCTCATACCAGGTACCACGATAAGCTGCAGGTGGATCAAAAATTAACACGTAGAAAATGAAACCCAATCTGGAGATGGTGGGGGCGATGGTTGCACAAAAGTGTGAATGTACTTGATGCCACTGAGCTGTGCACCTAAGAATGGTTAATGTAGGACTTCCTGGTTGTCCAGTGGTTAAGACTCAGCGCTTCCACCGCAGGGGGCATGGGTTCGATCCCTGGTCGGGGAACTAAGATCCCACGTGCCGTGTGGCATGGCCAAAAAAAAAAAAGGTTAATGTAAATTTTATGTTATGTATATGTTATCCCCCCCCAACAAGAAATGAAACCATAAAGGAACTCGTAGGAAAAATGCTGAGTTCCTTTATACCCCTGGAGTAGAGAAGGATTTTATAACTAAGAATCAAGACTCAGAAGCCATAAAAAGAAAAGATTGATAATTTTTAAGGTTTTTTTTTTTTTTAAAGCAACTAGTGCTCAAGCTGTTTTTTTTTTTTAATGAATTTATTTTTTATTTATTTATTTTTGGCTGCGTTGGGTCTTCGTTGCTGCGCGCGGGCTTTCTCTAGTTGCGGCGAGCGGGGGCTACTGTTCGTTGTGGTGCGCGGGCTTCTCATTGCGGCGTCTTCTCTTGCTGAAGAGCTCGGGCTCTAGGCGCGCAGGCTTCAGCAGTTGTGGCACGCGGGCTCTAGAGCGCAGGCTCAGTAGTTGTGACGCACGGGCTTAGTTGTTCCACGGCACGTGGGATCCTCCCGGACCAGGGCTCACACCCTTGTCCCCTGCGTTGGCAGGCGGACTCTTAACCCCTGCGCCACCAGGGAAGTCCCAAGATTGATGAGTTTTTCAAATTAAATCTTCTGTAGCTTAAACACAACATCAAGTCAGAGGACAAATGACCAACTCATATACAAAGAGCTCTTAAATATCAAGAAATGCAAAACCCTGCAAGCAAAGACAGAAATTCTCAGTTGACCAGAAGAGAACTACAAGCGACTCTTGAAATATAAGGAGATGTTCGACCTATATTTTCTCCTCTGTCTTAAGGGCCAGAATACAAACACTGAACGACCTGCTTTGTTGGGAGGCTGATAGATTCAACCCAGCACATCCCACGTGGATGGCAAGTGGGCGACTTCTACTGAAATGGCACCTGCATGCACCTTTGAACCAAACAACCGTGCCACCTAGGCATACACCCTGAAGGCGCACCTTCACAAAGATGGAATAAAACATTCCCAGTGATTCATTACAGTCCGATGTTTAATAAACGAGAGATTGGATGTCACACAAATGCTTTTTGATGAGATGGCCAAAATAAGCTGTACTCCACCCACACAGAGGAGCACTGCACAGCCCTAAGACAGAGGGAGAACTCTTGGTCTGTTTGTGATAATGAAATAATCTCCAGAATACGTTAAAAGTGAAAAAAACTGGCGTAGGATAGGGTGGGTCTGTAGCATGCTACCTTCTATGTAAAAAAAAAAAAAAAAAAAATTATTTTTGCAAAAACAATTGCTTTGAAAGAAAAAACAGAGAATAGTTAAAATGCTGAGCCATGGGGAGCGAGAGGGGAGAGGTACAGGAGGCAGGAGCAGCAGCAGGATGTCCCTGGATGAATCTTTTTTTAAGTTTTCTAACTTTTGAACCAGGTAAATGTTTACGTATTCACAAAAGAAAATGAAAAGTAAAACAGTAAAATCTATAGTTGTGAACAAGTTTATTTTGAAACTAATGAATCTAATCGTATATCAAATCAGTAACGTAAGCACACAGAGAAAATAATGATCATGTATTTGTAATAATTCGAACTTTAAACGTAATACTCTGGGACTTCCCTGGTGGCGCAGTGGTTAAGAATCCGCCTGCCAGTGCAGGGGACATGGGTTCGAGCCCTGGTCGGGGAAGATCCCACGTGCCGCGGAGCAACTAAGCCCGTGCGCCACAACTACTGAGCCTGCGCTCTGGAGCCCATGAACCACAACTGCTGAAGCCCACCTGCCTAGAGCCCGTGCTCCGCAACAAGGGAAGCCACCGCCATGAGAAGCCCGCGCACCGCAACCAAGAGTAGCCCCTGCTCGCCGCAACTAGAGAGAGCTCGCGCGCAGCAGCAAAGACCCAACGTGGCCAAAAATAAATAAATAAATAAATAAATTTATTTTTTTATTTTTAAAAATGGCAGTATTAAACACAATACTCTGGCCATATCATTACTGAACTGTCTTCCAAGGACGGGGGGGTGCGGTAGGGGGAGTATTGTTTAGTGGGTGTATCAGTCAGCTTGGGCTGCCATAACAAAGTACGGCAGGCTGAGTGACGTAAACGATAGCAATTTATTTTCTGAAAGTTCTGGAGGCCGGAAGTCCAAGATGAAGGTGTCGACAGGGCTGGTTCCTCCTGAGGCCTCTCCCCTGGGCTTGCAGACGGGCGTCCCTCTGTGTGTGTTTGTGTCCTAATCTCCTTCTCTTACAAGGACGCCAGTCAGATTGGGTTAGGGGCAAGCCCAGCGACCTCATTTTAACTTAATCACCTCTTTAAAGACCTGTCTCCAAATACAGTCACGCTCTGAGCTGTGGGGATTGGGACTTCAGCATGTGAAGGGAGTGGGGAAGGGGGATGCAGTTCAGCCTGCGCCAGGAGCATGAGGTTTTAGTTTGAGGAAGATGGGAAGGTTCTGGTGGCGACGGTTGAACAGCAGTGTGAATGTGCTCGATTCTGCTGAGGTTGCACTGAACGATGGTGAAGATGCTATGTTTTACCACAGTAAAAAATAAAAATGAATTTAAGGGGACTGAGGGTGCCGCTGAGAGGGTGACAGAAGGGGGCCCCAGGCTGTGTGCGATGGGCAGTCGTGGGGGACGGACAGTAGGAAACAGGAGTTCATGGTCTGACCACACAGAGGGTTTCCGAGTTTGAGGTCTGGGCGGCCAGCCGTTCCAGCCGCTGTGAGCACCCCCTCCACTCTCTGTCTGTGAAGCGGGCAGCATGGTCACTGCAGCTCTGGGCAGGTCCTCTTGCTGTGCTTCCTTGTGCTCTGGGAGCTCCTCCTTGTTTGCAGTTTTCAAATCCTCACTTTTCGTGGTTTCTATGGCGACTGACGTCCCCCTGAGAGGGGAGCGTGGAGGGACCCTCAGAAAGAACGCAGGGAAGTGAACAGCATGGATATGGGACAGGCAGTACAATCCAGGAGGGAGGGAGCATGACCTAGTTTTACGGCTGCTTCGCTGAGAAGATTCTGGCAGGTGCACTTGACTGTCTTATGTGTGTTGCACTGTCTTCACCAGGAGCTGTAAAGAGAGGTGACAGGATGCAGCACTTTACCTGGTGAAAAGCTAACGCTTGGAAACACAACTGTGAGGGTCAAGGACTTGGGAAAGCCCAAGGAATTCCAAGCCTCATCCGTCTTGTTTCTGGCCACCTGGGGAGAAACGAGGCCTAGTGAGACTCCACGTGCCTGTCCTGTCTTTTTTCCTGGGATACGGCCACAAGGAAGGCACCCTGGCTGCGTGGACAGGCTTTGTGATGTTCACATCCTGGCTCATGACTTCTGGCTGTGTGATCTTTGGCACGTTCCTTAACCTCTCTGTGCTTCAACTTCCTAGTCTGTAAAATGGGGGGGAAGAGTTCGCACGGTCAAGAGTTCTTGGAAGGGCTTGGTGGGTCCTCCCTAAAGAGTGGCTGGTAATTCCGTGAGGAGACCCCCTGGGCTTGGCAGGAGTCAGCCTCTGGTAACTGGTTCTGTTTCCTGTTCTCTTCCAGTTGGCCACGGGCAGAGCGAGGGGGAGAGGATGGTGGTGTCTGACTTCCAGGTTTTCATCAGGGACGTGTTGCAGCACGTGGACGTTGTGCAGAAGGACCACCCGGGGCTTCCCATCTTCCTCCTGGGCCACTCCATGGTGAGTAGACCCCGGAAGAGCCCTCTAAGTCAAGCTGGGCCCCAGCCCCAGCCCTGCAGTGGGTGGAGGGTGAGGGTCCCGGGATGCAGGGGGCCACCCTGCCTCTGGCCCCATCGCGCTCTGCCTGGCCAGCACGGCCCCCTCTGGGAGTTCCCAGACAATTTATGCTCAGGGAGCGAGGGCCAGCATCTTGGAGGCAGCCCCAGAGAAGCTCACCTCCGCCCGTTCCTTCCTGCCAGGGCCCAAGGCGCCAGGAAGGTGTCACCTCATGGTGGGGCCCCAAGGGCACTTCTCCCTGCACGGCCGCGTCTCAGGGCAGGAGGGCCCCTCCGTCAGCCTGTGGAGAAACACAGGTCCTATGCGTCCTGCCCGTTTCAGAGTCACACAGTACACATGGGAATTAGGACGGGGTTCCAGAGGAAACAAGTCCTTAAAGGTCATTCCAAATCCCTTTCACCTTTTAAATACATTAAACCCCCTAAGAATCAGCCAACTCTAATCTTTAAATCAGGGCTTCTCAAACTGGCAGCATCCAGGCCGAATCTGCCTCTAGACCCCCTGCCCCAGTGGCTATCAAAGAACGTTTTGAGCTGCTTGATTTTGAAATCTGGGTGACTTTTCACTCCCTTCCACCCCGGTCACTGCCGGGCTCTGTTCCTACGCGTCTGTTACCTGCCTGGCCCTTGTAAGCCTGTGTGGTTCAGGTCACCTTCAGCCTCAGCAAATAGCCAAGGCCGCAAGCCTTCACCACCCACGCTCACTGACTGTTTTTCTTGGAACCTAAATTTCTGGGACCTTTACTGAACCAGGAAAACAAAAAAAGTGTAGCAGTCTCTTACTAGCATCAGATTTTTTTCGGATCTCAAATTAAGGCTGACGGAATGGGTGAATTGGGAGTCTGCCAGCTTTTGGCTTGAAATGAAATAGAAATATGTTATTGTTTAACTTGCAGCCCACAAGCAGGAACCTTATTTAGATCTCTCTGAAATGTTTGCTGTTGGAAAACCCGGAGAAAAAAACATGTGAAAGCAAGTAATTGCAGGTCTAGTTTATCCAACATTTGAGGGTGTCTATTCCAAGGTACCGTCCTTGGGGCTCGGGGCCGGGACTGCAGCCCAGCAGGAGACCCGCGATGGGGGCGGTTAAGAGCCCATTGCTGGCGACGCCCACACCCACATGCTGCCCGTTCTCATTGCAGGGAGGTGCCATCACCATCCTCACGGCCGCACAGAGGCCCGGCCACTTCTCTGGCATGGTTCTGATCTCCCCGCTGGTTCTTGCCAATCCCGAGTCTGCCACGACTTTCAAGGTAAAGGGACTTCCGGTTCCATGAGACTCCTGCAGCTTCCCTGACCCCGGGGCGTCCGTTCACAGCTAGAGTCTGGGGGAAAGGGCTTCTCCCACGATTGTGATAAGGTTTGGACAAGTAGCAAGCATTGTTGTCCCTGGAATTCTGTAGTTTCTCAAGTCAGGTACTTTTTTTTTCCCAAAGACAAAAGAAAAATGACTTCCTGCTTGTCCATGTTTCGCTGGTGAACGTTAGAAGGAGGAAAGGTTACGCGGGTTAGGAATCCAGCGAAGGGGCCTCTGTTAACAAGCCGTGTGCTGGGCTGGAGCTCATTTCCGGGGACCATTGGCCAGCATCGGCCACGGCATGCGGACAGCGGAGCTGCAGGCAGTTACTAACGTGACAGCGCTGGCGCTTTGGCTGTAGTGCTGTCCATCCCTGAGCACTTTCACCTCTGACCTGCCGGATCCTGCATTCTGTTTTTCTGGCTGTAACGCTCCACGCGGCGCAACCCAGTGGTTCCCGCGTTGAGCTGGGCCTCCTCCCCCCTGAGGAAGGAGATGGGACTCGTGGCCTCAGCAGGGCTGCCAGGTTGTTGACACATTATGGACCTGAGTTTTCAGAGACAGGTAACCCGGTGAGGGTGGGGAATCCCAGCCCCGAGTCTCCCCGAGCAACGGTCAGTCTCTCCTGGTCTCTGGAGGACACTGCTGCCCCCGAGCCAGTTCTCAGGGCTCTCAAAGGAGCACGAGGAGTGGGTGAGGCAGTGAGTGGGGTCCTGGTCCGAGTAGAGTAAGCAAGATGAGGATCGCAAAAAGAGGGGGTCCCCACGGCGCACCGCATGCTTTGACTCGTGATTCGTTCTGCCCAGTGAGTGTCGGGCACGTGCTGGGCTCACACATGAATCATCTCCCTCGGCTCCCACCCTCACCCCAGGAGAGGTCGAGGCCTGCGTTTTACGGTCGGGACGACGGAGGCTTGGAAGGGACGAGCGACTCTCCGGGTCCACACTCCAGCGTGGTGGATTGGGATCTGGGGCTGTCCTCCTCTCCCCGTCCAGGGTGTTTCCCCAGAGAAGAAAGTGGATGTTTGCTGCAGCGGATGTTTCCCCTTTGGGAAGAGCCCAGGACCATGGGGATTTTTGGATGAAGTGCACCAGGGGATCAGGGCAGCTGGGCCCCAAAGTGGAGCCCACAAGCTTTCCCCCGAGTCACTGGCAAAGGGGCAAGGCCACCAGCATGACCTTCCGAGTCTGCCACTAATAGATCACCTTGTCAAATCAGGAGCCAGCTGTCCCCGGGGGGATGCAAGTCTCCTCTCATTAACCGAGACAAATGAGACTGCCCGTTGCCCCCAGACCGGAGGACACATCCTCCCCGTGAAATCTGTTGCTGCTCCAGGCTTCGACAGTTCTGACTGACATTCTGTGATTCGTCTGCCACCCCCGGACCACGGGGTTACCCTCCACGTCTCACCTGACAGCCTTCTGAAGGAGTCCCACAGAATCTTTGTTTAAAATTTAATTGACACATTCTTAAAATAATGTATCTATACAGTCCAAAATGTGAGGGAAAGGGCATGAGCAGAGTCTCCTCACGGTTGCAGGCAGGCAGCCATTTAGCAGAGTTTGTGCATCTCTGCGGGTGCGCACACCACTGTGGGTCCCTGTGTTTCACTCACGTGGGAGCACGCTCTCTGTGCTTCCTGTTTTGTTCTTTGGGTGGCCTGTTTGTTTTTGTGGGTGGGGTTTAGTTTGGTCATTTTTCTTTGTGATACCTCTTGGCGCATAGGACTAGGAAAGGCCTCGCTGCGGGCCCTGGGTCAGGTGAGGCCCAAGGGGGATGGCCCTGGGTCAGGTGAGGCGCCCTATGGGGATGGCCCTGGGTCAGGTGAGGCGCCCTGCGGGGATGGCCCTGGGTCAGGTGAGGCCCCCCTTCAGGGATGGCCCTGGGTCAGGTGAGGCCCCCCTGCAGGGATGGCCCTGGGTCAGGTGAGGCCCCACTGACTGGCCTTTGGGTCTTCCCAGTGTTTCACTCTTACAGACCCCAAAGACAGACAGCCTCCTGGAGACCACCCTGGCTGAGGGGGAGGAGGGGAGCCTTCCCCGGCTGGAGTCACACTGTCACGGCGCAGAGCACAGGGCAGTGTCCTGTTCTGTGACGCTTCTCCCAGAGCGAGGCTCCTTGACAGGTCAGAGGTTTGTTTCATGGCAGCCAGTTCCTGATGGAGAGATTTCGAAAATCATTATAGCCAGCCAGCGTGAGATACCCAAGGCTTGGAGCGCAGGCGGGCTTGTGGAAGATGAAAGCTCCCCGCTCCAAACGTGAGAATCCCAGACCACCCCCCCCCACCCCAGATCCCGCACATCTGGTTCTTACTCCATTTTCAACAAGCTGGGGTATACTTAGCCTGGGGAACAGACCAGGAGGACAGAGTCTCCTGGCCCCAAATGCTGTCTGTGTTCAGATCGTGGTGGAAGCAGGAGAAATTTAGAAACAACAGTCCTGTGCATCAGAACAAGTCTCAGTGGTTAATGGGAGGTTTCATGGGGATTGTCTCATGCCCCCGGCATGCTCTGGGGAAGGCAGCACTGCAGCCAGCCCTGGGCACAGGGGGGAACGCTTGGGAACAGGTGTCACACCCTGAGCTTGCCAGGCCTTGTCCCGGGGCGACACGCAGGAGGGGCTGCAGGTTAACCCAGTCCTTTCTCTGGGGAAAACCCCGACATCCCCCTGGATTTCTGCCAGGGGTCAGGGCGGGGACTCAGCCTGCCCAGAGGGTAATCCTCTAAATGACCTTCTCTGCCTGTTGCCTGGAGATTGTCCCCTGGGGTCAGCTCCGAGATGCAGGAGCCATCCCAGTGCTTCCGGATGCCTCTCCACCACCACCACCACCCCCGCCCCGCCCGCCAACCAGGGCACCTGGCCAGGTGGGGCTTGAGTGGCCGCTGTATACCCAGCCCTCATGCCAGACACGTACCATCTTATTTCCCCTCCGTCACCACCCCGTTCCCATTTACAGACGAGGAAATGAGGCTGATTGTCTCGCTGAAGGTCAGCGTGAGCTCTGGCTCAGGCGGCAGGCGTGGCAGGATGTTCCCTTCACCCCGAAACTGCCCTGGATCAACTCTAGCCCACTTCCCATTTGAATGTCACTCTTCTGCTTCCGGAGTCCGGAAGGCCCTGGAGCAGGGGGTGGAGAAGGGACACGGAAGGGGTCTGGGGAGTGGCCACTCATTCAAACTTCAGGTAAAGTTAGACTCAGGAGTCAGGGCTCTGCTAGGTCATAAACTGGCCCCTGAATCTGGCAACAGCGATGCACCAGGCGTGTTGTTACCTCTGTAAGGCATGTGGGCTTCCTGTTGTCTGCCGGGAGGTGCACTCTCGCCCACCGCAGAAACTCTGGGCTGTGCCCCGGCCATGCACTCCTGCGCCCACGGAGGCCTGCACTTCTGGCCTCCTGTGCGTGGGTCAGCCTGTTGAGCTGCTGTATAAAAGTGAGTGTAATTACTTCCCTCCTGTCAAGTCTTTTAGTGGCAGAAGCTTAAAAATGATCTTCGGGAGCCATTAAAACGTTTCGGATCAATAGAGGCATTTGTGCAAGTCACTAGCACTTAAAGTGATGGGGCTGCAGTTAACCCAGGGGCGCCCCGAGGGCAGGCCAAGGACACGTGACCGTCCGCTTGCTTGCTTGTCGGGGGTGAACCTCACTTCCGGGCGAGTCATCCTCTTTTGTAGCCGAGGTAGTTTGGGGCTCCAGCTGTCACCTGGTTCCGCAGGTCGCCTCCTTCCTGGGGTCCCCACTCGGAATGACATCAGCGTTTGCTCAGTCAACCGAGGAGTGTTGGTGGAGCTTCTCCTTGGGGCCGGAAACCAGAGGGCAGTTAGGGACGAGCGCTGGAGGAATCCGGTGTCTCGCAACCTCCTAGCGGCCCTTCAGACTTCGTTTCATTTTCTCCATTTTAGAAACGGAGACACTGAGGATCGTAGACCTCCTCCGGGATTCAGAACCGCAGTTCGAATCCCACTTTGCCCAGCTCCGAGTCTCCAGGACCGATTCCCCCACTTTATTACCTTCCCTTTCCAGGGCTGGGGTCCATTGACCGTGTGTAAGTCGTCACGGGTCTCGGCCCCCAAATTGTCCTCAGCCGACATGCCGTGGGGCCCCGTTGAGTCGGGCTCACTGGGACGTGTGTGGCGGCACAGACCTGACTTAGCCTGTTGGAGTCACGATGAGGGCGAGGCCTCTTCTCCAGGGGGCCCGGCAGGGGCCGCCCGTCTCCTGAGCTGGATCCGGGGCTCTCTCCACGCCCTTGCAGGGTTGTCCGAAGAGTTCGGAACGCTCGCTCAGAATGGCATCGAGATCCACAGTGTCTTGCATCCCACTTCCTTTTTGGGCAAGCCACTGCCCCTCGTCTTCCCGTGGACACAGGTGCGGGGCTCTCGCGGTGCGTGGCGCTGGGGCAGATGATGGCAGGAAGCAGCAGCAACCTGGACAAACTGATCTTTCGGGCGTGGGGTCTGCTGGGCTCGCTCCGATCCCCCTGCCTCCTCACCACGTGACCTCAGCTCCCCTCCTGAACCTCGTCTTCCTTGATCTACCACTCCCGCTGCTCCGTTTTCTAACGGAAAAGCTAATGAGATGGACAAACCCTAAAAGAGCAGCAGGGAAAGTGAGCGTCCTCCCCGCGTGCCGTTCAGAGCGTCCTCCCCGCGTGCCGCCTCTTTTCCGTCTCCGGTGTTTGTGGGGGAAAGGCTGAGAAACAGCTGATTGTTTTAGCTGTGACGTTATTGCCATCAAAGGTTTGTCTCTACCCAGTTGAGTCTTGTTGGAAATGTGGCCAGGATTTACTCTGCTGGTTTAGAAAAAGAGCTGAGGGTCAGGGTGGTGCAAAGATCTCTCACTGTGGCTCCTTTGAAAGTGAGGCTTACACGTCAGGTGTGTCCGTGTCCCTGGTCCTATGCTGTGGGGGTCGGGGACACTGCACCACCTGGGCCACAGCTCAGAGCAGGTCAGGCAGAACCTCTTAGGGTGGTGCTCCTCTGACTCAGGCTGCCTGCCCCTCCACCTTCAGGGCGCACACGAACGCCGGGGGTCCCGTGAAAATGCAGAGCCTGATCCCTGGCAGCTGCCGGTGCTGCTGGTCTGAGGACCACACGTAGAGCAGGGGTCATGGAACATCAGGAAGGGACAGGGCCTGATGGGGGCCACGCCCGCTGCCAGTACACCAGCGGGGTGCAGGGAACAGGACTTCAAAACCAAGCGCCATCTTCTGTGGAGACCAGGGGCTCAGGACCATAGGCTGCCGGAGCTGCAGCAGGAGAGGCCCCGCCGGAACTCGGCGATTGTACCGGGATGGGAAGGTGAGGGAGCAGCTGAACTGCTGTGCATTATCTGGTCCCTCCAGGGACCGGACCCTTGCACTGTTCTTTTCGTAAAGCAAATGCTTGTCCAGAAACGGCTCTCTTCCTCTTTTTTTTCCGTGAGGCTCTTCTTGAGCTTCCCATGGCTGCCCAGAGTTCCTGTTAGTGATGCAGGGAAGACTGCATGCTCGGGACAGAGGCCAGGGCAGGTTTCTCTGTGGCCCTCTCCTAGAGGCAGCGTCGCCCCTGGCTGCCTCGTGCCCACACCCACCCCGGGAAACTAGAATGAGGACGGCATGGGCCTCAGCCCGCCTGGCCTGATCCTCATGGAGCCTGAGCTGTCAGTGTCTCTTCCTGGGGGTAGAGGCCTTGGCACTTTGGGGTGTGAATGTTTGGGTTGAGAGGTGCCCATGGTGGGAGCAGAGACCGCAAGGGTGAAGGTGAGTCTGACCCTCCACGAACAGCTGGCAGCATGCCCGCGTCCACGCAGAAACGGTGCCCGGCTTGGACTGGAGTGGATGGACCCTGTACAGTCTGCCTTCACGCCTGCCACGGGGCAGGTGCCCAGGCGGTGTGTCCCTGGGCCTTTTCCTGCTGTCGGCTATCCGATCGGGGAGTGGGTAGGAAGCGACTTGCCGAGAAGGAGCCGTGTCCTTGAGGAGTCCGTGCTGGACGAGGCAGGCAGACGGGCCAAAGTGGGCAGCAGGGTCTGGTTGCATCACACACGGCCTCCCCAGACTCCTGGGCCTGGCAGGGTCACACGTGGAGTCAGCTGAGAGGCTCCGTGTCCTTCAGGAGGCCGTGGCAGGGCATCAAGGACAGCGGGAAGTCTAGGATCAGTTTTACAAGCTTTGGGATCCACGTCATTTTCCCTGATAACATTGCCCTTGGGCCACTGTTGCTGGAAGGGAAAGGGCAGCTGCATCCCAGGCCTCTGCCCCCTTCCAGCTGGCCGTGTGCAGTGGCACTGAGCCTCTGTGTAACAGACAGTGTCCTTGTCTGTTCCACGAGGGTAAACCCTCACCTCACAGCATTTGTGTCAAGATTAAAAGACTGGGCACCTGGGACTGTGCCCAGCACACCCAGGGGTTGTCACTGAGTGGATGTGTGTGCTCTCCCGTGATGCAGGGTGCCAAGAGGCAGCACCTGTCGGCTCTGTGACACGCGCCCTCCGTGCAGACCGAGGATTCACTGCTCGCCACCTTCCGTGCAATTCTAATTTCAGCGTTTCTCAGCTCGCTTTTGAAATAGCATCTATCATCCCCGGGTGTCTGCACAGCCCAGAAACGGGAACAGCCCCCCTCTGCAGGCAGACGTGTGAGATCCAGGTTCACGCTTTTCCTGGGTAAACACCAGATCCAGCAGGAGGGGGTGGGAAGGCCTGGACCTGAGCCAGGACCATGTTCAAGGAGCACGCGTTGAGCACCTACCGTGTGCCGGTGCCTTTGCACACAGTGGTCCCGTGGGGAGCTAAGGGGACAGGCTCAGAGATGTGCAGCTCCATCCACACACCTGGGGCCACACAACCAGCAGTCAGATGGGTGTCTCCCTCGGCGGCGCGCGCCGTGTCTAATCAGCCCAGTGACTGTTTGTGCCCCAAGGCAATCAGCAGACGCTTCCCCATCAGAGCCTGTCCTGCCTCATCTCAGGTGACTGGGTGATTCTGCTCCTGCTGTGTTTTCTTAGGGTCCTCTGAGAGGTGCTTGTGCACAAGCACTCAGCTAGGAGCTCCTGCACATCATTCAGAATCATGACCCAGGAGGGATCTAGGGAGGGTAACTGCACAGAATCGGGAGCAGCAAAAAACAGATGTGGTGTCCCGCTGTCACCACACGGCCTCCCCTCGCCCGGCTCACCCACAGTGGCCCATAGCCAGACCAGTGAGGCCGTCTGGTCGGAGAGAGATGGGTGCTTGGGTGCCCAGCCCGGGACCAGGCCTGGCTGAGGTCCAGTCTGGGTGTTCCTCTCCTGAGCTGGCCCCGAGGGCAGCTGGGTGGGGGGTCCCACTGCGCTCACCCTGGCTTTCCTCCCACCTAGGTCCTTGCTGTGAAAGTCCTCAACCTTGTCCTGCCGAACGTGTCCCTGGGCCGGATCGACAGCAGCACGCTCTCACGGAATAAGACGGAGGTGAGTCTTTCTGAAGACCTGGGGCAGCTGGGGCAGGTGGGGTGAGAAGGCACCAGCCCCGGTGGGGAAATGCAGGTTTTAGCTCTGCCTCGGCCGTTTACCACTATTCAGCCGAGGCTCTGTGCGAGGTGATGGGGACTTTGAAGACGTGTGAGATGCTGTCTGGCTTCAGGATTGGGTGGGAAGGAGTGGGTGGCCGTGCTGCCTGAGCTGTACCCACGTGTGCAGAGGAGCTGACCAGATGAAACTGTGTGTATCAGCCGGGTCTCTTTTGGTTGTAAGTGATAGAAACCCAACTCAAAGTGATTTGAGCAAAAAGAGGGATTTATTGGTGAGTGTAACTAAAGGCTTCACGCATGGCTGGGTCCAGGGGCTCAGAGTCTTGTTCACCATCTCTCTCCCCACCTCTCATATCCCCAAACTGTCCCCAAGTGGAGGCAAAGCTGGCCACCAGCAGCTTTTACATGAGCAGCTGCAGTGGGAAGGCGTCACCTCTTCCCAACAGAAGCCTCAGGGCTGGTTCTTACCGGCTGACAGTCTGGGTTATTGGTCCAGGAAAGCGGGCGGCATCAGTCCTGCCCAACCTCATGGCCTGACAGCAGAGAAGGGCAGTTCTGTTGGGGGGCGGGGTGGATAGGATCGAAGATGGAAGAATGGATTCAGGCCAGGCCACGTGCCCACTGGGTTGGGAGCTGGAGGGGGATCCGAGGAAGGGGGTTCATGGCAGAGGGAACAGCACGGGTGAAGATCTCGGCACGAAGAGCCTATTTGCAGAACAGCCGGTAGTTCGCTTCAGCCACAGTGTAGAGGTGAGTGGCAAGGGGTAAACTGAGGGCAGGTCAGGAGGCACCGCTGTGCCAGGGGTGGGCTACTGCCCTCAAGCAGAGCTCGCTGCCCTCTGTAGGAGCAAAACCAGCCCAGGAGGCTTAGCGTGCAGGCTGAGGCAGCCTCAGGGGAGATACGCTGGGGGTTGTGCGATGTCACCGTCACCCACTCTGGGACCAGACCCCAGGGTTCAGCATGAATGCCGGTGCACCTTGACGCCAGGTCCATGCAGAGACCAGCGTTGGTCTGTGAAGGTGCTGCTCAGTGAACCAAGCCTCTCCCCTTTAGTGAAGGGCCAGCACCTCATCCCCTGCCTGTGACGGGGCCCTTATGCTTCGTGCCAGGCTTGTGTCACGTGCTCACCCATGCACAGCTCCTGTATCGCAGGGGAGCAGACTGAGGCTCGCCCATATGCAGGCACGTGCCCGGGGTCACCCGCTGATGGGACTAGCCTCAGAGCTTAGGTCAGTGGGTCCCCAGCCCGCTCTGTCTGGGGGGCAACAGCCCAGTGGACAGGTGGCACCCTGGGCGCCTGGAAGGGATGGTCCTCAGGGTTGAGCACCTCACTGTGCTGTTCTCCTGCCTCAGCCTCGCATCTTGTGTCAGGAGTTTGAAACCACAGAGTTGCTGGCTGCCCACGGACCCTGGAAAGTGGAGCGGGTGCCCGGCCTCCTGGTGGCCTCCCCCACTTCCTTGGGGCATGAGCGGTCGGACTCTGGCTTCATTATAAAATATGGCCTCCTGGCCCTTTGAGCCACTCAGAGAGCAGGCAAGTAAATGGGGATCATCCCTAACGTGTAGGAAGGGACATTCCCAATCAGGGGTCAAAACCCAGGCCTCCGAGGGCCAGCTGTTTATGAATCCAGCTTGTGTGGGCCCTGTGCGGGGAGCCTGAGGTGGGCCAGTCCGCCCAGCCGTCCACATTCCATTTGAATTTTAATTTAATCTATTTTTTAAAATATTTATTTGGCTGTGCTGGGTCTTAGTTGCAGCACGCAGGATCTTTAGTTGCGGCATCCGGGATCTAGTTCCCTGACCAGGGATCGAACCCGTGCCCCCACCCCACCCCCCACCCCCCGCATTGGAAGCGCAGAGCCTTAGCCAGTGGACCACCGGGGAAGTCCCCAATCTAATTTTAAAAGCAGTGACTCCCAAACCTGTGTCCTGGGGCCAAATTTGACCCACGAGGGTCAAGAATATTTGAGTAAAGGAAGATTTTCATTCCAAAAGGCAGATCTGTGTGGTGAGAAGGCACAGTGTTAGGACCCAGAAAGACTGAAGCCAGTCATGACGTGAGCGAAATCAGCATTAACCCCATTTCAGAGGTGAGGAAACCGAAGCTCGGAGGTTAAATCATTTGTCCGAGGTTTTTACACAGCCAGTCGGGGGCGGAGCTGGGATCCGAAGCCTTTGATTCAAAGGTCTGTGCTCGGACGCCTCCTCCCAGCTAGTATTTACAAGCGTGAAGCGCTTTCTCCTGCTTTGTAATTACTGGTCCACACGGCCCGCGGCTGGAGACCATCGCTCTGTGTGCAGGATCGCTTGCGAGGGGAGTCGTGTGGGCAGGGCCTCCTCCTCCTGCCGCAGTCAAATAATGGCTCTGGCTCAAACGTGCAATTTCCAGAAAAACCACTGATCTGTGTG
This sequence comes from Lipotes vexillifer, assembly GCF_000442215.2. Taxonomy (NCBI): domain Eukaryota; kingdom Metazoa; phylum Chordata; class Mammalia; order Artiodactyla; family Lipotidae; genus Lipotes; species Lipotes vexillifer. The sequence goes on along the minus strand of NW_006792080.1, from coordinate 1,117,724 downwards.
GCAGCTGTGCTAGGACAGCAGTGGGCTGGAGGAGGGACCTCCCTTTGAGAGGAAACATCGAGGTGCAAATCCGAATTGTTTATTTCACCACCTGAAGGGCAAAGGAAGGAAAGAAAGGTAATGAAATGATTCCGAACCCTCATTGTTTGAAAGTAGCAAATTTCAGAGCTTTTATCTCCTTTTTGAAATAATGGAAATTTCATTGAAGGCCTTATAAAAACCAGCAGAGTCTGGGTGAACATCCAACATGCAGGCTCCCCTTGTGTGCTCACCCCGCCCCCGTCCACGGTGGCACACCGTCCTGTATCAGGTTTCTGACGGGTCAGGTAAGCGGGGTGATTCTTCAGAAGCACTCATAAATTTCCCTGCTGGGAAGACTCGGAGGGTGGACTCGGGCTGGAATAAATAGGAAGCAGGAGCTTCCAGTCCTTGGCATCGAGAATTAGTCCCTCTCCTGCCTTCTCTCCGAGTCGCCCTTTCAACATTCTGCTGAGCTTTAAAAATAGCAATGCCGAGGGGGAAAATGTGTTCAGAAGAGGCACCTCCCAGATCCAGCACCGGGTGTCTTAAGGCCCATCTTTAGCCGAGACATTTCCCCTGGAGTCCTGCAGCTATAAAAGCCTCAGGAAGAAAAGAACCATTTGCTTCACAAGCTTAACTGAAGTAGGACCTGGGGGAAGGGGCTGCAGGCTGGGATGCGGGGGGCCTGGCGGGCTCCCGGGAGGATTCGGAAGCCGGCTGTGTCTCTGGGGAAGCAGGGCGTTTGTTCGGGGCTTGATGTGGCAGCCAGGACCGACAGCATGACACCCTCACTTCACAGAAGCGAGCCCTCAGACGCACAGGCTCCTAGCATGTAGGAGTAAAGGCAGAAATGCCTGGCGTTGGCTCAACACCACCCAGTGCACCGTGTCGCGGCCCTCCGTCTCCCCGTCCACAGCTCCGGGAAGTCAGTCTTAACATCAGTATTTGCATTTGTGGAAACTTAGGCCCAGAGAGGGCAAGTCACTTATCCAGGGACACACAGCTACTAAGTAAGGATTTGAGCCTGGGTCTCTCATGTCCGAGCCTTAGTTCTGAAGTGCTCCTGGAACTGAAATCCTGGGAACAAGCAAGTGGCTGCTCGGCCTTTGTTGTGTTTGTCTACGCAGTTAGAGTCGTCCCCAGTCAGCACAGCACATTGGCGTACTGTACTGACATACTAATCATTCCACCCTCAACCACGGGTTTTTCGGAATGTGATGAATCCCTCCCACTCTGAAAAGCCTTGAATGTTCTAAATAGTTCTCCGGCCAAGGCCGCTGGAGGGGGAGGTGCTGAGGAGCTCCTGACACCCCCTGCACACCATCGATGACCGTCCGACCGCTCACAAACAGGTGCCCTGCTTCCCTTCCAGGCCCCATCCCCTGGCCCCGTGTCCAGGTCTTCTGCTGGGAACGTCCACTGTTTATATATTGGGGCAGTTTGTCTTCTAGAACCGAGTCTCTGTTCTCTGTAACTGTGCTGGGACGCCCTCCAAGCGTCTCCTGGCTGGTTTACATTCATGCCTGCTGGCCATATGGTGAGTTCCGGGCACCCAGGGAGCTGAGAAGGGGCCAGCTCTGCTCCCTTGCATTTCTGTGGTGGGTTCCGCTCCAGACCCCCACCCAGTGTTTGCGGTGGGCCTGCCTCAGGGGTCAGGGCACTGTTGCCCTGTTGCCTGCGTGTCTTCTGCCCACACGGCTGGGAGGCCACCTGCCCGTGGCCCTGGGAAGCTCCTGCCAGCTCTGGGAAGGCTCGGCCATGCCGAGGCGTTTGACTCATCGTAACCAAGGCTAAAGATAGGCTGAGCCTCCCATGCTGCCCCCAGGACACAGCCTCCCACAAGCCCCTTTGAGAGCCGGTTATTACTTTTCAGTATAACCTGCTTGTTTAGCTGATCTTATTCTGTGACTCGCCATCATTCGTAGCTCATATCGCCACAGAAGACTTGTCTATTTCGGGCAGCTGATAATTTACCAGCGCCTTAAAAAAAAAAAGGAGCCATGGGAACATCTCTTGGCGTTGGCCTCCGTGTGGGGTGGCCGGCTGGGCAGCGTGTGAGCGGGCCTAGCTCAGGCCGGCGCCCTGCATAGGGGTCCGTTGATCTACCCCTGCCTCCCAGCCCTCCTTCCACCGGGACTCTGGCAGAAACAGCTCTGAGCTCAAGAGAGGCGGGTCCCTGAGGTCAGCAGCTGTAATGGCAGCAGAAAAGCCAGGGCCTCTGTGGAGAGACTGTCAGGGGCAGTTCCAGCTGCCAGCCAGGCCCCAGACAAAACGAGGCACCGCCTGCTCTGCAGGCCCTGCTCTGCAGGCCCTGCTCTGCCTCTCTCCCAAGTACCTTCACGGGTCCAGCAAGAAAGCAGCCGCAGGCCAGGCAGGGCTCACCCGCCACAGTCTCAGAGATACCACCGGTGACCTCGCAGCAGGCCGGGAGATGAGGGTTGGAGGCCCATTTACGTGCGGATAGGATGCAGCTGACTTGCCAAGGCTTGGGATACTGGCCAAGCCCGATAAGAGCCCCAGGCAGTGCAGTCTGACCACGGGGGTCTCCTGCCCCAAACCTGCCCAGGGGATGCGTGGCTCCTCCTGACAAGGGGATAAAAATGACATGAAAGCCAAGACTGCGGAGAGAGGAGAGGTTAATTTCCATAATTCAAATTGGAGCTTTCCCTCCAATTTTAATTGTGGACAATTTCACATCTACAGAAGTTGACATGGTAGTGTAGCAGACACCCATGTGCTCGTCCCCATCGTTCGCCAGTTGGAAGCACTCTGCCGTACTTTCTTCATCTGTGCTTAAGTATGAAACATCAACGTGGACATATATTTTAAATAGTTTAAGATTTATTGTGGTAAAATATACAGAATATAAAATTTGCCATCTTAACCAGTTTTAAGTGTACAGTTCAGTGGGATTAAATACATTAACATTGTTCATCCGTCAGCACCGTCATCTTCAGAACGTTCTCATCTCCCCAAACTGAAATTCTTCCCCACTGAACACCAGCTCCCCAGCCCCTCCCCCAGCCCCTGCCCCCCC
>NW_006792080.1:1111011-1114577 GCF_000442215.2 Lipotes vexillifer | reverse complement strand
CCCAGCCCCCCTCCCCGCCCCCGCCCCCCCCCCCCCACCGGTGAATCTGACTCCTCGAGGGACCTCAGTGTTTGTCCTTTCATGACCAGCTTATGTCACTGAGCATAATGTCCTCAGGGTTCATCCATGTGGTAGCAGGTGTCAGAATTTCCTTCCTCTTTAAGGCTGAACAATATTCCACGGTCTGTGTAGGCCATGTTTTGTTAATTCATCCTCAGTGGACACTGGGTTGCTTCCGCTTCTTGGCTCTTGTGAATAACACTGCCGTGAACGTGGGTGCGCAAGTATCTTTTCAAAACCCAGCTTTCCATTCTTTTGGGTTTATACTTAGAAGAGGGGTTGCCAGATGGTTTTGATATGCATTTCCCTAATGATTAGTGATAGTGAGCATCTTTTCACATGCTTTATTGGCCATTTGTATTGATATATCTTCTTTGGAGAAATGTCTATTCAAGTACCGTGTCCATTTTTTAATCAGGTTTGCTGTTGTTGAGTTGTAGGAGTTCTTTATATAGCCTGGATAGTAACCCTTATCCAGGTACATTGTTTGTGAATGTTTTCTCCCATTCTGTGATAGTGTTCTTTGATGAACAGAAGGTTTTCTTTTTAAGGTAGTCCAGTTAATCTATTTTTTTCTTTTGTTGCCTGTGCTTTTGGTGTCATATTCAAGAAATTCTTGCCAAATCCAATGCCATAAAGTAGATGCATTGTTTTGGCTGAAACTTTTTTTTTTTATGTTTGTTTGTTTATCGATTTTGGCTTCGCCGGGTCTTAGTGGCAGTGCGAGGGATCTTCGTTGCCACATGCAGGCTTCTTAGTTGTGACATGTGAACTCTTAGTTGCGGCATGCATGCGGGATCTAGTTCCCCGACCAGGGATTGAACCCAGGCCCCCTGCATCGGGAGCGCGGAGTCTTACCCGCTGGACCGCCAGGGAAGTCCCCTGAAACTTTTGAAAGTAAGTAAGTTGCAGACCCTGTGGTCGTACTGCAGCATGTGCTGCCCAAGAGGAAGGACCCAGGATAAGGACATTCACGCACAACCCATTCTGTCATCACACTTTGGGAAAGTAACAGTAATTCCCTGTTGTCATTCCTTTCATTACCTCTCACCCTCTGGTCCATGTTCTGATTTCCTCAGTTGTGACCAACTTTTTTTTTTTTTTTTTTTTTTTTTTTTTTTTTTTTTTTTTTTCTTGCGTTATGCGGGCCTCTCACTGTTGTGGCCTCTCCCATTTGCGGAGCACAGGCTCCGGACGCGCAGGCTCAGCGGCCATGGCTCACGGGCCCAGCTGCTCCGCGGCATGTGGGATCTTCCCGAAACGGGGCACGAACCCGCGTCTCCTGCATTGGCAGGCGGACTCTCAAGCACTGCGCCACCAGGGAAGCCCTGTGACCAACTTTTGATTCCAAGACATGAGACCACGCGATCTTGTTGTTTTGTGACCAGCAGTTGTGAACAAGGTCCTGTAAGACCCCAGTGATTCTTTCTTGTTTCTCTTATTATTTATTCAATCCCTGGGCCTGTGAAAAGGTGGCCGTGGCCCATGTGATTGGGTGCAGAACGTGGGTCTGCTTTTTCCCTTCCCTCACTGACCACTCAGGCCCTGTGTCTGGTTCCAGGGTCACACCGCAGGGACCACCACTCCCAAGGCACAAGCAAGGTGACCCTCTGCATCACTTCTGGTTCCAGTGCCCTGTGGTGGGTTTGTGCAAACTGCTTGCACCCACCTGCCCAGGGCCTGACCTGCCGGCCCACCTCAGGGCTCAAAAAGCAGGTACAAGGGTGAACAGGAGTTCAAGGGTGAACGGGAGTTCAGGGGTGAACAGGAGTTCAGGGGTGAACAGGAGTTCAAGGGTGAACAGGAGTTCAAGCTTTAGTAGCAAAAGGTACTTCTCGGGAAAAGACGTTCGGTGATTCGCATGCCCTTGATCAGTGGCTGTTCATACGTGTAGGCTAATCCCAACTAGTCCCCTTTCTGTCCAAAGTGGAACTGCGGGTCCGTCCTTCTGGCGGCTCTCCTCTGGTCTGGCTCAGGAATTTCAGTCCCCCAGGGCGGGGCGCCTGCTCCGGGGTTGGGGTCATAGCGGGAACTTGGGCCTCGGTAAACAGGGCTTGCTTCAGTTGGCCGTGCTGGGGAGACTCTGTGGAATCAGGCAGGACCCTTATGTCCCCTCCCCACCCTGCAGGCGGCACGTCAGGCCAACAGACACTGTGTCACTCACGCTTCGGACCAGGCCCTGTGTTCGGGGTCACATCGTGGCTCTGTTAACAGCGGACAGAGAGGCGGGGGGTGGGGGTGCGGGTGGGGGAAGCTTGAGCTTTCCAACGAAAAGCCCGGAGGCGAGGCCTAGCAGAGGTTTTCTCTTGTCCAGCTCCCTCTGCAGCAGTCCTGCCGTTCAAGACCAAGGTGCGGGAGAAGACACGGCCTCTGCAAAGACCTGCCAGCTCACCTTCGGGTTCCCACAGGCTTCTGGCCCCAGAGAATACTTGGGTAGAGTTGCCCTGCTCTCTCCAGTGTGCCCGGGAAGGCTGTCTGATTTCCCTGGGGTGAAAATGGGTGGATTAAGAGAGATGGAAACATTGGAGGAAGGAGATGGGAATCCCAGGTGGCCCTGAAGCAGGTGGAAGATGAGCTTTCCGTAGGCAGAGGGAGGGGATGGGCTGGAAGGAGGGTCAGGAAGACCAGCTGCAGACATGTCTGTAGGTGCCTGGGAGGGAACGCAGGAGGTGAGGCCTGCTGGGCTGGGCCTCTCTGGGAAGTGTGAAATCACGTGGGCAGGACACTCACCTGTGCTCAGAGGCCCCCCACCCCGTGGCAGGCCGTGAGGGTGGCAGCAGTCTACAGTCCTCACCAGGGACGCACCCGTTTCTCTCCTGGGGCGTGCTGGTTCCCTGCAACTCCACGCCCCCTGGCCGCTTGAGCCCACAGGACTCACCTTGACTTCCCCCTGTCTAAACACATAGCACAGCGTGGTGAGAGGCTGGGAATGCTGATGGTGGGGCCCGACTGCCTCGTTCTCATCCTGGCTCCGTCCCTTACTTGCTGTGTGACATTGGGTGAGTCACCCAGCCTTTCTGAGCCTCAGTCTCCTCATGTGTAAAATGGATAATAATGCCAGTCCCTGCATAGGGGTCCTGCGGAGACTTGAGGAGCAAGTACATGTAAAGCAGTCAGCACGGCACCTGGCGCAGAGCTGAGGGCTCGGGGCTAGCTATTTCTAGTACTGTTCTAATTAAAAATCTAATTTTGAGTCCATCCCAGAACAGCTTTTCAAAAAAGAGGTTAAGCGATCTGACTGGGTGGTGGTGGGGGTGATTCCTGGATTTTGCTCAACCGGAAGTTTAAGAACGCTCCCAACTGTGGGTTGCTTCCTGTGCTTAAAGCTTTTTCAAAAGGCAGGCGCGGGCTTCCCTGGTGGTGCAGGGGTTCCCTGGGCCCGTGAGCCATGGCCGCTGAGCCTGCGCGTCCGGAGCCTGTGCTCCGCGCTGGGAGAGGCCGCAACGGTGAGAGGCCCGCGTACCGCAAAAAAAAAAAAAAAAAAGAAAGGCGCGCCCACTGCCCCG
>NW_006792080.1:1090381-1110239 GCF_000442215.2 Lipotes vexillifer | reverse complement strand
GCTGCTGAGCCTGCGCGTCCGGAGCCTGTGCTCTGCAACGCGAGAGGCCACAACAGTGAGAGGCCCGCGTCCCGCAAAAAAAAAAAAAAAAAGGCAGGCGCCCCAGTTGGCCTGTTCCCAGCTGTCAAGTCAACCTTGCTGAGAGCCCTCAGACCCCCCGACAGGGAAGGTGCCAGAAGAGGCTGGGGCTCGGAAGAGGACCCTTCCTCGATGGGAAACCCAGGCCGAGGAATGTGACGCCCCAGCTCGCTGCCCCGCGCTGGGGTCAGGCAGCCGCACGGCATTAGCCTCGCTGTGGGGCAGACCCAGCCTGGGCCCCAGGGTGCACGTCCCATCCAGAAGCCCGGCGTCCTCCGGGGCATGACCACCGTCACCCCCATTTCACAGATCAGCAAACTGCATCCCAGAGAGAAGAGCCTTGCCCACATGACACAGCTGCGAAACGTCAGGGCTGGGTGGTCTTCCTCACCGGGTTTCCCCCCAAGAGAAAAGACTTCACGTCTCAGCCAGTGGACACACCCCCAGAGGTTGGTCACCTGGAGCAAAGATGCCCTGGCTTGAACCTGGGTCCACAGCCTCCAGCTGATGTCTTCGCGGCTGTGCTCCAGAAATGGGGGACAGGGGGACAAGAGAGATCGCCAGAGACCGAGTCCTTGTGCTTTCAACTAAACTTGTGCTTTGAGATCTCTGCTTCACGTGCAGTTGTGAGAAGTAACTCAGAGGGGCTGTGTGCCTTGCCCAGTTTGCCCCAGAGCTGACATCCTGCAAAACCACAGGGTTATGGCGACCAGGATACCCTCGGGGGTGAGTCAGGCTGTCCCCACAAAGACCCCATGTTGCCATTTTGTAGCCCCACGCCCTCAAGCCTGACCACCACTAGTCTGGTCTACATTTCTCTGATTTGTCCTTTTTTTTTAAATATAAATTTATTTATTTAGTTATTTTTGGCTGTGTTGGGTCTTTGTTGCTGCGCGCGGGCTTTCTCTAGTTGTGGCGAGCCGGGGCTACTCTGTTGCGGTGCACAGGCTTCTCATTGCGGTGGCTTCTCTTGTTGCAGAGCACGGGCTCTAGGCTTGCGGGCTTCAGTAGTTGTGGCGCACAGGCTCAGTAGTTGTGGCTCGAGGGCTCTAGAGCGCAGACTCAGTAGTTGTGGCGAGCGGGGTTGGTTGCTCTGTGGCACGTGGGATCCTCCCAGACCAGGGCTCGAACCCGTGTCCCCTGCACTGGCAGGTGGATTCTTAACCACTGCACCCCCAGGGAAGCCCCCAATTTGTCCTTTTAAGAATGTCGTGGAGATGGAATCCCACAGTAAGTGATCTTCGGGCACCGACTGTTTGGTCTTTGGTTTTGAATGGGCTCAGGCTGCTGACCGGTGCTCTGGGCCTGGCCTGGGCTGGGAGGGAGAACGCTGTCCATCTCCTGCCTGGGGGACAGGACACGACCCTCCCCCACTAGGAGAACTTCCGGTGGATTTAGGTCTTAAGCCCTCAGAAAGCAAAGGCCCTGGGGTTGGGCGGGGCTGGTTACCTTAGGGGAGGGTTTGGGCTTCTGAGCCTGCTTACCTGAGAGGTGGTGGTCCCTGCCCTGCCTTCCCGGCAGCCCCTCTGACCCCGCGCGGTTGTGGCTGGCATGGGGGCCTGCCCTTTCCCCGACACAGCTGGCCGCTCCTCCCAGGTCTAGAATGGACCATTGTGTACACAGCGCCTACGTGCCCCAGACGTGGGAAGAGAGCCAGGAGTGGGAAGCCACCTGGGCCGTCAGAGCAGTTAACCCGGAGCCGACGCCCTGCCGGGCTTCACTGCGGCCAGCAGGGCAGGCGCCAAGCCGCTCAGGAAGGAGGTGGCCTCGCGGGCCCTGGCCCTGGGCGTTCGTTCACCGGGACACCCGGCAGCCAGGGCTCTCTGGCCCCGCCGCGTCTTCCCGAGCAGCCCTCCTTGCAGACCCTGAAGGAGCCCCTGCCGCTCCCATGTTCTCGGCCCCCAGACTGGTGGCCCAGCCCCGCGGGAGGCCCGCCGTCTCTGCTGCAGGAAGGGGCTCATTCTTCTCGTGTGGCTTTTCCCAAGTGGCCTGGCTCGCCTGCTCCGGAGGAATCGGGGTGGTGGGGGACCTGGGACAGCCTGTCCGTCTCCAAGTGGACCCGGGACCCTGGATGAGGCCCTGCGGGGAGTCGTCACAGGGAGACGCGGCCCCCGCCCGAGAGTCAGATGGAGACACAGTGGACACTCAAGCCTCCTCGCGGGCAGCTGACCCTCTGTTCCCTCACCCCTCCTGACACCACACAGCTCTTGAAAAGAGAGGTGAGGGAAGAGGTGTCATGGTCCAGAGAGTTCTGTGGGCATGTGTCCCGCCTCAGCTCACAGCAAGCAGGCCACTCACTGTCCCCTTGGGCCAAGAGGAGGGAAGCCAGAAAGTCAAGGATGGGGCCCGGGTATCCCCCACAAAGGGCATGGTCAGGTTCTCAGCTGCAGGCGAGGCCAGTGTCAGAGGAGGTCCCGGCAGGCTGACGGCTGAGGAGGGCGGGCCCGGCCGCTGTGCGTGTCCGGCAGAGGGGCAGCCACGTCCACAGGCGCAGGGGGACAGCAGACCTGCCTCTCAGGCTGGCAGGCAGCCTGCGGGAGCCACGTCCTGAAGCCCGCAGGGGTGTCCTGCCCAAGCCTTTCCCTGGCCTCGTTCCCGCACAGACAGCCCTGTGACCCGGCAGTCGTGGGTGCCCCTCGCCCTCTTCAACCAGGGGACACTGTGTCAGGACAGACAGACTTAGAGAAAACAGAGTCCACTCAGACTGACACCAAAACATCTTCCGAGCTGTTCCTGTGTGAACTCATCAAAGCGAGCATATGATGCTGCTCACGTGAAGAAAACCCACAGCTTGATACTGAAACCATCCCAGGGCACAGGCGTGGATGGGGGGGTCGCAGAGCAGGCTGGAAGCAGGGGCAGCGCGGCCGGACTGACCGGGGGTCCCCACCCCAGGCCCGCCGCCGGGGTCGGCTCTTCAGAGCCAGAGCAGGAGGGACTGCGAGGGACTGACGGGCTCCGGTCTCTCTCCTCCCGCAGGTGGACATCTACGACACGGACCCCCTCATCTGCCGGGCAGGCCTGAAAGTGTGCTTCGGCATCCAGCTGCTCAACGCCGTCTCGAGGGTGGAGCGGGCGCTGCCCAAGCTGACCTTGCCCTTCCTGCTGCTGCAGGGCTCTGCCGACCGCCTGTGTGACAGCAGGGGCGCCTACCTGCTCATGGAGTCCGCCAAGAGCCAGGACAAGACGCTCAAGGTGAGCAGCTGCCCCACGTCCCTGGGGCGGGGAGAGTGACGTCCCTCTAGGGCACCTGCCTGAACCCTTGGTTTAGGGCTGGCCTGGCCCCCGGGGAGGCACGTCCCAGGAGCACGAGGTGTCTGTTGATTCTGTGGGAGCTCGAGAGTCATTAGCTGGTCGCTCGTCCGGTCAAGGAAAGAACCGCACCTGGCCTCCGGGCAGAAAGGGTCGTCTTCCTTGGAGAGCGTTAGGCGTGTCAGGCACAGCAGGATGGAAAATGCTGTTTCAGGTGGAGCAGTTCCCGGGTATCTGGCTGAACCAGGAAGACCCCTGGCTGGAGGATGGGGAGAGAGCAGGTGCACCGGCTGTGTCCCCGCCACGTGGCAGCAGAGCCTGAAGGTGGCTCTGCGTGGTCCGCTGGGCAGACCGCCACCCCAGGGCACACGCGCTAACAGACGTGTCCCTGGACAGTGCCGCCCCAGCTTGGGCACGGCCGAGTGGACACCCCGGTCGAGGGCCACCTCCCGCTAGGTTATAGGGAACGCGGCAGCTCCCCGCAGGTGCCACACCTGCTGCCTGGGTGCCGGGACTGGTGCTCAGCTCTCTGCCCCGAGCCCGCCGCACCGCTTGCCCCAGCGCGGTGTGCTACAAAGGCTCTCACGTGTCTGCACTGTCCAGCGCCCCTCCGTCGCGGCTGAGAGTGGCAGCCCCTGGCCCAACACCCCTGCCAGAGGGAGGCCCGGCCGAACTGCAGGAGCAAGGAGGGGAAGGAAAGCCGCTCCCATCACGGCGGGAGACGGTCCCAGCCGCAAGTCCCACGTTGGCACCCCCGAGAGAGAGTTGAAATTCAGAAAAAGAATTGAAATCAGGGTCTCAAAGAGATATTTCCACCCCATGTTCACGGCAGCCAAGAGGTGGATGCAGCCCCAGTGCCCACTGAGGGGAGGTGGTCCGTCCAGGCAAGGGGATGTTTTCCAACCTCGAAAAGGGGGAAGTTCTGACGCCTGCTGCCACACGGGTGAGCCTGGAGGAGGCTGTGCTCAGCGAAATGAGCCGGTCACAGAAGGCCAAATAGTGCGTGATTCCACGCACATGACATATGCAAAGTAGTCAAAGCTCATAGAAATAGAAAGTAGAGGGACTTCCCTGGCGGTCCAATGGTTAGGGCTCCGCACTTTCACTGCTGGGGCCCTGGGCAGGGAACTAAGATCTCGCAAGCCGAGTGGCGCAGCCGAAAAAAGAAAAAGAAAAGAAAGTAGGGTGGTGTTTTCAAGGGCTGGGAGGAGGGCGCTGTAACGGGGACAGGGTTCAGTTGTGCAGGATGAGAATATGGCACCGCGTGCAGAGATACTTAACACCACTGAGCCGTACGCTCAGAAGTGGTTAAGATGGTAAATTTCACGTTATATGATGTGTACTACAGTTTAAAGAAAAAAACAAACACACTTGGAGATAGCTGTTGGAAATCGCTGAAATGGCAAGTAGGCAGGTGGTTAGACACATGGAGAGTTCAGGGGAGGTCTGGCTGGAGATACAGATTCTGAGTCATGAGCACACGGGTGGTTTTTACAGCCAGGGGCCTGGACGGCGCTCCTGGGGAGAGGGGGAAAGAGGCCCGACCCCGCGTCGGCCGCACCAGCCTGCAGCTCAGGAGGGCGGCGTGCTGCAGCCTTGACCGAGAGGCGGGAACAAGACCAGGAGGGTCGAGAGCTGTGGGAACCACGGAGGAAGGTGTTTCTGGAAGGTTCCCCTGGGTCAGCTTTTGAATGATGCTGAGAAGCCAAATCCTACGAGAGTGAATGTGATCCCCGGCCACCGTGATGTGAGGGCCGTGGAGCTGGTTTCGGGACCACCGCCGTGGGCGGGTGGGAGTGAGGGGCAGCGGGGGTCCCGCAGGGCGGAGACGAGGCGCAGGTGGGGCAAGGCTGGAGGGGGAGTGGCGTGGAGAGGGGACAGTGGTTCAAGAAAGGATCTGATGAGCATGTTGGGACTTTTCCAGCTGTTTGCAGGACCACCTGCTGCCCAGGCGTGGGTGCGTGGAGAGGGGGTCCTCTCCATCCGCTGCCCAGCTGCCTTGCCCACATGTGTCACTCGCGGTAGCCATGACTTCCTGTCTCTCCTAATTGCAGATTTACGAAGGTGCCTACCACATCCTCCACAAAGAGCTTCCTGAAGTGACCAGCTCCGTCTTCCGTGAGATAAACACGTGGGTCTCTCAAAGGACAGCGGCGGCAGGAACGGGGTCCCCGCCCTGAGTGCCCTGGCCAGCCGTCGGGCCACAGTGGGGGAAGCAGGCAGAGGAAGGGCAGGAGCTGGCTTCTTAGCTGTGGCTTGCCAACAAACAAACAAAAATCACAAATTGGAGGAATCCCTAGCACAATTTACTAAAAACAAGAAAAAAGGCAGTCTTCTCGCACATCAGGCCGTCCGCCACTGGATCTGCCTTAAGTGGTGGACACTTTATGCAAAAATAGGAGGTCACAGCACTTCCCAGAGAATGTGCTGGAAGGCCTTAGGCCGCAGGGCCCTGCCCCACCTCTCCCGCTCCGCAGGGTCTCAGGACCCCCACTGCCGTAACTGGAGGGGTCCCCTCCCGCCACCCTGCGCCCCGCCCTCACTGCCTCGGCTGGGGCCCCCCTCTGGCCGCCGGATGCGGGGCGGCATCCACTTCCCCGGCAGACTCTGGCGCCGCCGCGGCCCAGAACATGCCTGCACCTCCTCAGCACGTGTCCACCCGTGACCCGCGTCAGCTCCTTGTCCGCCGGGAGCCCGGGGTGGGCTGTGTGGCAGGTGGGGCTTGGCCCGGAAGAGGCACCCTTGCCCCCTTCCCTCCGCGGGGCACGTCAGGGCGGCTCTTCGTCGCTGACTAGTGTTACCTGGGGCTCAGAGGACGGTTGTGTTGGAGATGGAGTGGCTCGTGTGTATAGCGTCTGTTCTGAAGCAGAGCCGGGTGGGGGGCGTGGGAACCAGGGGGCTTGAAGGCATGGGTGCCCGACGGCCCTGTGCAGCCCCGGGGGGCGGGACAGGCCTGTCCCAGTTCCCGCCTGCCGGGCCACAGCCGCCCTGGGAGCCTCGGTGCTGGCAGCACAGCTACCTCTGGTGGCCAGAGAAGCTCCCCACGCGGTGGCCCTGCCCACGGCTGCAGGCCTGAGGCCACAGCAGCCCCGCTGCCTTTCTCGGTGCCAAACCCATGGCCCCCCACCCCTTGGCCCTCAATTGCGCCAGAAGTAAACGGGGTCACCACCCACCCAGGGGGGTACTTTGACTTTGAAATGGGACTCACTGTCAGGTCTTGAGGCCCCGCCTGCAGATGTGGCCGTGGTGGGGATGGAGCCGCCGGGGCGTGGAACCCTGGCGGAGGTGCGGTCCCGCCACCCCAAGGCTTCCCTGCCTGACGCAGAGGCTGGGGCTAGGGCTTCCCCCCTCCCCTCCCCCTCCAGCGCTGGGAGCTGACGCCCCACGTGTGCCAGTGTTCTTCCAGGTCTGCTTCTGGGTCCACCTCCAAGGGCCCCCGAGCTGCTCACCCCAGCGACGGTCAGCTGGCGGGGGCCTTGGTGCGTGTCCTGCTGCCCCTGCCCCTTGGGAGGGAGAGGCGCCCAGGCACCCAGCCCCGGGGGACGGCTCCTGGGTCCCCACAGAGAGCGGCTTCATCGCCTCGTCTTATTCCTCTGGCTTCTCTTTGGAGGAGAAAAACATGTAGAAAATGCAAAGAGAGGTCGGCCCTACCTCCCCAGCTGGGCAGCCATGAGAAAGTTCCTGCTCTCAGCTAAGGAAGGGGAGAAACTCCACCCACAAACCCCAGGCGCCCAGCCGTCCCACCCGCAGGTCACAGCCTGCCCCCACCCCAGAAGCATGCCATGGCAAGGCCATATCCCAGATTAAATACCAGGCACGTGGTTTGACCAGTAATCTTTCGATGCATGAATTTATTTATTTGAAAGCTCTTACAGAGGCATATTCAGTCACCTTTACAGATCTGGTTAAAGAATCACCCATATTTAAAAGAAAAAAGTTATTTGAAACCAGGACTGTTTCCTCATCTGGGAGGGGACACAGGGTACGTCCACCTGCTGAGTCAGGGGTGCAGGCAGCAGCGTCTGGAGGCCCCCAGGGAGCACCCTCCCATCCTTGCCGCACCGAGAAAGTCTTGAACTGGGGTCACCCTCCGTGTTGGCGGCTCCGTGCCGATTCCTGGAGCGCCACCGCCATGCCATCGCCGTGGTGCAGGGGAGCTGGGTTTGGAAAGGAAGCGAGGTTACACATGGCCTGGCCTCGAGGTGACAGGAGGACAGAGGCCACAGAGGGGCCCTGCACATGCAGCCTCTCCAAACCACGCCTGGGAGGACGGACATATTACTCGGGACGCTGGGCCCAAGCACACCTGTGAACTCCGTGCCGCCCCGTAACTCAGAGGCTGTGCTGGGCCACACGCAGTGGTTTCATGCCTGAGAAAATCTCCAGCCACTGGAGGTCCCAACCCCGCCAGGGCCCATTCCTTTGCTGGGATGGGGGGTGGTGACCCCAGCTTCCCCGTGGCTCTTGGGGGCCCTGGGGCTTGTGTTGAGAGCTCTGGAAACCCCCTGCAGGGCCCCACCCTCCTGCTCTTCCTTCACCACTGCTGGCATCAACCCGTTAGGATCATAAGCAATTTACTGGTTATTGTCATTGCTGCTGCTCAGCCACCTTCCTACACGTAAGCTGTTAGTGGGGACCCATGTATCAGTTTAGAACTATTAAAGCACCAACTTCTGCCACAGCTAACCCTAATAAACCACATGTTTTCTGATGGTGTCGTCTGCCTGTCTGTGTGATCTGACCGCAACAGTCCCTTGCGGAGAGACCAGCGGCCCTTTGAGAGGCTGCACTGGGGGTCTGGGCCGGTCCCCCGATACACCCCAGTATGCGGACCTGACCGTCCCTCCTGCGGAGCGGACTGCACGCCAGCTTTCTCGTACAGACTCGGCCACCGCTGCCACCAGGGGCCAGGCCACCCCAGTTCTGGGCTCCACGGCTGACCCTCCTCCACAGTCCCACATAACTTCTGACAATGTAGAGACAAGTTCTGATCTCCGCCCCCCGTGGCTGCACCTCTGCCTCACCCACCTGAGCGCAGGAGACCCCAGCTCGGGCGGGTGCCTGCACCCCTCCCTCCGTCCCCCCTGCGCCTGACCCAGAAGCAGAGGCTGTCGGCTGCCTGTCTGTCCAGGCAGACCATCTCCCTCTGGCCCCACTGGCCCCAGGGCAGTCACTGTCCCCTCCTGCCGGTGGCCACAGCAGCCTCCTCTGGGTGCCCCATCGCCCCACTTGTGTCCCGTTGGTCTTTTCCCACATAGCCACCAGAGCGGGTGTTCGAGTCAGGCGGTGGCCCTTCCCACTCCAACACTCGTGGTCCCATCTCATGCAGAGGCGGCCACGGCCCTCCCAAGCCTGCAGGCCCTGCCTGGGCCCGTGGCCACACGCCAGCCTCTCTGTGGAGCCTTCCCACCACCCTGTGTAGAGCTACCCACTCCCTGGCCCCCGCCACCCCTCCTGCAGCACAGCCACTGCCATCTGACTTGACCACTCTGTGGACCCTCCATAGCCCTGTCCCCCCACTGGAGCTGAGCTGCGGGAGCTGGGTCCTCGCGTCAGACCTCTGTGTGTTTTCCAGGGGTCCCTGGTAAATATCTGTCCAGGGAGGGGTGGGGGGTGGGGGGACCAGTGCTCTCTCTGGGCCAGGCTGGAGCCTGGAACTGGGGTTATAGGCGCAGGGCCCACTTCTTGGTGGGCGCCCGTGCCCTCACCCAGGCCACACCTCCAAGGGCCCCCTTGGGTTTAGTGTTCTGCTGTTGCTGGCTTGAAATCCGCAATCTTTCTGGGCATCGTCCTCCTCCCGAGTTCTTGGACCATCCTTAGGATCACTGCTCTGGACTCTTCCTTGGGCAGGTCGCCCGACTCCACGTCACTTAGTTCTTCTGGGCTTTGTCTTTTCCTTCCTCTGGAACATGTTGCTTTGCCCCCTCGGTTTGTCTGAGTTGCCATTTGTATTTTATGTCTGCTAGTTACGTTTCTCGACCTTGGAGAGGGGGCCTGTGTAGGAGACGTCCCGTGTGTCCCAGCGGTGCTCTCTCCTCTCGTCACCCGAGCTACATGCTCTGGGGGGTGGGGGTGGGGGGGCTGCGTGAGCCCTCCTGTGGCAGGGGGCTGACCACGTGGGGCGCCTGGTGGGCCTGGCTGCTTGCCAGGCCTTGCCCTGTGTGGATGCCGCTGGCTGCTGGTTAGCGGGGTCTGGTCACGAGGCGGCGGGCTGTGGGATCCTAGGGGACCCCAGGCTAGTGCTGGCTCACTGGTGGGCAGAGTCGGGGCCCCGAAGACCCTGGGGTGTTGCCCACCCACTGGCGGGTGAAGCCAGGTCTTGGGGTTAGTGCCTGTCTACTGGCAGGCGGAGCCGGGTCCTGGAGTCTGGCTGCAGGGCCCAGGGGTCCCAGAGCTGGTGTTGGATGGCTGGGGGTGGGGGTGGGGGGGCGGTTCCTGACACAGTTGGGTCTGGGGTCCAGGGTGTCCTGAAGCTTGCGGTGACCTGCCAGTGGGCAGGCCCGGGGCCCAGCTGGTCCCAGGGCGGATCTGGCCTGCTCTGGGCGTGCTGGGTCCACAAGTTGCAGGACTGTGGTTTTCTTTTCTTCTCTTTTTTTTTTAATTTAATTTTTATTTTACATTGGAGTATAGTTGATTTATAATGTTATTTCAGGTGTACAGCTAAGTGATTCAGTTATACATATATCCACTGTTTCTCAGATTCTTTTCCCACATAGGTTATTACAGAATATTGAGTAGAGTTCCCTGTGCTGTACAGTAGGTCCTTGTTGATTATCTATTACATACATAGTAGTGTGTATATGTTAATCCCAAACTCTTAATTTATCTCTCCTCTGCCCCCCACGTTTCCCCTTTGGTAACCATAAGTTTGTTTTCCCTGTGTCTGTTTCGTAAATAAGTTCATTTGTATCTTTTTTTCCCTTTTTCTTTTAAATTTCACACGTAAGTGATATCATATGGTATTTGTCTTTGTCTGATTTACTTAGTATGATCATCTCTGGGTCCATCCATGTTGCTGCAGGTGGCATTATTTCATTCTTTTTTATGGCTGAGCAATATTCCATTGTATATATGTACCACATCTTCTTTATCCATTCCTCTGTCAATGGACATTTAGGTTGTTTCCATGTCCTGGCTATTGTAAACAGTGCTGCAGTGAACCCTGGGGTGCATGTATCTTTTCAAATTATGGTTTTCTCAGGGTGTATGCCCAGTAGTGGGATTGCTGGGTCATATGGTAGTTCTATTTTTAGTTTTTTAAGGAACCCCTCCATACCAGTTCTCCATAGTGGCTGTATCAATTTCCATTCCCACCAACAGTGTAGGAGGGTTCCCTTTTCTCCACACCCTCTCCAGCATTTCTTGTTCCTACTTTTTGATGATGGCCGTTCTGACGGGTGTGAAGTGATACCTCATTGTAGTTCTGATTTGCATTTCTCTAATAATTAGCGATGTTGAGCATCTTTTCATGTGCCTCTTGGCCATCTGTATGTCTTCTTTGGAGAAATATCTATCTAGATCATTTGCCCATTTTTTAATGGGGTTGTTTGGTTTTTTGATATTGAACTGCATGAGCTGGTATGTTTTGGAGATTAATCCCTTGTCGGTTGCTTTGTTTGCCAGTATTTTCTCACATTCTGTGGGTTGTCTTTTCATTTTGTTTATGGTTTCCTTTGCTGTGCAAAAGCTTTTAAGTTTGTTTAGGTCCCATTTGTTTACTTTTATTTCTATTACTCTAGGAGGTGGATTGCAAGAGGTCTTGCTGCGATTTGTGTCATAGAGTGTTCTGCCTATGTTTTCCTGTAAGAGTTTCATAGTATCCAGCCTTACATTTAGGTCTTTAATCCATTTTGAGTTTATTTTGTGTATTTTTGTGTATGGTGTTAGAGGATATTCTAAAGTAAGTCCGCTACATAGGAATGAGTTCTGTTCCGAGAGCATATTCGTTAAGTCCAGTTTGTTTATAAGTCCAACAAAGTTAGCCTAGGTACCCAGCTAACACAGTGGGCTATGTAGTACTGTACTGTAATAGGTTTATAGTGCTTTTCACACAAATAATACATAAACACACACACACAAAATTTTCTTTTTTTTTTTTTCTTTTTTGCGGTACGCGGGCCTCTCACTGTTGTGGCCCCTCCCGTTGCGGAGCACAGGCTCCGGACGCGCAGGCTCAGCGGCCATGGCTCACGGGCCCAGCCGCCCCGCGGCACGTGGGACCTTCCCGGACCGGGGCACGAACCCGCGTCCCCTGCATCGTCAGGCGGACTCTCAACCACTGCGCCACCAGGGAAGCCCAAAAGATTTTTAATCTTACAGTACAGTACCTTGAAAAGTACAGTAGTGCAACACCTGGGATACAAGGGCTGGCATCAAGTGAACAGGCAAGAAGAGTTACTTACTGAGGAGGGAGAGGAGGTGGGAGATGGTAGAGCTGAAGGATCGTCAGCAATAGGAGACGGAAGGCGAGCTGCCATTTCACTCACGCCTGACGTTGATGGAACGCGTATTTCGTTAGCAACTTGAAGGTTTGTATGTAGGGGACTTACTGTAATTTCATTGTTTTTCGTATAGTCCAGTTTTAGAGCTGTGGTTTTCTCGGTCTGGTGTCTGCCCCCTGCTGGGCAAGGCTGGTCTAGCGGCCTGAGCAGGCTCCCTGGAGGGCAGGGCGGCTGCCTGCCCACTGGTGGGTGGAGCTGCGCCCCGTCTGGTGGGCAGGGCCGCGTCCCAGGGGGCTGTGAGCTCAGCAGGTCCCAAGGCAGCCTGTCAGCCGAGACAGCTGGGGCTCTGTCCCCCAGGGGGCTGTTTGGCCCAAGGTTCCCAGCACTAGGCCTGCAGGCTGTTGGGTGGTGCTCGGTCTTGGTGCTCACAGGCCAAGAAGATATCAGCCCAGCAGCACAGCAGCTGTGTTCACGGGGCCGAATGTCCCCCAGTGTATCTGCCACCGGCGTCTGTGTCCCCATGGTGAGCCTCAGCCACCCCCCACCTCTGCAGGAGACCCTCCAAGAACAGCAGGTAGGTCTGGCCCGGGCTCCCATCAAATTACTGCTCCTGCCCTGGGTCCTTCCTGGTGCGTGTGAGGTTTTGTGCGGCCCTTTAGGAGTGGGGTCTCTGCTCCCCCGTCCTGTGGGGCCCCTGCAGTCAAGCCCCGCTGTCTTCACAGCCAGATGCTCTGGGGGCTCCCGGTGCCGGACCCCCGGGCTGGGGAGCCCGACGTGGGGCTCAGAGCTCTCACTCCTCGGGGGGAACCTCTGCAGGGTCATTATTCTCCAGTGTGTGGGTCGCCCACCTGGGGGTAAGGGACTCCTACTGTCCCGTCGTCGTTCCTTCTTTATGTTAAACTTTAGCTGTGGAAGGTATTCTCTGGTAGCGTTTGGTCTTTTCCAGGGATGGTTGTTCTGCAGGTGGTTGCGACGTTGGTATGCTCATGAGAGGAGGTGAGCTGCTCTCCTGAGATGACTTCTGATGAAATTTTCAATCATTTTGGGATAGGTCCCATGGGGCGGCCAGAGCTGGCAGTGCCCTGTGAAGAGGCCCCCTGGGTGGCATGTAGACCTGAAGGACGGCCCCCTCCCAAGGCCCGCACTCCTACAGCCCGAGCCTCGAGGGGTTGACTGTGGGCAGTGTCCTCCTCTCTGGGCCGTTCCTGCCTCCTGGGAGCACCCGCGGCGCACAGACTGCTGCTGAGGGCCTTCACGTGGCAGGTGCCCGTGGTCTTGGGGCAGGAAGAGCACCAGGCTGGCCCAGCGGGGGAGAGCACGAGGTGAGCAGGAGAGGGGCGTGTCCGAGGGGCTCAGGGTGGATGGGAAGGGAGCTCAGGTTGGTCAGAGGACTGGGACTCAGGGACGGATCTCCCGCAGCAGCAGCACCCCGCCCGGGACGGTGCGTGGGGGGAGCCTGTGGTGGGGGTGCAGTCCCGGGAGCAGCCACAGCGGGGAGCCACCCGCCCTGGCCGGAGGGTGTCTGGAGCCTGGGGTGGAGGACAAGGCCGTGGCCAGGTGGAGGCTGGGTGGGAACAGCAGCTGCTCTCCCACTCACTGCCCTGAGTGTGTGGCTTCCAGCCCGTGGACCAAGGTGGCTGCTCCTGCCACAGCATCCTCATCCCAGCCCCCTGGGAGGGAGGAAAGGAGAGGGGCAGGGTGAGCTTTTCAAGGACGAAACCAGAGACCTCATCTGCCGTTTCTGCTCACATTTAGGACCTGGTGGCGTGGCCACGGCTAAAGGCAGGAACGCTGAGAAATGAGCCAGGCGCCCACAGCAAAGGAAGGGCACAGAGGTCAGAGAGACAGCAGGCTGTGCCCAGGAACCAGGCATGCACCCCAGGCTTTCCAGGAGGGGAGACCTGGGCTCAGTATCCACCTGGAAGATGCCAACAGGGAGGGTGAGAGTGAGCTGGAGGTGAGGCAAGGCCCCAGCTGAGGCTGAGGGGGCAGGAGGCGGACCCGGAGACCGACCCGCAGCTACCGTGGAGGCTGGGTGCCAACTACCTCAAGGGCTGAGGAATCAGGAGAAGACGAGTGTCCATCTCCAAGGCTCCACGGGTAAGAAGGGGCTACACCGTGTGCCCAGAACTGCTCGTGTTCCATCTTCCAGGAAAGAGGTGAGTTCACGTCCAGCTTCAGCGGGCTGAGCCCCACCCCTGCTGGTGCCTCCTCAGAACCCCGTCTGACTCACTCCAGGTTTGGTGGCTGGTAGTGCCGCTTCCATTTAGACCGATAAGGATGCTGGGGCTCTGATGTGCTCTAGCCCAGGTCCTCGGCCCACGTGCAAGACAGCTGCTGCCTCCCCCAGGGGCAGGTGGTGACCACCCAGGTGCAGGGTGCTGATGGGACTCCAAGAACTAAGCCACTGGCAGGGGCGGGTGTGGGGGCCGGAGTGCCTGAGGGCAGCTTCCTGGCTCCAGGGCCCCCCCCTTCAGAGGTCCCTGCCTGAGGCTGTGCTTCAGACTTCTACCCCAGTGAGAAATTTTTATGCTAGCAAGAATGCTCCAGGAGTTAAGGCTGCCCCTCGCCCTGGCAAGAGCACCCCTAACTCTGTGACGGCGCCCTCACCCCTCCTCACTCTGCCGCAGCGAGGCGGACACTGAGAGCTACGTAGGAGTTCTCCAGGTAGAGGAGCGAACATATGCCTTTTTTTTTTTTTTTTTTTTTTTTTTTTTTTTTTTTTTTTTTTTTTTTTTTTTTTTTTTTTTTTGCAAGTGGGAAGATTATTATAAGATGGGTTAAGAAAACATCTATCATCTTTGGGTAAGGGCCAGGACTAGGGCGAGGCAAGTGAGGCACTCCCCTCGG
Source organism: Lipotes vexillifer (assembly GCF_000442215.2). Taxonomy (NCBI): domain Eukaryota; kingdom Metazoa; phylum Chordata; class Mammalia; order Artiodactyla; family Lipotidae; genus Lipotes; species Lipotes vexillifer. The sequence goes on along the minus strand of NW_006792080.1, from coordinate 1,095,618 downwards.
GCACACAGCTTACGGGTTGCCAAAAATCGTAGTCATCAAAAATAAGCAATATATTTTAATGTAATACTTTACTTTTAAATCAAAATTAATGATAAGCCAAATACTGACGTTTGAAAACAGGATTCCTGGTCGTCGTCTGCTCCAGTCCCCCAGGACTCGGCAGAGCACGGTCGGCCTGTGGCCCCTGCCCCGCCGGCATGGCCCTCTTCCGCCCTGACACTCCACTTTATGTACAAGCCGTTTTCTTTTCTGTTTGTTTTTGCTGTTAACGGTTGGTCTGTTTTTCCCAATGTGAAAAATGTCGGGATCTTGTGATGGAATAGAACGCATATATTTCTCAGTAAAATGTATGGAAATTTTTTGATTCAACAGTGTTCCCATCGAAGCAGGCCCTGGGCTGAGGAAAAAACAGTGGTTTCCATCCTCAGCACCCCCTGGACTGATACGCACCACAGCCAGTGGCTGAGGCAGGTGGAGGGAGCCAGGCCGGGTCCGCCTAGCTGGGGCCCTGCGCCCCAAAATGCAGGCTGGGCTGAGGCCCCACTGTGAGCCGTGTGCGCAGCAGCTGTTCAGCAAGCGAGCTCAGAAGCCCCGCCTTAGCCCACCTGAGGGCAAGCAAACACCTCTGGCCCCAGGGCCAAGGGGAAACTCTGTCCCCAAGGGGAGTCTGGTCATCAGAGGGGCTGCCTACTCAGACAGGGCCCTGACCCAAGCTCCCCCGACCCTGTCCCTGGTACACAGGCTCCCACGGTGAATTCAAGCTTTATTGCCCGCCTCCGCCCAGGAGAACATGCGAGGAGGGGCCCTGAGCAGGTGGGACGGGGGAGGGAGACCCTAAGAGACGGCCCGCCGGGTTTCCCTGAGTGGGTGCCCAGCCCCAGGGCCTTGGGGCTGGTTTGTGCTGCGGGAGAGGCCTCATCCCAAGGTGCCCCTCCCCGGGGTCCCCAGGCACAAAGAGGAGGGGAGCCCCGCCGAGCGCCTGCCGGCGCAGTGACACCCCGAGCTCACAGACCACGCGGCGCGCAGCCCTCAGCAGTCCAGGCCGACCGACGCCAGCAGGTCCTCCAGCGCCCGCAGCTGCCGCTCTGCCTGCTCCATGGCACTGCATGTCTGCGCGGCGCTGCCCACGTGGAAGCGGATGTCGTCCACCAGCGGGATGGAGTCCGTCTCCTGCCGGGCCGTCACGGCCGCGGCCTCCTCCTTCACCGCCTCCACGAAGTCCTCCCGCTCCAGCAGCTGCAGACAGGCCGGCTCAGGGCACGCTTGCCGCCCACCCTCAGCCACCCCGTGCCCACGCTCACCTTCTCGATGACCTTGGCCATGTACTTGGTGCACTGGTCCTCCAGGCGCGCCAGGCCAAACAGCTTGGCCACGCGCCACACGCCCACCACGCTGTCCTCGTCCAGCAGCTGGGCCAGGCCACGGCCACACAGCCGCTTCAGGCCTGGCAACAGGTACATGTCGGCCACACTCAGCACGTCGTAGGCCAACTCGGGAGGCAGCTGCGAAGAGAACGGAGGTGAGGAAGGGCACCCGAGACTTAACAGTGGGGCCCACGGGCCGAGCCAGGGGCTCACGTTGCAGGCCAGCTCTGCCCCGAGCCCTGCAGCCAGAGCCCGTGTTTCCCACCTGCTGTGGCAGGCACGGCCTCCAGAGGACGAGGGAAGCTGGGTGCAACTTTCACCCAGTCCAGGCGGGGGCACCTGCTTGGCCGTCACCCCGTTCTCTGGGAGCAGCTGTGACAGGGACCCTACAGCCATTGACCCCTTCTGGGAGGAAGTGTGCTAACCCTGCCCTGGGCACTCACCGCAGAGAAACGAGAAACAAACCCCCCCTTCCTCAGTCACCATATTACTACAGTGACCAGCACACACCTGCCACCTCCTCACCTGGGGCAGCTGCCTCGGGGCAGCCAAAGGGCCCTGTGGTGACCCCAACGCACGAGGCCAGGGCTCCCCACTGTTGCAGAAATTCAGGGTGACTGTCCCCGCCCACCCCCTGACTGGAAAACTTGGGGACCTCAGGTAGCTACACTGTGTCTCCAAGTGCCAGGTGCTCATGCCATGAGTCTTGTCACTCATTCCTGCCCTGGAACCAGGGCCCCTCCCTCCACCTGATAGAAAAGTTCCCACAGGACCCACACTCCAGCCTCATGGAGAACAGGCCTCTCAGAGCCAGACCAGACCTGGGCGCTCCCTCTAAGCCCCGTGGTGACGTGGCCCGTGTGGCTCCCCCAGCCCCTGCCCCGCGCACACACCTCGGTGTGGTCACTGTAGATATAGTACAGCACGTGGGTGAAGACGGCGGGCGAGACGTCGCGCAGGGTGATGGCCAGGAGGCCGCCCGATGCCTCCAGCTCCTCGTTCTCTCGGAAGTGGTCATCCAGCAGGGCCCGGAAGTAATCGCTGCGGCCACAGAAGAAGGCCTGTGGGAGGCTGGGCTCAGGATGGGCCAAGACTTGTGCCTGGAGGAGCTGGCCCAGGGCTTAAGGCAGGGGTGGGGGTCCGGGGGGGAAAAACTTAGTACCTTGTGACAGAGGAAGCTGTAACCGTCCACTCGGAAGCAGACATCGGGATAGCTGCTGAAGCCGTCGCAAGGGAAGGGCAGCTCCCCAAGACCACCCTGGCAGGGGACAGCAGAGCAGGTGCCACCAGAGCAGGCAGGAGATGGGAGAGCAGCCGGCTCCGGCCAAGGGCCCGTTCTAGCTACTCCTGGAGGACGACCGCTGCCCCATGTGTTGTCTTAGATACAAGACAACTAAAGCAAGCAGGCCAGCTCAGAAAAGGGAAGCAGCTGGGCTCTACGTTTAAACCTCATCCCCATCCCCAGACACGCCCCCTACCCACAAGCCCGGCCCAGGCGGGTGCGCTCTTACCCGGAGCTCGGGGGGCAGGGCACCGTCGGCCAGCAGGGCCAGGTCCTCCCGCAACCGGGGGTCTGCCTGGGGGGGCTCAATGGTCAGCACCTTCGCACGTGTGCCTGGCTTGGAAGCCACTGTGGAGGGGAGAACGCAGCTTCAGGGAGCCGGGCAGCCCGCCAGCTGCTGCCTGAGGCCCCGGGCCCCAAGGCCTGGACACGCACACTCACACTTGGCCTCCAGGTCGCCGAGCAGGTCCCACAGCTGGCACTGCTTGGCCAGACGCTCACAGTCGCCGACATGCTCCACACCGACATCCAGGCAGCCTGGGCATGGGTGCGGGTGCAGGGCTGGGGGGAGGCTCAGAGCCTGAGGGGGCCCTCAGCTGCCCCGCAGCCGTGCCTCGGCCGACCACCCGAGTTCTACAGGACCCGGGACCAATAAGAAGAGCTCCTCTGTGGGTGGGAAAAGCCAGCCCAGGAGGCAGCTGGAACCACCCTGCACCCCAGGGGATGAGCCCCAGGAGAGAAAAAGTGGCGCCAAAGCCACGTCTGGGTGTGCTGCAGCCCCTCCCTACCCAGACCCAGGGCTCACCTGTGTACAGGTACTGGAGAAGGGCCCCAAAGGCCACGGGGTTGATCTGTAGGCAGAGACCGCAGGGAGACAAGGTCAGAGGCAGCCGCTCAACACAAATTCCCTGCTCACCCTCTGCCCTCCCCAGCCCCAGGAGGGACGCACCAGAGGGTGCCTGAGGACCACGACACTCTTGCCTTCCCATTTGGTGTCGAACATGTGTGCGAAGTAGGTGCTGCGAGCACCCAGGATGCAGCGATGTGCCCGGAGGGACCTGCCGTGCACTAAGAAGACCACGTCGCTGTGGATGCCCTGCTCCAGGAGGCTGGGGGCAGCGGAGGGGCTGCTCAGCAGTGCCGCCCCCCAAGTCTCCCCACTGCCCCCCTCAGTCCCACACCGGCCGCGCCCACCGCGGAGCCCCTGTGCAGGGCTGTCTCACGCTCAGTCTCACCGCAGTAGGCAGCTGTAGTAGTAGTCCAGCCGCCGGTAGGAGGCCGTCACCTGCTTGTAGTCACGCAGGGCCCGGCGGATGGCCTCGCTCTGGGCCCCGTAGAGACAGCGCTCCCCATCGAAGGTGTTGGCCTCGCAGCGGGCTCCTGGGGACGGCAGGGCTGCCCAATCTGCAGGGCCATGGGGCTGCCCGCCACAGCTGGGGAGGGGCCTGGGGGCGAGGCACATCTCCCCCTCCCCACCCCACCCCACCTACGGGGCCCGAGTCGCCCTAGGCCTGCTCGTGCCCCAGCATCATCCCCGCCGGGGCCCAGGCACATGCCACACACCACACAAAAGAGATGGCTTGAAGACCGGCCCTAATCTGTGCACTGGCCGTCTGGGGACACACCCTAGGCAGAAGGGTCCCCGTCCTCACCTAACTGAGGTTGCTGGGGCAGAAAGACATACACAGGTTAGCAAATGACGTTAGGTGCTCTGAAAAAAAAGCTAAGCAAGACGAAGGGTGACAGTGGTGTCAGCTGCCACAGGAGAGGCTTTGGAAGGTCTCTGTGACAGAGACAAGGTGCAGAGACCTGAAATGAGTGAGAGCCATGCCAAGACCTGGGAAAGGCCTTCTGAGCAGAGAGAACAGCAAGTGCAAAGGCCCTGAGGGGCACGTGGGGAGGCAGCAGAGGGCTGGCCGGGGCGGGAGGGGGAGCGCCCACCATGGAGCAGCTCAGGGCAGGCCAGGTTCTCTAGCTCATGGGAAACACAGCAGGGAAGCCACTCAGGCCAGGAAGCGGGTCACACTGGCCGTGAGGCATGCCCACTGTGGCAAGGACAACACACGGTAGAGGACAGGGAGGGGCAGCCGCAGGGAGACGCTGACCCGGGGCTGGGGAGTCGAGGGGAGAACCGGCTCTGAGGGCAGAGCTAAGGGCACTTGCTGACGGGGTGCAGGACTGAGAGGGGACGCCAGGGCCCCTGGGCACAGCCCGCGTCCACTGCCCCACCCCGCCCCGCGTACTCACCGTTGGCTAGCAGGTAGAGCACCAGCTCTTCGTGTCCACAGAGGCAGGCATAGTACCTGAGGGGGAGATGGGCGGGGCAGGGGCGCTGTGAGGCCTGCAGGCTCCGCCCACCCTACCCACCCCCCTGCCCCCTGCCCCCCGCCGGCACTCACAAGGGGGTGCTGTCCCACTTGTCCCGCACATTCACCTCCACGTCTCGCTGCTCCAGCAGGTACCTGGGCAGGGGAGGTCAGAGCCTGGGTCAGGATGGGTTTGGGGTCTGGAGAGGAGACCTGCGGAAGGGGAAGGAGGAAAGCCTCCCCAGCTGAGGGCAGAGACCAGAGCAGGACAGGCATTTAAGGCAA
>NW_006792080.1:1072391-1090371 GCF_000442215.2 Lipotes vexillifer | reverse complement strand
GGGAGCCCCTGGGCATCAGAGACCCCAGGGGTGAAGAGGCTGAGCATCTGGGCTGAAGGCTTGCGGGAGGGAGGGAGGGAGGGAGGGAGGAGGAGGGGGTGGGGCCCTGCCTCCACCCGAACCCTCCGGCTGCATGGGGTGGCAGGTTAGCCTTCCCAGGGCAGAGGGACTGGAGATGGACAGGACGACCAGGAGAGTTGCAGGCGTCCTGGCAGCATGGAAACGAAAAACGGACAGATTATAGAAGGCGGGAGTCAGGAAACAAGGCAGCAGAAGAGACGAGTGAGGGGAGACCACCAAGAATGGTGATGGACAGGAAACCACTTCGAGGAGACGCCCAGGTTGGATCTCAGAGTGCACCACACTCTGGGGGCTACCAACTAACTCCCAAGTGTCACCCGACCCTGGGGAGGAGCCCGGGGAAGCTGCGGGGCTCAGGAAATCCCCGACTGGCCCAGGGGAGGACGCCAGGGGAGGTCGGGACCAGGGAATGGGGGAAGGAAAACAGGTGCCTCATATCCCACATCAGCAGCCCCTCCCCTCCCCGTGCGGCCCGCGGAGACGGCGATTGCAGCAGCATCCGGGCTGCGTCAACCGCAATTAGGAGTTCCCGAATTGCTGAGAACCAGAGACTGGTTCCGGGCCACAGGCGTTCCCAGGGCGGGGTCCGCAGCTCATCAGAGGAGACACGTCGGGGTCGTCCCAGGCCTGCCCCCAGGGTCTGACCTCCGGGCCCCTCTCTTCTCTCTGCCCCTCTCCGCCTCCTCCGGGCACCCGCGTGTCAGTCCTCCCCTCCGGGACCCCCGGAAGGAGTCAGGCCAGCACCCGAGCCCCGCGCCCCCGCTCAGAGAGCTGTCTGGACCGGGGCGGTCCTGCTTCGGCGCCCGGGCCGCCCCCGTCCCCCACCCGCAACCCGGCCAGGCGCTCCGCGGGCGGCCCACTCACACCCTCCGCAGGGCCACGGCTCCTCACCGCACTCGGCCCACGTCCCCCTTCCTGCAGCTGGAGAACAGGTCGCAGGTATCCATGGCGCGGACGTCCCCGACCCCGGCCCGGCGACCCCAGGGCAGCGGCGAAGCCCCGCCGGATATAAACACGCCGCGCCGCGCCGCGCCCCGCCCCGCCGCTCCGCCCCGCCCGCGGAGGCGCCCGCCCCGCCCCTCCCCTTAGTCCACCGCCCCCGTTTATCACACACGTTCTCCCCCCCACTCCACCCCCAAGCGCAAGAACCAGTCGCGCAGGCGGAGGCGCGGGGCCCGGCGTGCTCTCCGGGCGGCTTTAATGGGGTCCCGGGGCAGCCCCTCGGGGCGTCGGGTGGGGACGGGGATGAGGCCGAGGTGCGTGGTGAGTCGGGGGAAAGCAGGGACCCCGCGCCGAGGGCCGGGCGGGGCACAGCCCCTCACAGGTGCGTGTCCTCCTCGAATACTTCCGAGTCCTCGGGGTCGCGCTTGCCCCCCATGAGCGCGCTCCAGCCCCCCGGGCCGTTGACGGCGCCGCCGCCGTTCAGGCTGGGCTGCTTCTCCTGCATCTCCGACTGGCTGTCGCTGGCCACGTCCAGCGTGGGGTTGTCGTGGCAGCCGTTCTCCACGAAGCGCAGCTCCTCGCCGTGCGACTGCGGCGGGAGGGGCCGCTGGGAGAGCACGCCGGGCCCCCGCCGCCCCCGCTTCATCCCTTCACCGGTCCTCAGGCCGGCGAAACCGCACGCAGGGAACCCCAGCGGACCCTGATGGACGCAGGCCCGTTCGGCTCTGGGTCCACAGCTCAGCTCCTTTCTTAAAATGACTACTGACCCTGCGCACGGAACAGACCCATGGTCTCCCTGACACCATCTGATCCCTCCCACCACCACCCACCCCTTCTAAAGGGACTCACGGGAAACAGGAGCTTTGTGCCCTGGCCCCTCCTTTGGGGGGAGCTGCCAGGCTGCTGGAGCCTCGTCTTGACCCCAAGACCCCAAGCCAGGGCCTGTCTGGTGAGGCATCCACAGGAGCCCAGGCCTGCAAGGCCACCCGCACCCCCCAGCAGCGGCCCTGCGGGTGCAGCCAACGTCCCACTCCCTGCACCTCCAGCACCTAATGGGAGGCTGGCGCCCTGCAGAGGGCAACTGGGGGCCAGGCCCTGCACTAGCGCCTCACCCACAGTCACCCCACAGGCAGATGGGGACACTGAGCCTCAGACGCCTGAGCTTGCTGGGCACCCCCTCACCGGCACCACCGCGGCCCAGCCCCCTGCCCCACTGGGCTCCACGCTCGCTCACCACGTGTTTCAGCTTGGGCAGCCGGCGCTGCCAGCAGTTATAGAGCAGGCCGAGCACGATGATGATGACGCAGATGGCGCCGATGGCCACCAGCACCACAAAGAGCGTCCCGTAGTCGCTGCGTACCTGGCTGGCCCGGGCCTGGCAGCTGCTGGTGGTGGAGTAGTTCTGGATGCCAATCTGGGGGCGGGAGGGGCCGGGTTCCTTAGCCGAGATCCTAGGGTGCCAGGGCTCCCCACGGGGCCCTTGGGGTCGGAGCTCAGGGACGGAGAACAGGCTTGGAACAAGCTCCCTCAGAGGCCTGGCTGGACCTGTGCTCGGCGAGGACCCTGCCCGATCCCCACCCCACGCTGCCTGAGGGCGCCTCCATCCCCAGACTACTCACAAGCCCGCAGTGGCTCTGACCCCGCTGCAGGCGACGTTTGGCCCTAAACCCACCTGGTGGTGGCCCTAGCCCCCCACTGAGGTTGGCCCCATGCCGGCCGTCACAATCCACACTGTCCCCACCAGCTTGAAAAAGGACACGAGCAGCGGTGCGCCTCTCTCCTCACGTTCTCCACCACACACCGCGAGGAATCGCGGACACACCTTCTACCTTGGGGGGCAGGCGTGTCCCGGCATCATTATGGCCACTGTGGGCCAGAGAGCGTGCGTGGGGGGGCTGGGGATGGTCCACGTCCTCGGCCACCCCCAGTCTCCCAGCTTCCTCCTCCTTCCCACTGGAGTGGCCACCAGTGTCATTCAGCTGCCCCGCACCCCCGACACTGCGGGCTGCCTTGAGTGGGCGGCCTTCTCTGGCCAAGTGTCTGCTCTGTCTCCACCGGGTCAGGCAGACACTCTCCACAATCAGCATCTCGGGTGGAGGAAAGCAGGAAAGGCAAGCTGCCACCATCAGAGGACAGGTGCCAGGGTGAGGGTGCCGTCCACTGGCTCCGGCGCAGAGACCTGGGAGTCCGCTTTCTAAAGCCAGGTATTAGCTCTTCGTCCTGTGAACCACCTGTATATTTCCAGTACTTTCTCTATTCACTTTTTTAAGTTATCAAGGCTCAGTTCTCCTGCTAGATTCACCACCAATGCACGTGCTAAATCTGCCCACTAATATATGTCCAAAGACCCAACATGCTTTTCGGCCGAATCAGTCTGAATGAAACGTCCGGTAAAGCCAGAATACCCAGGGGAGGGGAGAAGCAGAAGGGTCTGTAAAGAAGGTTAAACCCAACTTTCCACCAGCCACCCAGTGTTCATGAACCCCAAAGCTCACAACTGGACCGGCCCCCCATGGCTACCCAGGTGGTGTAGATACAGCATCACGGTGAAAGGTCCGGGCTCTTGAATCTCTCAGGCCTGGTCCAAAGCCTGGCTCAGCCACGCACTAGCTGTGCCATTTTGGGCAAGTCACCTCCCTGCTCTGGGTTTCAGCTCCCGTCTTAAACGGGGCACCTACGGTACTCAACAGGAGGCCTTATTTACTGCTTACAACCCCGGGGTGGTGCTCAGGGCCGAGTGAGAGAACCCAGCACACTTATCAAAAAGCCGCAAACCACCACGGAGGCCACCCCCAGCCTGGCGTGGACTAGATAAGGAGGTGGGGCCCACAGGCACGGGTGCCTCAGCTCTGTCAACAAACACTGGAGGGCTATCGAGGGACCTCCCTGGTGGTCCAGGGGCTAAGACTCCACACTCCCAATGCAGGGGGCCTGGGTTCCATTACGAAACTAGATCCCACATGCCACAACTAAGAGTTCACATGCCACAACTAAAGATCCCTCATGCCGCAACACAGCCAAATAAATAAATATATAAAAAGCAAACTAAAAACACTGCAGGGGGCTTCCCTGGTGGCACAGTGGTTAAGAATCCGCCTGCCAATGCAGGGGACACGGGTTCGAGCCCTGGTCCGGGAAGATGCCATGGAGCAACTAAGCCGCAGAGCAACTAAGCCCGTGTGCCACAATCACTGAGCCTACACTCTAGAACCCGCAAGCCACAACCACTGAGCCCGCGTGTCACAAATACTGAAGCATGTGCACCTAGAGCCTGTGCTCCGCAACAAGAGAAACCACGAAAATGAGAAGCCGCCGCACCAAAACAGAGTAGCCCCCGCTCGCTGCAACTAGAGAAAGCCCGTGCACAGCAACAAAGACCCAACGCAGCCAAAAATAAATAAATAATAAATTTAAAAAACCAAAAAAACAAATACTGCAGAGCTCTCGAGAACTAAGGGGACTGATAAGGCCCCTGGGTTCCAGTGAGTGGACGGGGCCTGGAGGACACGGGCTGTCCTCAAGACGGGAGGTGAGGAACTGCACTTCCTCCTCTGGGGAAGGTGGATCTGGAGTAGAGGTCGGCCAGCCTGTCTCCTCAGCCCAGGTCCCTGGGGCCGGCCAGGTGGGCGGTGGACTGCCTGGGCCGCCCCCACCCCACCCCGCCCCGGGGCCCCCGAGCTGGCCCAGCGCCACGACTCTCAGTCGGGAGTGCCTGGTGACACTTTCTTTTGTGCCTTTGGGAACTGCGCCACGTTCTCCTCACCCACCAGGCTTCTGCACGATTTCCTGGCCAGACGTGGCGCTTCTCCGCCGTCCACCAAAGAACTCCGCTTACCCTCCAAGATCCCCTTGGGGGGCCCCTCCCTCTGCGTCCTCTCCTGACCACCTCCCTCCACGGCTTGGGTCTGCGCCTGCTGTCACATGTCGCACGCACCGCAGCTGGTAGCTCCGTGCTCCTCGGGAGCTGGGCCTCCGAGACCGGAGACAGGAGCTGTCCAGAGCTGCTTGAGGCCGCACCCCGCCACTCAGGCCCTCACGCCTCAGGGAAGGCAGCCCCGCCCCAGAGTTTTAGGGGTGCAGGGAGCATGGCCGCGCTCTTACCTCCACCAGGCTCCTGCGGATGTCGCCCAGCATGGAGAGGACGTCTTGAGTGGGCACCACCCCTGGGGAAACGCACCATCAAGCACAGCCCTGGCCCCAGAGGTCCTCGGGCTCCTGACCCTCGGACCCCCGTCTGAGCCGCCTCCGAGCCTCACTCCCCACCCTGGAGCCCACGCAGCCCATGACCCGTACCTGCTGCCCACCCGCTGGCCCACCTGTGGAGGGGTGTGGCTTCCAGAAGCCACACTCATGGCCCCTCCCCGACCACACAGAGTACATGGGCCTGCGCCTCCCTCCCGACCAGGGTCCACCCTCCTCCTCTCCAGAACCCAGGCCTGTGGGCATCGCTGAACCCTGAACCAGGGAGTCCAGTTGGGACTCAGCCTGCCCTCCCCGCAGCCCCCACTCACCCTGCTCGCCCGCCAAGGTCATCAGCAGGTGCCGCTCCTTCTCGCTGGGCTTGCTCAGGGAGATGTGCCAGTCCCCGTGGTGGCTGCGGCCGTGGCGGGGCAGCGCCCCCTCCACCAGGGCCAGGAGCTGCAGCCCCTGGTGCCGACGGAACACCTCCTACGAGGGCGGAGAGAAAGCCCCGCGTTCAGTGAGGGGTGACGCCCCCTGACCCCAGCCTCTAGGCCTGGGCCCCTCTGACCCAGGAAAGGCCAGCGGGCTGCCCAGAGGGGCTGCTCAGGGACCTCTGGGGACCGCGGAGGAGGCTGTGAGCCTGGCCTCGGGGGACAGTGGGCACAGCAAGACCTGAGTCCACTTGGTCCCTGCAGGTGTCCAGGTGCCCCCGCCTGCCCTGGCCTCTTGCACTCACGCGGGGCCCGAGTGTCCAGACGTGTCATGTGACGGACGAGTATGTGGCGGGGGAGGACAAGAGAGTGCGCATCAATACGGCCACCAAAACGGCAGGAGAGGCGGGAGGCATCCTCCCCAAACTCTCCGCCTGTCACTGGAGAGACAGGGCTCAAAGCTGGGGAGTCAAGAAAGAGTCTGCTGTAGAGAACGAAGGTGTGGACACCAAGGCGGGAAAGCAGGGGGTGGGGATGAACTGGGAGACTGGGATTGACATATATACACTAATATGTATAAGGTAGATTTAAAAAAAAAAAGACGGCTGCGCCCTCGCAGGGTGCAGCGGTGACCAGGAGAATTAGCAGAGATGGCCATAATGGTAGACCCCTGGCAACAGGGAGGGGCAGGAGAAGGGGAAAGGAGACTCCTCTTTCCCATCTGACGCTCTTGTGCTGCTTAGATATCCTTCAGCTTATACATAGGTAATCACACAACTTAAAAACAAAAGCAAGAGGTTGGCACTGAAGAGGGACTCGGCATGGGGCAGGAGGCCTTGCCTCTGGCTCCCAGCCTGTCACTGTCCCTTCCTGGCCTGTCTGGGAAGAGGCCCTCCTCTGGCCCAGTCCCCCGACCCCTGGCCCCCAGCAGCCCCTCCCTCCTGTACGTGGGCTCCTGTCTCCATTGCTCCCAGCCGTGGGGCCGCAAGCCAGGTGTCTCTGCCCATGAGACACAGGCGTCCCTCCAGGCCAGACTTGTGGGCTCTCCTTTCTGCTGGGGCCCAAGCTAAGGAGCGTGGCTGTCATGCTACTAACATGATGAAGGGCCTTGTTGCCATGGCAAGTGCCCAGTGCAGGCTCTCACGAGCGTTAGTTAGGCTCAGCAGCCTAAGAGAAGCCTGCTCAGTTCCACACCTGGGAGAAGGCTGGTACCTGGAGACGGCCCGAGCGAGCGGCTCGGGAAGCCCCAGCTCCTGAAATGGCCGCTACCGTCCGTGTGTGCGCGTGCAGGGGAGGGGCAGCCGTGCCCGAGCCCTCCTTGGGGCGGCGCCTCCCCGTGTGTGTGTGGGCTGCAGCCCTGTGCTCCACCACCTGCGCACACCCCCCATTTTCAGGGTCCAGATGTCTGCCTGGCCTAAGCCCTAGACCCACAAAGTCAGTTCTGGGAGGGTCTGATGACTAGTTATTTCATACCATTTATTCTGTAGATGGGAACTGAGTGTCAGTGGCCTGAGGAAAAATCCCTGGCTTTGGAATCAAATATGTATTCAAATCTTGGTTCTGCCATTTATCAGCTCTGAGACCTTTAGCAACATACTGTACCTCTCTGAGCCTCAGTTTCCCCATCTGAAAATGTGGGCATCAGTCCTAAATCTGTGGGTTTACTGTGAGGATTGAAAGTACTTATTCAATCATAGGTGCTGGGACAACTGGATATCTCAGCAGAAAAGAAAAAACATACCTGGACTCATATTTTACACCAAAGTCAATATCAGGTGCATTTCAGATCTAAAGCTTTTAGAAACAAGCATGGCCTTGGAGTAGGCAAACGTTTCTAAATTGGACCGGACGAAACCACGAACCATGAACGAAAAAACTGATAAGTTGGGGTATTTTATGATGAAGTTTAAAAAAATTAAGAACTTCCATTTATCAGAGGGTACTATTAAGAGGATGAAAAGGCACCCCACAGGGTAGGAGAAAACATTTACAATATGTATACCAGACAGAGGTTTCATATCCAGGACATATAAATAATTTACAGACCTCAATAAATAAAAAGTCAGATAACCCAGTCGATAAATGAGCAAAAGATCTGATGAGGCACTTGACCAAAAGAGGCTAAAACACACATGGAAAGTTGTTCAACTTTGTTAATCATCAAGGAAATGCAAAGTGAAACCACAAAGTGATGCCACCACACTACATACCTCGCAAAATGGGTAAAATGAAAAACAACACCGGTGGCCGGCAGACATGGCAGCCCCAGAGCACCCAGGCGCTGCCGCAGAGTCACTGGCACAGTCACCGTGGCAAGTTGCTGGACAGTATCCACGGAAGATGAACGTACGCATACACGCTGACCCCACGGCACCACCCGTTGGAATGTGCCCGGGTGCCCGCCCGCCAAAGTGCAGGTCCCAGAATCTCCAGAGCAGCAGATCCACAACACCTGAAACTGAAGCTCCCCAACGTCTGTCACCAAAGGGATAAAGAGAACGAGCGTGAACACACGGCAACACACGCAATGATACAGGTGAATCTCAAAAGCAGGATGTTGAAGCACAAAAAGCCAGACAGAATATCACACACTCAGTGATGCCACTTATGTAAGGTTCAAAAGCACGCAAAATTCATTCACGGCATTACAAGTCAATAAGATGGTTCCCTTGAGGAAACAGTGTCTGGAAGGAAGAGTAAGAGGGGCCTCAGGGGCAGCCGATCGTGCTTTGTGTCCTGATGTGACAGCCCGCTGCGCTGCACGCGTCTGACCCGTGCGCTTTTCTGGCTGTACCTCGTGAGGCATGAGGACGCCCCTTGAGTGGAGCACACTCAGGGTGTAACCTGTCTTCCCTGCTGACTCCTGGGCAGGTGACCCTCCCTGCACGTCACACTGTTTTTCCCAGTGCAGGGGCCCCAGTGCCCCTGCTACGGTCCAGGCCCTGAGGTTACACGCCAACTCCTCCAAGTGACTGTGGGGGGAATGTAGAATGGTGCAGCTGCTGCAGGAAACAGTATGACAGTTCCTCAAAAGATTAGAGAGAAAATCACCAGATGATCTGGGAATTCCACTTCTGCATATATACCAAAAGGACTGAAAGCAGAGTCTGGGAGAGATATTTGTACATCAAGTTCATAGCGGGATTATTCACAACAGCTAAAACGTGTCTATCAACAAATGAACGGATAAACAAAATGTGGTCCATCCACACAATGGAATATTACTCAGCCTTAAAAAGGAAGGGAATTCTGACACATGCTACAACTGGTACAAACCTTGAGGACATTATGCTCAGTGAAACAAGCCACTCATAGGGAAATACTGTGTGATCCCACTAATATGAGAGGCCCACAGCACTCAGATTCATAGAGACAGAAAGTAGAAGGGTGGTTGAGAGAGGGGGGGAAATGGAGTTGTTTAATGGGGACAGAATTTCAGTTTTTGCAAGATGAAAAAGTTCTGGAGATCTGTTTCACAATAATGTAAATGTACTTAACACAACCGTACACTTAAAAATGATTAGAACGATAAATTTTATGTTAGATTTTTTTACAATGAAAAAATCCACTGTAAAAAATAATATTGACTAGTTAGGTAGATGTCAAGTATTAAATGAGAATAACAAACCAGACAAAAACAGGGAAAGCAGAATGAAAGCATTTAAATTTCTATGTGTTCTTTGGGAAGAGAACAGAGACATTAACTTTAGACTTCATTGTTCAAGTATGTGCACCCCAAACTCCAGAGTCTCAAGTCCCCATAAAAGCCATGAGAGCTCCTTGAAGAATGTTGATTCCATGTCCGGGGAAGGGAGCATTTGAGAACAGCCTGGAGCATCCTCGCGCACAGAAAGCAGGGAAACTATCAAACACTAAAGGTCGGTCAAAAGGACTCAGAAGCCAACTCTGAGTTGAGTCTTTCACTGGCCAAAGATGGGGCTGTAGGCAATGCAGGCTGCCTGCCACTCAGTTCCACAAGGATCAAGTCTTAAGCCACGGCAGTCGCTGACCTATACTCTGAGAGGAATGCAGGACGAAGCATTCTGTGTCTGGATATAGGGGCCCCCAGAGAGTCAAAATGTATACTAAGGAAGAATAGCGTTGACCCCAGGTTCCTGCATTGTCCCTCACACAGAAAAGCACTCAAATCATTAACTGAGACATCTGGTCCTCAAGGCCAGCAGTGACCTTTCCCTGAGGTCTCCGCTGCATGCATCCCCTTCACCGAAGTTCACGTGTATCTTGGCTCGTCCACCCGAGAGGCTGTCTCCGTCCTCAGTCAGACACTGAATGAACTCAGCTCACAGCCCTTCCATCGTGCTTTATTTCCAGTTAACAGAGTGAGCATCAGTAAGACTAATAACTGCACTGCCCTGGATTAAAACACACTAATGACGTTACAATCTATCACTTTATAAAGATGCTGGGAAAAAGAGAACACCTCATTGGTCACTTTTGGATTAAACGTGTGCATGTACTTTCACTTTTCTCCCAAACACACTAAGCAAGAATGAAGGGTTTTTTTTTTTTAAGGTCTAAAACCACAAAGACAAAACCACAACAAAACAGGAGAGGAGACAAGAGCCACAGCATGTGATCACCGGAAGCGGATGGGTGAGTCAGAGTTTCCCAGTTCAGCAAGCCCCAGAGAGCCAGACGCTGAGCCAGACGGGGAGAGCTGAGGAGCACCCAGACTTCTCGCCCAACTTGCCAAACGCTCTGGATAAGCATCACTGGCTCCCTCTCGGAGAGAGAACGGAAACAGCACCAGCACAGGACCACACTGAGAGTGTGTGTAAGAAGCAATGGACCCCTAGTTCCCCGATACCGCACAGCTGACAAAAAGCCCTTCTCCCTGCAGAAGACCGGAAGCTTGTTCTTTAATGATGGTAAAATAGAGGGTCTCTGACCTTGAGGACACCAGACCCAGCTGTGGGAGGGGCTCACACTGCGAATGGGCGCGGTGAATGAACTCACCCATCAGGCACATGTGTCCTAACACAGAAACACAGCCCTCTCCCAAGCTGCTCCCAGAACCCTGGCGGCCAGCCCCATACCCTCCCCGAAGGACAGAAGTTCCTTTTTCCAAGAATCTAATCACCCAAGAGGAAGGCCCTAAAGACACTCACATTAGAAATTTTCAAATGAAATGGCCCAGCCAGACCACCCTCCCAAGAAGCTACAGTGAAGCCCACCCCCAGGCTCAAAGCTTCCGACCAGCTTTTGCTGGCCCTCCTCAAACAGCACCAAACAAATGCCGCCAGACATTTGATGAGAGGACGCATGTGGAAAATTGAGAACAAAACTAACAAATGGGGAAAGCATCCCGTACAGGGAGAAAACAACTCTTCAGAAAGCAATTTCAATATCCTCATAGAGAGACGACATCACACACAGAATCAAAAACGGAGGGGGGCAAGCACTAAGAGCCCTGGGGATTTAAAAATCCAAGAGCACTCTTTTCTCAGACGTTGGTGGGAGCTGGCTCCCCCCAGGGGGTCAGGCCACCCACCCCGGCCTGGCCTGCCCCCCCAGCACTCACACAGTCCACGTTCTCCGCCATGTTCAGGATGATATAGCTCTTTCCAGCCAGGTTGCTCCAGTCTTTGCAGATCACCTGTGCAGAGAAATAAGAAGGGCATCTGGAGAGAGGGTGGATGGAACCCTGTGAGAAGCTAGGAGGGCGAGGCCAGGCACAGGTGTGACAGGTGGGTGAGAGCAGACAGCCTCCGCACGGTGACATGCCCAGGACCCGGCCAAGGTTCACAAACCCGACGTCTGCAGGGAGGGGAGGCGGGAGCCGTGTCACAGGGGCCTGGCTGCAAGGGCCAGCCTAGAGGCTTTCGAAGGCAAACTCAAGTGTAACGTTCTGAAGGGCTAAGAGTAGCACACCTGTGGGCCAGACGCACAGCTGACCACCTGGGACCCCTCCTTTCCTTCTGGTGTCGGGGTGGGCGGGTGAGGGGGAGAGCAGGGGCAACTGCACAGTGGTGGGGGGTGTGGAGGTGGGGCTGGCCAGAGCGCTGCCAGCACCCACCCTTGGCGGCTGTGACGAGCAGAGGGCACCTGAACCCGTGACGACTGGGCGGGGGTGCCGAGCCTGTGCGCCTCAGCGTGAAGAGGATGCCCGCTGCTGGGCCACGAGCTGTGCCCCCCGAAGTTCCGCCCGGGACCCACCCGCTGTCCCGGGGCCCGGCAGAGCCCTCCCCATGCCGCGAGCTGGGCATGGCCGGGCAGCCCGCGAGCACCCTCACTTACCTGCGTGGAGTCCCAGGGTGTTCTAGACGGAGTGTCGGCAGTCTGCCCTTCCTGGGGCAGCTGGCTGAGGGTTTCTCGTCCCACGGCAGCAGAGGAAGGTGTCAGCTCCGTGTCTCCAGGAGCCAGTGAGAAAGAGGCTGAGGCTCCAGGGTGCGTGGGGTCTTCGTCTGAGGCCTCAGCCCCGCTGGGAGCTTCTGTCTGAGGGAACGAGGCCGGGGACGGTCCCTCCCCCGGCCGGCCGGCCAAGCCAGCTGTTCCCGCAGGGGCCTCCTCACTGGGCTCCCGAGGGGCCTCCAACTCTAGCCCGTGCCCTGCGACTGGCATCGCCGTGCCCCCTGCCCCCCAGTCGGCCACATCCTGACCCCCCAGGGTCACTGGACTTGGGGCGACTGTGGGCGGGGAAAGGCTCGGCTCCATGCTGCTCCCCACCTCCACACCCGAGGAGGCCTGGTCCCCAGACTCTTCATGCCGGTGTTCGGGGGCCCCTGGGGTCTGGCTGCTGCCGGTGGAAGGAAAGCCGTGGACCTGACTTTGGGGTTCTTCTTGGGATCTGGTCACAGGCAGCAGCTGCTCCGCCTCTTCCTCCTCTCCAGGGACCACACGCCAGGGTGGCTCCACCAGGCTCATCTTGGGCAGGGGAGACGGGAGGCTTGCCCCCTCTTGACTCTGGCCCGTATCCTCTATGGGACCAGCCTTCTCAGTCAGGTCTGGAAAACCGTAATCTACAGACAGAGATGGAGAGTTCATTCACGAGCTTCATCATTCGTCGATTTGCTGAGTACGTGCTGAACGGATGATAAAAAGAACCGTGAGACCCTCAGGGGAACGGGGGGAAGGTTGGACAGTTGATCGTGTGGGAAAGGAGTGGGAAATGGGCTGGATTGGTGGGGACAGACTGGGGGGACAAGGGCCAGGCTGGTCCTCACTTCCTTCCTGGGAATAAAACGACACAATTCTGCCATTGAAGTCCCACGAACACGGGAAGGTGTGAAGTCTACATGCTCCCCGGAAGTGGCCCCGCTAACATCTGGCGCACAGGGTCCCTGCGGTGCCTTGTCTGGGCTCTCCCCAGGAGACCCCATCACGACCCTTCACCCCTTTTCTAATGGGCTGGGGTGGGGGTCTTCCAGGTGAAATCCCCCAATGAAGTCTGAGAGCCCTGTGATCACATATGACCACCACTGTCCCTAGCCAGTGCTCTTATTCTGTAAATCAGGTCCCGACTGGGAAATGCAAGATGCTGGGAGAGCAGAGAGGGGCACTGGCTGAGCCCACCCAGTGTCTGGAGCCTTCCAGCACTCACGGGGCCACTGCCGGCGGGTGGAAGGGGAGGTTCCTCTCCCTGCCATCCCTGGAACGACACTGTGAAGCAGAATACAGAGGCCTCCTGGAGACCAGGACATCTGGCTTCTCAGTGCACCCCAGGCCCCGTCAGGATAATGACACGTGAAAAGCACAGAGTTTTGTTGGAAATTCATTCAAATATCAGAATCGATATCTAGGCAATAACTGTTATTGGCTGCCATTTTGTTTCAAAATAATAAATATCAAAGACAGTTCTGAAATACTGCGTAGAACTGAGACGGCTGGGGAAGGTCTCAGGTGCTGACTGAGCTGCTCATTTTCCTCCTCCCAAATTTCTGTCAAATGACAAAAATTTTTTTTTTTTCACTGTCAAAATGAAAGTCTAAAAAATTTAGATAAATTTCTGGGAACATGGAAAGCAGGTGAGATCATAAGATCAGATAACCCCTCAGCCAAAATAAACAGAAAAAGTCAGCAGTGGAGGAGGGGGACTCTCTTTCCATCAGAATTAAGGAGAGAGACTACTGTGGGGTTAGCAAGGACACAGAACAGAAAACTCAGGGAACACAAGATAATTTTTAAAATTCTAATGAGTATTCTCAGAAAGACCTAAAAATATTGCATCCCTAAAATAAGAACAGGCTAATAAGAAAATGAAGTAATCTTTAAGAAAGAAAAGTTCTTGGAAACTGAAACTCAATTGTTTAAATGTGAAAATTCGATAGAACAGCTAGAAGAAAAATCAAGGTAAAGTCATCAGAGCAAAAGCACAAGCAAAGCAAAGCTAAAAGATACAGGTGATCAATGTACGAAGTCTAGCAACTAGCCAATATGATTTTCAAAAAGAAAGAAATAAAATGGAGAGAGTAATAGCCAAACAAAGTTCCCAGGCCTCACAACATGAATCTTCATGTTGGAAAGGCAATAAACAAGGTGAATCATAAAAGACTCACACCTAGCCTCATTCTCACGACAGTCCAACTCTCAGAGGGCTACCTATAAAAGAACAAGAAACTGATTATCAAATTATCATCAAGCTTCTAATTAATAAGACCAGATTGCAGGAGGGAAAAATGTGTTCAAAATTCTGAGGGAAGCTTATTTTGAACTGGGAGTTTTATATCCAACTAAACTATCATTCAAATGTGATTACAAAATAAAGACACTGTCATCTATGTAAGGACTTAAAAGATTTTCTTATCCACAGATTCTGAAAGAATGAATTAAGGAAGTTCTCCAAGAAATCCAAAAAGACATGGGAAATCAAGAAATGTAAGAGAAATGTCATGAAAATCAATCTCAGGACAGAAGCTGGGAAGCAAGCCTAGAGAGCAATTATTCAAATTGGAACAAGGATCCAGAGGGCTCTAAGAATTATTACTTTTCATAAGAAAAAGTATGATTTTTAGAAGCTGAATGATCACTGAACTGCCACTATAACGTTTAAATGAATAATTAAAACAGTCCACCACCCCACTTTTGTTAATTATACTCTTCAGGGCAGCAGAGACTTAGTAATTTAAGATCTTCCCCTCCTCCACCCCTGCACACACTCTGAAGGGAAGCTGACCTGTTCCCCACACAGAGCAGGTGGGATGAGGCCTGCTGGTAGGACAGTGACCACAGAACTGCTGAAGAAACCCATGACAGCCCCTAAACCTGAGCAATCTAGTACCACCTGTACAAACATGGAAGAACAGTCAAGATTCACAAGACGTTTGAGGAAAGCCAGGCTCAGGAAAAAGCATGAGGGTGAGAAAGCAAAGCAACTGGCCTCTGAGAGAAGGGCTAAGCTTGTCAAAAAAGAAGCACTTTGAAGAACTGATCATTAACATCTTCAGAGATTCAAGAGACAATTACACCATAAAACAAGAAGAACAAAAATGTCTTACTTCAACAGAAGTAAGAACTTTATAACAGACCTGTTTAAAACTGAAATGCAAAATAAAAACATGACTGAAATGGGCTGGCTGACCACCTGGCGGGAATCTATGTAACAAAATGTCAGATGGGTGTCTGGGCAATAAAACATATAAAAAACCCTTACAATCGTGCAATTTCGTTCTTAGAGGATTAATCTGACAGCGACGCACAAGAATTAGATGAAGGAGGGGATGGAAGAAAGCAGAGAGGAGTCAGGGGCTCATCGCAGTGGATCAGGAGAGACAAATGGAGTGACAATAGTGGAAGTGATGAGAGAGGAATGGATGCAAGGGCCGGCCCTGGGGCAGAGGCAGCTGGCCAACGGGAGGAGGTGAGCACTGTGGGAAGAGCCATTCCATTAAGAGAAACAGTGAAATCCAGAGGAAAAGGGCACTGGAAACCCTCAAGAAGCGGTGGAAATAGCCAGCAGCTCAGAGAGCCTGGACCATGGCAGAATGGCGAGCCACTGACCCACAGAGTCCCACTGGGGCGGGACAGTCCTCAAGGGGCAAGCTGACCAGACAACCCCTCTACTCACCCTGATGCTGACCCATGCCAAACACGGGGGTCACAGTGGTCATGCTGTTGGTGACATGATCTGAGAGCCAGAAGGCTTGCCACCACCTTGCTTGTCTGAGCAACGGCAAACTCCTCAGCTACCCTGGGCTTCAGTTTTTCCCGAAACAAATGAGGATGCCCGTATCTAGGATTTCTAAGGCTCTTTCCAGCACGGATATTCTAAGCTTCGGAGACACTTTTGACAAATGTGTCTTATAAAAAGAGCGTTGGAGGCAACCGCCCGTCTACTGTCCTGAATAGAAGAGAACGGGACTCACTAGGTCACAAGCTCCTCGGGACAAGCGGCGGGACCTTCTTCGCCCGTGTCCGCAGCACCTGACACAGGGGCTGGCGGAGCGCACAGGAGGGCAAGGCCTGCTCGCTGAGCTGTCTCCCGCCTCCCGCACCCAGGTGTCCCCACAGGGAGAGAACAGGGCCTCCAGTCACGGTGCAGAGTCTCCTTTACGATCTGCGGCAGCTCCTCTCCCCTCTCCCTAAATGTGACCACTTCCAAACCAACCGCCCTGGACTCACCATTTCTGCACTTCCTTCTCAGTGGGTTCACTGTTTCCGATCTATTGCCTCAACACTAAAGTCTCCCAAATTGACATCTCCCAGCAAGCCTCCACCCTCTTCCAGCCTCTTGCCTCTGGTGACTGGACAAATCACTGACTGACGCTCACTGGTGCTTGGGATCAGCAGGATTTTCTTTTTCTACTTTTTTTTTCAACCACCACTCAGCATCCAAAATTATTCCTTTCCCTTTTACTGTGTGATTTCAGTGTCACTGCTTATCAGCTGCATGGCCTTGGACACGGAACCTGGCGTCCCTGTGCCTCCTCTTCCTCACCTGTAAAAAGTGAAGAGTGCGCAGCACACAGGGCTGTGGTCTGGATTCAGTGAGATGAAGCTGGGCACAACCAACAGTACAGACACCCTGTTAATTTGAGCTCTTCCTCCACCTCCTCCTCCTCCACTACCAACATTAAAGGAATGTTCACATTGTTAAATCGTAAGAGAAAACAGCAGCATTCTGGAAGTGCGCTCCACAAACAAGGAGCACAGTAAGCACCTGAGTGGTAAGTCAGGATCCAGGAGAGAGGCAGGAAACGACCAATCATCTATTGACAAGCCTGCATATGATCTGAATATGGGAAATGCCTCCTACACCAGAAATGAGAACTAATGGGACGCCCACCGGGGGCACAGACTACGGAAGTATGACAGGAGGTGACACAGGGGCGGCTGGGGGACAGACCATGGTGGGATGGAAACGGGGGTCCCAGGGGAGTGGACGGTGGGACTGGATCCGAATGTGAGTGTAGACTAACAAGCAAAGAAACTGAGCCTTGTCCAAGAGTAACCGCGGCCTGATGAACTGAGAAAGAAAAACCGTGTATGACATTCCTTCCAAAAATGCAGAACCTGATTCTAATTATGGGGGAACACTAGACAAACCAAAACTGAGAAGCATTCTACAAAATCACTGGCCTGTCTCCTTAAAAAACAAACATCACAATCATGAAAGACACACTGGAGTGTTCCAGAATAAAAGAGACAAAAGACACATGAGAACTAAATGCAGTACGTGATCCTGGACTGAACAACGAACTGGAAACAGTAACTTTTTTTCCTTTTTTTTTTGCTACTAAGGACATTGCTGGGAAAACTGGCAAAGTTTGAAAGAAGTTTGTAGTTACAGAACAGTATTGTATGGATGTCAATTTCCAGATTGTGCTCATTGTGCTGTGGTTTGGTAACAGAATGGCTGTTAAGATACACACCGAAGTACTTAAGGGTCAAGGGGAATTTGCCTGCAACTTACTGTCAAGTGATTCAGGAAAAACTCTCTCTATACATCCACATATACATACACAGAATAACACAGCAAATGTGACAAAATGTTAACAATGGGGGATCTAAGTGAAGGGTATACGGGAATTATTCTTGTAAGTTTTCTGCAAACACAAAGTTACCCACCAGCAAACAGAGAAGGCAGGGGACAGGGCAGGCTACGTGGGCTAAGAGTTTCTGACCTCCAGGAGAAAGGAGTACAGGTGCACAAGGCAGGTGAACAATCCCAGGGGGGAAAGAGCGGAGCGCTCGTCCCACTCAGGTGTCCACGGGAGGAAGACCACGACTCCAGAGGTTAGCGAGCCTGGAGGAATGAGGGAGCCTCAGCACTCACCTTGCAGGGACCAGGAGTGAGATGACAGTGGAGGAGGAGGAGAGGGATGGAGACGGGCGAGCGACCAGGCGGGAGGAGGGGACTGCAGGGAGGGGGAGGGGACTGCAGGGAG
>NW_006792080.1:1062891-1071896 GCF_000442215.2 Lipotes vexillifer | reverse complement strand
GGGACTGGAGGGAGGGGGAGGGGACTGGAGGGAGGGGGAGGGGACTGGAGGGGGGGAGGACTAGAGGGAGGTCGTGGAGAAAATGCACCAGAAATTGCAGGATGAAGGGAGGGAATGGGTCTCCTCCCCAGGCGAGGTGGCCCCTGCCAGCGCTCCCGTCTCCGGGAGCAGCATCAAGCATGGCCTGATGCCCCAAATCCTGGACACCGGACCAGACACTTGTCCACTGACAGCCCCGTGGACATGGAGACAGTGCTCCATTCTGCTAGGAGCCCAGGCTTTGCCCTCCTTTTCCACCTGCTTCAGGCGTTGGAGTAGGGTTCCACAAACCCCAATAGCCTGTCAGGGACAAACACACCACATATCTGGACACAGGTATGAGCAAGCAGAGATGCCCAGGAGACACGTTCGAGACAGCCTGAAAGCAAGTCAAAGCCTGTCCCTGTGCCCCGGGGGGCGGTCACAGCGGGGGCAATGGAGAGACAGTAAGGGTCCCTCACAGAGCAGGTCCCCCAGGCGGAGGCTCCAGCTTGGCCTCAAAGGGTGGAGGGTCAAGGAGTGGCCACGCTGCCCGGGGCTCAGCCAGCCAGGTGCCCTCACTATCCCTGAGATACCAGAGGCCCACCTGGGACCTCGTCTAACGTCCCCGCCCCCATCAGCTCCCCTGCCTGAAACACCGGCTGACAGTGCGGGGAGCAGCAGCACCCCCAAGGGGCTCCGCTGGAAACGACATCTTCCCCAGAGCCCTGGGGAACATCAGGCCTGCGCATTCCAGAGTGGGGCCCTGTGACATCAGCAGGCCCACAGCCCTGCTTTCACAGATGCAGAGCAAAGCTCAGAGAAGGGATGACACTTGCTCTGCGTGGTGAGGCCCAGACCTGTTGTGGCCGTAAAGCTGCCAACCTCAGGTTCTCGTGCGGTCGAAGCCAGTCTCTCAAGACACGTTCCCGGTCAGCCAGGCAGCGCCAGAGCTAGCTTCAGCTGACGCAGCAGCATCATCCCCTCGGTCCCGATCCTCTGAAGCTGGGCTTCGGTCACCAGCCTGGGCGACATGTAAGAGTCAGGGCCAAGCTTCAGAGTTCTGCAAGTGGGGCTGGAATTCTGGGTGACCGGCCCGGGGGCTCCGCACAGCCACCACTCTGGAACGTGAGGCTAAAATGAATGACATAAGGGATGCACAACCCTGGGCCCACAGAGGTACTCTTTCCTCCCCTGAAAGTCACCTGCAGGTTCCGCATCCCAGAGCTCAGCACACAGCCAGGCACACGGGTGTGTGCTGAGGTGTAGTTGTAGCGGGACCTCGAGGAGTCCAGGGTCCTGACAGCAGAAGGACCTGGGAGGTTCCCTGATGGGCCTTGGCCCTTGGCCGAGGCATGATGGCATTGCTGTAAGTTACTTTAACGGTAACTCGATAGAGAGAATTTCTCATTTATCTTTATCACAACACAGATAAAACTGTACAGACTGTAAATGGCAGAACTGTGTATGCATGAGGGCAAGTTACTCGGGAGAGGTCTTTAGACACGAAGTCTAGAAAACGGGCTGCGATCTTCCTCAGGAACATGTCTTGGCCTCCTCAGGGAGACATGTCTGTGTCATTTTTTTTCTCCCCAATTTCCTTAAACTCAACTGGGATGGCTCGCTTACAACTTAAGCCCATTTCTGTTTTACCTGCTAAATGAGGAGAACCTGGGAAGCATCTTCCTCGGGGGAAAAAACCCTACAATATTCTCTTAGTTGCCCCAGTTTAGCCTTCTTTTCCTGGGGCTACATAACCGTACTTATTCCTTATTCTCAACCCTTCCCCTTGTCATTTATCTCCTCTTGTCAAAATTCTGGATTCGCCAGTTTTAAGGGTGGTCATGAAATCAAAAGAGTAGGCATGCAGTAAATGTTTGGTGACGGGACTGTTAAACACTGAACACGACTGACTAACTGGAGGCTAACAGATCAGAGGGTAAAGGAAGATCTCTTAACTCACCCAGCAACGGCACTTAAGCTGCATCTAGGCCTTTTTGTTTTTCTCTTAATCTCACTACAGCGCTGGCTTTTGTTCCCTGAATAGATCATGTCGCATTTTTTTCCTCCTAATATTTCACCCAAGTTTTGTAGGTCTTTTCCCCTTTTTATCAAGGTTGCACTGGACGTTATTTCCGCCTTCCAGGGTGGCCATCCTCTCATGTGACCTTCGGCCTCAGCTGAAACGGTAATGAACTGATTCCTCTCTTTAAGACAAGGAATTAAAACAGGCATCAGGGCCACTGGCCTTGAAAGATCACTTTAAACATCCCTTTAGGTTAATGTCAAATCACTGAGAACTGTCCACTGAGTGCAACACGCAAGCCAGTTATTCAACTGAGTGTTAATATTTACAAAAACATTCACAAAATTCACAATAGATTTGTATAAAACAGAGGTGCAAGGGAAGCTTTCAGTAAATTAAACATGACTTTTTAATGGTCAACCTCAGCAGTCATCCAAGAAATGTAAATTAAACCAGATGATAAACCTTTTGGACTACCAACCTGACAACATAGGAGTGCATTTAAGGACCATACTCGGTACCGGGTGAGCGCGGGAACAGGCACTCCACCTGCTGCTGATGGGAACAGAAATCGAGCCACAGTCTGGAGGGGAAAGCATGAACAAAAAGCTGTGAAGACAAACATCCTGATCCTATCACTTGTCTTCTAGAAACGCACTCTAAGGAAACAATTAAGGAAGCTCATGACGATTCAGGGTCAAGGGATTCTCGTCAGGGCACAGCTCATGGGACAATCTGCTTTCACATGGCAGGGGGCAGCCCGTCCACACTTGGGATGCCAATTCAGCCTCAAAGCTGAGGCTGGAGAACTGTGTTTGCTGCCTGGGAAAGATGTGCGTAAGCGAAACCGCAAGCTCTGTGCCCTCGAATTCCATTTTTTCATAAAAGCATATTTTATCTGTTTTCTATATGGGTAGAAAGTCCAGTAAGAGACACACCAAAATGTCACTGTTCCCAAACTCTGGGTTGATAATGGAGTTATGAATTTTTTTTTTAACTTGTTGCATGTTTCTGATTTTCATACAATGATACTTACTACTAGCATAAATCAAAAATATGGGGCTTTTATCATTTCCTTCCTTTTTCTGGTGTCCAGGTGAAGTGCTACTGTCAGGAAACAGGCCTCAAGGGTGGGCAGTGACCCAGAAGGTCAAATCATTGCATAATAGATACGACCCAACAAGACCGCTGTACTGAAACCATTGCCACACCCCAGCAGACAGCTGCTTTGATGATCTGGTTTCCACAAATTCACTCCAGACGAACAGTAACTGAAGTACCATGAGGGAGGAGCTCACACAGAGAAGGAGCGGGTCCTGAAGCAGAGACCTCAGAGCAGAGAGCCACTCTGCCACCAATCACCCGCACAACCTCAAACCACCCGTGAGCCTCCCTAAGCCCGTTGCCTCCGCCATGAGACAGAGATACTCAGGCTGCTTTTAAGGCTGCATCAGGTCGCCATGAGGGAAAAAAGAACTGTATGTGACAATGACTGAGGAAACATAAGCACTTAGGAATGTCCCTACTCAAGGCCATCACTTCATCCCCCTTTCTGTTAATGGCACCTTGATTCTCCTCTGGGGGTCCCTCCTCCCCTCTTCTTGGTCCCGAAGTGTGGGGCCGTCGGGGCTCGGGATCCAGATTAGACCAGACCAACGAGCCTCCACCTGAGTCTTCCCCAGAAGTGCTGGGGCTGCCAAGTGACAGGAGGATGGCAGCAGAGTGATGGAGGGCCTCGCTCAGCTACCAGAGAGAAGGACCGCCTAAGAGTGAACTGACGAGGGGACGCAAAGCACGATGGGCTGAGGCAGCTTCTGATGCCATTTCAACACCTGGACCCCACCTGCCTGGGCTGGAAACCGATCCCTTACAAGCCAATACATACCCCTCTCTCACACAGGTCTGTAGGCCTGTTTGAGTTGGGTTTCTAGAACGTGCCAATCCCAAAGAGTTATCTCTTGTCCTGTAGAACGCTAATTAGCTTGCTCACTAGGAAGATGAAAGCTGCATGCAGAGAATGTTACTAAGGAGACTGGAAAGTGAAAGGGGTGAGGCGGCAGCAAGACAGTTTTGGGATGGAGAGGTAACCTGGGAAACTATTGCGAGTCACTAACAGTTTTCCATGAATTAACTGATCAGGCTTTAGGCTGGCTTGATTAGCTGGGAGAGTGGTGATTTACATTCCATTTCTTTTCCCTACTTTGTAGAGACCACTCTTCCTACCAGAAAGGTCAGAGAATCATAATATTTTAAAGCTGGAAAGGACTTCAATCTATCACTCCCATGGTCTCACTTTCAGATGAGGAGACTGAAGGCAAGATTAGAAAAGGGACCCACACAAGGTCACGGCCCTCATCACTGGCTAGGCAGCTGCTCTGCCGTCGGGCCCCCAAGGATCGCTGCTACAGGAGGAAAAGGCGCCAGCTCCAGTTCTTCCAGGCCCAACAAACCAGAAGGAGACGCAGAACAGAGCTCCAGTGACAATCAGAGGCACTGGTTTCTCTCTGACACACACCACCCATGTGCTCTCAGGGCAAGACCTGCTCGGGAGGCCCTGATCCCAGACTCAGCTCTGCCGCACACAAGCCGTGTGACCTTGGGCAAAGCTAACAAGCTTTCTTGGCCTCAGTTTCACCACGTGTGAAGCAAAGACAGTAACTGCTGCCTTGCTGACCCCACAGAGCGGCTGTGAAGTTCGGTGAGCTAAGCAAAGAGAAAACGCTATGAAAAAATGGTGGTAAGTCCTACACAAAACCTAAGACGTTACTGCTGGTCTCTAGTAAAACTGCTGAGCTGAGAGGCAACACGACACAAAGAGCCAAGGCTCTGGAGTCTGACAAC
Source organism: Lipotes vexillifer (assembly GCF_000442215.2). Lineage (NCBI taxonomy): Eukaryota > Metazoa > Chordata > Mammalia > Artiodactyla > Lipotidae > Lipotes > Lipotes vexillifer. Next base: position 1,067,011 of record NW_006792080.1, on the reverse strand, counting down.
TCGGGTTTGCACTCTGGTTCTTACGCTCACGGAGCTGTTACCCAAACCCCGTAAGCCTCAGTTTGCCCACTGGTCCAGTGGGAGTAACAATACAGACTCAACTGTTCCTCTGAAGATTGAAGGAGGGAACACGCTACAACACCTGACTTGCCGCCTGGCACAACTGGGCATTCAATTCCCGGGTCGGATGTCCTCGTTATTAAAGGACCTGCCCTGAGTCTGGACCGTCTGCAGCACGGCCCCCAGCCCTCACAGCCACTGCTGCACGGAGCGACCCCCGTCCCCAGGGGCCTGCTAGGTTAGCACTGAACTCTGGGCAGACTCCCCACCCTGGCAGGCCCTTAGCAGGCCTCTCTCTTTGTCCCCCCCGACCTGAGCAGCAAACGCCACGAGTGATGCCCTCCTTCCTCCCAGAGACCCCTGGCGGGAAGCCTCTGACTTCCCGAGTTGGGAGCAGAGGGTGGGGGGGAGCGGCACACACTGTCCCTTCCTGAACAAATCAGCCCCACAGCCCAAACGCTTTGCCTCTGTCGCGTCCTCAGAGCACAGGGTCGTGCGCTGTGAGAAGACAGAGGCAGGAACGAGCAGACTGACCTCAGGGCCATCGCCAGCACAGGGACGTCCCCAATGGGGGATGAATTAGGAACAGGTGTGCCTTCCAACCAGGCCAGGGCCTGGTGAGAGGTACACAGACTGGACTTCAGCCCCTGGGCCAGGGCACCACCAGCCCAGCCACCTGCAGCGGCCCCGTCACCTGGGGGAGCTGGAAGAGCCTCCCAGAGACCGCATCTCTCCAGATACGTGCTGAAGCAGGACACGGCCCAGCAGCCAGTCAGGGTGGAGAGGAACACGCTGAGCAGGTGGGACAGGGTATAAGGGCGTTGCGGGCTTGGAGGATGGGCCTGAGCCACTGTCAGTAAGAAGACACTGATTCTCAATGCAGTCCCATCGCGCACCAGCACCAGCAGTGACCTTGGGCAAAGCACTTAGCTTCCCTGTGCATCAGTCCCACGTCTGCCATGCAGGGCGGACAACAGGCTAATGAGACGATGCAGTCGCAGGAGGGGAGGAGATGGGGCCGGGGGTAAGGCTGGGCCAGACTGTCAAGGGCGTTTTCTGCAGCGCCAAGACGTTCGGCCTTTATTCCCTGGCCCCCTTTCTGCACACATCTCCTCGGGGTGTTGGAGAAGACTGAGCTGAGGAAAGGGCAGGACAGTGGACAAACAGAGCAGCAGGAAAGGAGCAAGGACGGAGCCCTCCCCGCGCCCCCCCCCCCAGGGCATGCACGTCCCCAACTATCAGGCGTGAACAGCAGACACAGGAAACACACCCGCGTGGAGCTGGCATGAAGACCTGGCCACACTCAGTGAGCCCCAGAGAAGCCACTGGGAGAAGAGAAACGACGTGAGAGAAAAAGAAGGTGGGGGCAGCGGGCAGATGAAACGGAGCCCATCCAGGCCCAGGGGCGTCCCACTGTGATCCGAGGACAGGTGGCGCACAGCTGCTCCCTCCAGACCGAGGCTCTCAAACGACGACGGCTTCTCTCACACTAAAATCCCGAGTCTGGACAAAGGTAAGACCCCAGTACACAGCACTGTCTAGCGTGAGGGGAAAGTGCACTTCTTTTCAACGAGGAGAGGACAGATTTATCAAGGAACGCTGCTGTAGCTACAGGCCTGCTACACAGGGAGATGAGTTCGATCCTCACCCTACACCACAGCGCAAACAGATGACAGCTGGCAGCAAGTTACAAGTAAAATTTAAGCTGAAAAAGAATACAAGAAATAAAGGAGCGTCTATCTCATGGAGGAAAAGGCTTTTCTAAACATAAAGAAAAACACATAAAAACATTCCAAAAGAAAGACTGTCAGAGCTAATAAAGATCCTCACTTATGTATGTCAAATATTACTATAATAAAAGTAATTACTAAACTGGAAAAAAATTTTCTATTTTTGTCAAAGAAAAGGTTAGTATCCTTTTTATAAGCAGATTTGTACAGTGATAAAAAATTAAAGCCTCAATAGAAAAAAAAGGAAAAGTAATAATACTAGCTAACATTTTCAGAGTACTTAACGATGTGTTAAGCACTTTAAACGTACTACTGCATTTAAACCTCACGACACTGTGATACTATTTCCTACAAGATAAAACTGAGGCTTAGGTTGTTACCTGCCAAAAATCACATAGCTATTGAATGGCAGTGCTGGAACTTTGGAATCTGCCCGACTCCAAAGCCTGCTCTTAATTGCCCTTGCTTCAAATAAAAAAAAAACGATAAATGGTCACAATGAATATAATATACTCTGTGTACGGGTTTCACTTACACATGCTTCAGTTAAAATTTACTAGTAATCAAAGGCCATTATAATCTTGCCTATCAAACTGACAAAAATCTCCAAGTGACAAAATTCTGTGACGGGAAGGGGTCAAAATCTGGCATTCATTTCCCCCTCTGACGGGTACGCAAACTGGAGCAACCTTTCTGTAGGTCACCTGGGAAACACGGAACAACAGCCTGTGAAAAGATTCCCATCCTCTGTGTCAGATACAGCGCACTCCCAAGCGCACTCCCCACCCTTCTCCACGCCATCCTCTGCCTGGGGACCGACCCAGTGAATCACATGAACCGGGACACATCCCTGCTTCCTGACTGGGCTCCTCCACAGAGGCAGGGGAAGGAGAGCAACGGGGACCCTGGCTGGAGATGGGAGGAGCCCGAGGCCGGGCATCTATCTTCCGCTTTCTTCCCCGTCGCCTCACTGCTTGTGTCAGGACCACTGCTCCCCACCCCTCTGTCCTCGCAGGCTCCAGTCATGTGTCCCTTTCTTTGTCCCTTGGGTGTGGGGCGCTGAGCGCTCCCCTGCTGGCAGCCCTGAACTCCTCTGGGTTTGCCATCCCCTGGTAAATCCACTGGTCTAAAAGTAAACCTCCTCGGTCTCTTCTGGCCCCAGGCGCTTCGGGATCCGCGGGCCCCGGTGCAAACATGGCCAAGCCCAAGAACCACACCACGCATAGCGAGTCCCCAAAATGCCACAGAAATGGCATCAAGAAACCCCAATCACAACAATACGAATCTCTTAAGGGGGTGAGCCCCAAGTTCCTGAGGAACACACACCTTGCCAAGAAGCACAACAAGAAGGGCCAGAAGAAGATGCAGGCCAACAACGCCAAGGCCATGAGTGCACTGCTGAGGACATCAAGGCTCTCGGAAAGCCCAAGGAGGTCAAGCCCAAGATCCCAAAGGGCCGCGCCCGCAAGCTCAGTCAACTTGCCTACGCTGCTCACCCCAAGCTGGGGAAACATGCTCGTGCCCACATCGCCAAAGTCCCAGGCCAAGGCTGCAGCGGCAGGTGCAGCTGCGGCTCCAGTTCCGGCTCCCAGGGGGGCCCAGGCCCCCACAAAGGCTACAGAGTGGAGGCCTTGATCTGCCAATGCGAGGACAGAAGGACTGGTGTGACCGCTGGGCTGCTGCCTGCACGCGGCTGGCGTCTTCCTGTGCTATCGGTACAAACAAACCTGAGGACGGTCTGTCAAGAACAAACAAAACACAAACCACAGCCTCCCTGGACCAGCTTAGCGTGACCGTGTCGTCTGTTTCTGGGTGGGATGCTCATCAATGCACCTTTAGACCTAGCAAGTTTACTCTAGAAATTTATCCTAAGGAACAATCAGAAAAGTGCAAAAATATATAGGGATACTTATAGCATCATTAAGACTGGAAACAAACTAAATATTCAATGACAGAGAACCATTTCATACTGAGCGTCATGATCTACATGAAGAAACACTATGCAGTCATTGAAAACCAAGTTATAAAACATAGTTAGTGATGTGAAAATAAATTTCAGAAATATTTTAAGTGGAAAAAATGATTCCAATCTGCATATAAGAGAGACTGGAGGGATATAACCCAAACTACTAGCACTAATCATCTTTCAGTTGTGACGTCATGGGTGGATTTTCTTCCTTGTGTTGTTTTTGTATTTGTCATATTTTCTAGTTTTCATGTATTATTTTTTAATTACAGAACATAAATCCAAAATACTATATATATATATATATATATATATATATATATATATATATATATATATATATATATATATATATATATATATA
>NW_006792080.1:1058374-1062636 GCF_000442215.2 Lipotes vexillifer | reverse complement strand
ACACGCAGGCTCAGCGGCCATGGCTCACGGGCCCAGCCGCTCCGCGGCACGTGGGATCTTCCCAGACCGGGGCACAAACCCGTGTCCCCTGCATCGGCAGATGGACTCTCAACCACTGCGCCACCAGGGAAGCCCCAAAATACTATATATTTAAAAAAGGAAAGTCAGTGCTAAATTCTGGAACACCCTAACCCCATGCATGTGCACACACAGTTCGACGGTCCAGTGCTTAAAAACGGGCTCCTGCCGGCCAAGAACGTTCGCACAGCTGCTGTAGCTGGAAGCATGGAGAGCACGCTCTGCCGCACCTGCAATCAGCCCACAGCTGCGTGCGCTGCTGGCTCCAGGCCTCGGGCTTGCTCTGCGAGCCAGACCCCAGCTCTGGCGCACAGCCGAGGGAAGGGCACCTAGAATGCCTTGTGGGGCTCTAAGACCCAAGGAGGGACACGGGATCTGCTGACCTCCAGGAACCTTAAACAGAGACAATACAGCACAGAAGAGGAAAAAAACAAACAAAACCCGAGACCTTGGACAGACCTAGGCTTGAATCAGGACTGATCATCTCGACAGCTGTATGACCTCAGGTGTGCTTTCACCTCTCTCAGCCTCTGTTTTCTCATGTTTAAGACAGGGATAACGTTCTTTATCTCACAGCCTATAATCATTACACTGAATTATATGAGCACAGAAGTAAATATTACAAAAGTAAAAAGGGCCTCCTGGGCCAATAAGACCCTCAGAGCCCAGAGACCTGGCTTTGAGGTGCAGGTGGACAGCAGAGGGTGAAAGCGGGTCGGGAGGGCGAGGAGATGATCGGGCGGAGCAAAGGGCTGTTTGGCACTGTGCCAGGCCTCCTGGCAGCTGTGAGCAGCACACATCTTAGGGGACAGCGCTACCTGCAGTGGGTCCCAGGTCCAGACTAGAGTCGTTCAGCACCTCCTCCTCCTCCCAGAAGTACTGCGGCGGCTGCAGGATGCGGGACTCTTCGCTCTCTTCGCTGGCGAAGCCAGAGCCAGGGGCTCCCAGGCCAGTCCCCAGTCCCATGGCCTCGCTGGGCTCCTCCGAGTCCAGCGGCTCCAGGCCAGTGGGCAGCAGGAGGTCCAGCAGGGAGGTGGAGGTGAGGCCCTCCGGGCCAGGCTCCTCAGATCCGGCTGCACATGTGACCAGGGGTGCTCCTGCACAGACATGAGAGCCGGTGGTTAAGAAGGAAGAGCGGCACAGGGTTGAGACCCCTTTCCAACAGCCAAGAGCCCAGGGGTGAGGGTGGGGCTTCAGGGACACTCCTGACACCAGGGGGGCTGCGAGGGGATTCTGAGATGCTGTACTCATCTCCAAAAGGGCAAACTGCTTAGCCTTCCTTCCCTGTAGCAGGGGCAAAGGCTAGACGGGGAGATGGGCGGGAGAGAGGGAGGAAACATTTGCCGAGTACCCACGCTCCACCACGCTGTGCGGGCGCAGGGCAGCGGAGAAGGGGCCCTGCTTCCCTGGACCTTGTGGGCACACTGTTCTGCAGGCTCCTAACCTAGGCTGAACATTTTCCAAAACTGCATTAAGAATGGGATCTGTGTTTCAGCAACACACAGTCTTTAAGACCACGTGAGGGACTTCCTGGTGGTACGATGGTTAAGACTCCGCGTTCCCAAAGCAGGGGTCCTGGGTTCAATCCCTGGCCAGGGAACTAGATCCCACATGCATGCCACAACTAAGAGTTTGTATGCCACAACTAAGGAGCCCATGTGCTGGAACTAAGGAGCAGGTGAGCCACAACTAAGAAGCCCTCAATCCTCAACTAAGGAGCCTATGAGCTGCAACTAAGGAGCCTGCCTGCCTCAACTAAGACCCAGCACAACCGAATAAATATTTAAAAAAACACAAAAACAAAAACCGTGTGAGGTCACAGGTCAAACACATCCAGAGCTGGTAATGATACGTCTGTTTGGAATCTTGGACCCCTCTTTCCTAATTTACAAAACAAACAAACAAAAAACAATAAAATAAAGGGCATCTTTTTTTCCTTCTCTCTCACTCCCATTCACTAAGAACAGGAAACAGCCTTCTTTGCTGGTTTCACAATGTCATTACTAATTACACAAACATCACTATAACTTGCTGTAAGTCTTCCGGAAAGCTGGGTCTCAGCCTCCTCATCCGAAAAATGAGGAAAGTGGGTGAAATGACCTCCAAATTTTCTTTTCCAAAACTAACATTCAGTGATGTAGGAAAGAGGGCATTTCGGGACTTATTTCCTACTCTGCGCCTATAGCGCACTATGACGTGGCCGAACAGCAGTTCATAGAAACTTTTAGTGATGTTTAATAATGAAAGTAAACAATAACACTACTGGTGCCACGTGCTAAGTGCCCCGTAAGCGTTAGTATCTGAAGTTTAACCCTTACAAGAACCTTACGAAGTAGCAAACCCCAAGCTTGGTGGGTTGGTGGCCGCCGCACAGCGAGTGGCTGCCGCACAGCGAGTGGCCGCCGCACAGCGAGTGAGTGGCTGCTAAGGAAGACACGGGCTTCTCAGACTCAGAAATGGGTTCTGTCAAAAACAGAGAACAGGGCTTCCCCGGTGGCGCAGTGGTTGAGAGTCCATCTGCCGATGCAGGGGACGCGGGTTCGCGCCCCGGTCTGGGAAGATCCCACGTGCCGCGGAGCGGCTGGGTCCGTGAGCCATGGCCACTGGGCCTGCGCGTCCAGAGCCTGTGCTCCACAGCGGGAGAGGCCACAACAGTGAGAGGCCCGCGTACCGCAAAAACAAACAAACAAACAAAAACCAGAGAACGTGCCTGGGGGGGACAGAGCCTTCGTATGCTACGCACCAGCTGGACAACACAGGACCACGAATAAAACATCTCGTAAGGAAAGCAGTCCAGGGTACAGGGAAAGGGGCGTAACCAAATGACAAGTGTGCTGAAGAGGATGAAACAGGTCTTGAGATCAGACACAGCAAGAGCGCGTGGCGCAGGAAAGCACCCTGGCTTCCTGGCTGAATGACTCCAGGAGAACGTCTGTCCCACCAGCACCCTGGTCTCCTCATCTGTAGAGCAAGACAAGAATTCCTCCAGCCCGCAAAGGCCAGCCAGTGGTCAGCTCCATGCAACGTATAAACTGCACTGCAAGAAGCACACTGCAGTCTACAATCATAAGTATCACGAAGGATAGAGAACCAGGACATTCTCGGCCAGGAAGAGAATGTTTAAGAACGACAATGATATCTTCAAATGCGTTAAAACAAAAGGTTGATGTGAATAATAAAGATCAGTTGTTCTATGTGACTTGAAGGAAAAAACTAAGACTAATGGGAAGAAACACAGACGGCATGAGAGGGTCAAATAGCCCTTAACAAGAAGCTGGTGAGGCGTCAGGTCACCTGCACCAACCCGCCTAACTCCTACTCCTGCTTCCACCCTCAGCTCAGAGCAGCCGCCCCGGCCCCCATGGTCTCAGCTGGGCACCCACCACTACCATCGCCTCTGGACACACGTCACAGCACCTTCCTCACTGAACTGTCACAGACCACCTTACAGCCTCCCTCACTCAGCAGCGAGCACGGAGTCGAGCGTCCTGCGTCAACTTCACCATTGTTCTGCCAGGGCCTCGACAGTCTCTGAAATGTCACAGGAGCTCAAGACATGTTTGAGAGCGAATAAATCAACACCCTTTTCTTTTAGAGATGAGATAACTGAGGCCTCATGAGACTAAGGTCAAACAACCAGCCAACAGAAGCACTGTAATTAGCTGGTTTCTCCTCACGAAAAGGTCCTGCAGGTGCTCCGTAAAGAAAGACCAGAAAACGACTCTTTATGTGCCTTTCTTCCAAAGGATATGTAAGGCAGAGAGTACCCAGGATGGCACGGATGCCTCACAGGACTTAAGAAGCAAGGAAAGAGGCCAGACCTGAAGACTGAAGACACCCTCTCCTCCCAGCACTCTGCTCGGGGTCCCCACGAGAAACCCAAACCATAGGGTGGCTCCTCTCCTGAAAGACCTCAAGTTGGTAAAGTGGCCCCCTATATTTCACAAAGAAGCCCCTTTATTTCTATTTCTGCACAGACCCTATGTTTGGAAATAGTTCATCGATCGAAGGTACTCAGGTTAAGAGCTACTTTCTAATTTTTAAATAGTCAGAATCATATAATATTGCCAATCAGATATGCTAATTAGTAGCTACTTTGGTTTCAGGCAGGCGGCAGTATCGTACTGGAGCTAACATCTGCATTAGACTTTCACTGCTCAGAGGAATGCGGTCCCCCCCCCCCC
>NW_006792080.1:1055377-1057848 GCF_000442215.2 Lipotes vexillifer | reverse complement strand
GGCCCCCCCCCCCCCCCCGAGTTCCCATTCTGTGCCATGTACTGTGCCAGGCCCTCTCTGGAGACACAGAAATGAACACAAGACAGCCTCTGCCCTCAGGGAAATAACCACTGTTTGGAAAATGTAATGCAAGTTTTATATAAAATACCGGCTGATACAACAGGTCTACTTTCAGACTTGGTATCCTCAGGGTTGGGGGAACCAAATTCTACAAGACAGGAATCTGGAAAAACTCACGCAGTCCAGGAAGAAAAAACTCAATTGATGACAAATAATTCAACGACAAAAACTGTACAGGCTCCCGGGGCACCAGAGCAGCCGTCTTTGAGACGGCCAAGAGGTGAAGCTCATTATCTAGCTACTGGGAAAGACATTACTTCAGCCGTTTTAAAAAAGCACAACCGACTTTAAGAATTCTTGGAAGTCTACCCTCCACAAAACCGCTGGAGGATCAAACATACTTTGCCTCGTCAAAACCCGACAGGTGTCTCTGCGAGCTGAACCGAGGAGTGATGGGAGAGAAGTCGCAGCCACGTGGGCCTCGGTCCTGCTGACCAGACCAGCCCAGGCTGCAAGGAACCTGCATGTGCCCTCTCAGGGGAAGTCTGACCAGCAGTCCTGTTGATTTCCCGCCTCTGGGGATAAAATACTTTTTAGTCGGTGAAGCTCTCTGCGCAGAGCACTGTGGTCCGATGAATTTGCTGGGTCTATTCCCGACCATTTGCACGACTTAGGCGGGGTCCCCATTCTCTCAACCTCTCTCCTCCACCTGTCACAGTCTGTCCTTGTCTATCTTTCCCAACAGTCTGATAGGAATTAAAAGAGGTTCTGATAATGGTGCTGAAAAGCTGTGTGTGAAAAAGAGGAATCTGGTTTTTCATTCTTTCTGCAATAAACATTTCCATTTTCTTGAAGTTACTTTTCCCTCTGATGACTATTTTTCTTTTATATAGACCTTGATATTTTCAAAAGCTTTCGCAGTGGGTAATTATTTAGGTAATTACGAGAGATTACTTATTTTCAGACTTGTCCACCAAAACAGTAGCTCAGACCGAACCATTCCGTGTATAATTGCTTTTGCATTTAACGACTAATTTGCCTTGAGACCCCCACCTGATTTTAACTTTCAGAATTACACTCCTTGTGATTTTTTTTTTTTCCTCTAGCACCTATAATTTTCTGCTACTTCCATCACTCCCAGTGGAAAGGAGCGAAAAAGAAGGCACGTGAAAAGGATTTGGAAATCAGCCTCAAAGAACTGAAAATCCGACCCAAACGAATCAGAAACAGGTGAACGAAGCAGGCTTATATCTTAAGGGGGTGGGGAAAACAAGGCCTCTCAATAATCCCCATGTTTTATCTCCCCTGCAATCTGCTCTTGATCCCAACACCCTTCTCTGATTTCCACCATCAGCCCACCCCACCCTTCCCCTAATCAGCAGCTCTGAAGCCCAGGGATCCCTAAGCCCTTGGCAGACACCCATTGGGGAGCTGCCGGGCGGCATCTGTCACGTGGCCCACACCCTGGAGTGGCAGCTGTAACAGAAATGGTCCAGCACCACCACCCTACCACACACACTTGCTTGCATGTCTGTGTGTCCTTGCAGGGTGCCCACACTATGGTGTGCAAGGGAGACACGCTGCTGGACACATGCCACCCAAGCACAGGGGTGATAACAGGCACGTGGAGAGCGCGCCCCAGGGGAGAGGGGGTAGACGGAGCCAAGCTGCCCACAGTGATCTGTGTCTATAGCCAGGAAGAGGCTATAACAGCTGGGCATGGTCCTGACTCACTTCACCGGCCAGTTCTGGGGTGGCTGCCACACAGAGAAAGAACGGACAAGCAGTACTTATTTGGTGAGCCTCATTTTCTTCCAAAGAGGACTTAAGGTATGCAAGGACAGAGGTGGGGCAGCGACTGAGACAAACACGGATGCCATTTCTCACGCACACCACCTGGGTCCTTACTCATTCTGGACTGATGGTGCAGAAGGCGTCCCCTCGCTGAGCTGGACGCAGGGACGCGCTCACCCCCCGGCTGGGACACGGACACACACACACACACACACACACACACACACACACACACACACCTGTGCACCACGCGCCCGCGGGCTGACTGAACGGGGAGCGCCGCGGGCCGAGTCCGCAGGAAGGGAGCCAATGCAGGCACCCGGGGGGCGGGCGGGCGGGGCCGTACGCGCGGGCACCCCCCCCCCAACGCTACCCCCGCCCCGGACGGCTCGCCGCGCTGCCAGGACACGTCCTCGTGCGACCCTACCCGCACACGCCGCTCCGTGGCCGTGGCCTATCCCCCCGCGCCCCTCCCCCCGCGCCTTCACACCTGCCGTCACCTCCGCGCACGTGCCGGCACCGCGCTCGCCCCCCGCGGCCGTCAGCACAGTCCGCGGCCCCGCGGCCCTCTGTCACCCGGACACGCACCGCGGGCCCCCGCCCCGCGCCGTCGGCAG
>NW_006792080.1:1026870-1054937 GCF_000442215.2 Lipotes vexillifer | reverse complement strand
CGTCCACCTGGCGCCCGGATCGTGGAGGAGGGGCGTGGCCCCGGCGCTGAAGGCCGCGCTCGCGAGATTACGCGCGGACCCGGCGCGGACGCGGTCGCCCGCCTGTGCGACCCGCACCCCATCGCAGCGCGGGTCCTCAACTTCCATGAAGGGTTAGTCCCTAAGCCGCGCCGGTGGACGCAAAGCTCATTAGCCACAGCCAGAAACGCATGCCTTTCTAAATAACTCTAGGGTTGAGGGGTAAATCACAGGATAAATGTTACTTTGTTTATAAATTAACGACATTGAGAACGTTGCGTATCAAAATCCGTGGGGTGCAGCCAACAGTTCACAGAGGAGAGTTTATAGCCACAAACACATTTACTAGAAGACAGGCAGTAAAAGTAAGCTCATAAGTATTCAACTTATGAGGCTTTAACACACACCTACACAGAGGAATCAGTAAGTTTCTATCGTTGAAATAACAAAAACCCAATAGAGCTGACTGCTAAAAGCTTGAGAAAGATGAATAGAGCACACAAATCTTTAGCATCCAGAAAAGGACGTAAGTGAATACCATTAGGAATGAAAAAGGGAACAAAACTACAAACAAGACGATTTTAAAATTATAAGCAAAACTTGACGCATATCAATACAAAATTTAAAGTCTAATTGAAATGGATACTTTTAAAGCAAACACAAATTACTGATTCAAGCAGTAGAAAAGCTAAACAACAATGGGGAGAGATAAAAAGATAATTTAAAAATTCTCCTCTTAAAAAAGACATATCGCTCCTTTGGAGTGAGTGCATTCTGTCAAACCTTCAACAAATAAACTCCTCCTGAACAAAGTTAGAGAGCCTCCCAATTCACTTTATGAAGTTGGAATAACACAAATAGAAAAAAAAAAAAACCCTAAGCCAATCTTACTAAACACAGATGCAACTTTCACAAAAAAATATGAGCAAGGTGATTGCTGCAATGTATTAAATATGTTAGTATGTCATGATTAAGTGGGGCTTACCCTAGGGATGCAAGATTGGTTGAGTGTTAGAACCCTAATCTAAACAGACGTTTCTCCAAAGAAGACATACAGATGGCCAACAAACACATGAAAAGATGCTCAACATCACTAATTATCAGAGAAAGGCAAATCCAAACTACAATGAGGTATCACCTCACATGGGTCAGAATGGCCATCATCAGAAAATCTACAATAAATGCTGGAGAGGGTGTGGAGAGAAGGGAACCCTCATGCATTGTTGCTGGGAATGCACATTGATACAGCCACTATGGAGAACATAAGATTCCTTACAAAACTAAGAACAGAATTACCATGTGACCCAGCAATCCCACTACTGGGCATATACCCTGAGAAAACCATAATTCCACATGCACCCCAGTGTTCACTGCAGCACTATTTACGATAGCCAGGACATGGTAACAACCTAAATCCCCATCGACAGACGAATGGATAAAGAGGATGTGGTACATATATACAATGGAATATTACTCAGCCATAAAAAGAAATGAAATTGGGTCATTTGTAGAGACATGGATGGACACAGAGACTATCATACAGAGTGGAGTAAGTCAGAAAAAGAAAAACAAATACAGTATATTAACGTATATATGTGGAATCTGAAAAAATTGCTATAGACCATCTTATATACAAAGCAGAAATGGAGACAGACGTACAGAAGAAACATATGGATACTAAGGGGGGAAAGCGGGGTGAGGGAATGGGGGGGGTGGGATGAATTGGGAGATTGGAGTTGACATATATACACTATTGATAGTATGTATAAAATAGATAAGTAATGAGAACCTACTGTACAGAACAGGGAATTCTACTCAATGCGCTGTGGTGACCTAAATGAGAAGGAAATCCAAAAAAGAGGGGACATATGTATGCGTATACCTGATTCACTTTGCTGTACAGTATAAACTAACACAATATTGTAAAGCAACTATACTCCAATAAAAAAAAGAAAAGAAAAAGCTACTCACTCATTTCTCAGCATTAAGATGATCAGTTTTTTAAAAATCTCAGGAGGGAATTCCCTGGAGTTCCATTGGTTAGGACTCCACACTTCCACTGCACAGGGCACGGTTCGATCCCTGGTCAGGGAACTAGATCCCATATGCCTCGCAGCAAGGCCAATAAATAAATAAATAATCTCTGGAGATGCCCCCCACCACCACTGGCATGCAATGAAACAGCCTCTACTCCTGATAAAAGGGACAAACAAAAACTTTAGAAGCAAACAAGAAATAGAAGGGAAGGAAAACTTCCTTAATTCAATAAACAGCATCTCCTGAAAACGTACAGCAATCATCATACTTAGTGAAGAAACATTAGAAGCATCCCCATTTAAGTGAGGAACAAGAAAAGGACTATCATTACCACCACAAATATTGAATATTCTGTAACAAACAACGCAATAGGCTTGATAGAGGAATAAAATGAGATAAAAATTTGGGAGAAAATTTGGTAAAACTAATTATTTGCAAGCATACCTAGAAAATTCAAGACCATCAACTGACAGACTAATTGAAAACTAGTAAGATTTGAGGAAGATTTCTGGATATAAAATAACATATAGAAATCAATAACTTTTTAATACATCATCAATAATCAATTAGAAAATATAGTAGGAAAAAAGATCTCATCCACAACCACTATTGAAAGCCAAGAATAAACCAAACAGAGGTATAAAGTCTAAATGAAGAAAACGCTAAAGCTTCATATAACACCAGAACAAAGGGGGAAATGTATCTTGTCCCTGAATGGGAAGATTCAATGTTGTAAAGATGTCAGTTCTTCCCCAGAGTAATCAACAAATGCAATGGAATGCCAACAAAAACCCCCAGTAGAATGTTTTGTGGAATTTGACAAGCTGATTTAAAAATTCACCCCGAGGGCTTCCCTGGTGGCGCAGTGGTTAAGAATCGGCCTGCCGACGCAGGACACGTGGGTGCGAGCCCTGGTCCAGGAAGATCCCACATGCCACAGGGCAACTAAGCCCGTGTGCCACAACTACTGAGCCCTCATGCCACAACTACTGAGGCCCGCCTGCCTAGAGCCCGTGCTCCGCAGCAAGAGAAGCCACTGCAACGAGAAGCCTGCGCACCGCAACGAAGACCCAACGCAGCCAAATATAAATATAAATAAATAAATTTATTAAAAAAATTCATCTTGGGCTTCCCTGGTGGCGCAGTGGTTGAGAGTCCGCCTGCCGATGCAGGGGACACGGGTTCGTGCCCCGGTCCGGGAAGATCCCACATGCCGCGGAGCGGCTGGGCCTGTGAGCCATGGCCGCTGAGCCTGCACGTCCGGAGCCTGTGCTCCACAATGGGAGAGGCCACAACAGTGAGAGGCCCGCGCACAGCAAAAAAAAAAAAAAAAAAAAAAAAAAAAAAAAAAATTCATCTTGAAGAGAAAATACTCAAGAGTAATAGAAATTTTGATCAAAACACATATAGAAATTAAAATATTGTGGTACTGAATCTGGAATACATGCATAAACAGTGAAATGAAACAGAGAGGTCAGAAACAAACAGACCACTGTACACATGAAAATGTTTTACAGAGGAAGCTTTTCAACATGGTGGAGAACAGATGTTCACTCGACAGTGTTATGTCAATTAATCTGAAAACATAACGTCAGATCCATATTTCACATCATACATCATACCCATTAGACTGAGTACTAAATCTAATCATTTAAAAAGTTGCTTTAAATACTGGGAAGTAATATAGGTCATTTATTAACCAAACAGAAAAGGCGTAAGGGAAATGAGATATACGACCATATAAAAATGAACACCAAACATTAAAAGAAAAATTAATACCAATTCTTCATAAACTCTTCCAAAAATTAGAAGTGCAGGGAACACTTCCAAACTCATTCTATGAGGCCAGTATTACCCAGATACCAAAACCAGACATAGACGTTACAAGGGAAAAAAATCGCAGACCAGTATCTCTTATGAACATAGATACAGATATACAAAGTATTAGCAAACCAAATCCAGCAACACATAAAAAGAGTCTTATACCATGGCCAATGAGATTTACCTCAGGAATGCAAGGTTAAAATCTAACATCTGAAATCCAATTCACCCTATCAATAGAATAAAGGCCAAACCCCACATGATCAGCTCAAGAGATGGGAAAAAAGCATCTGACACAGTTCAACACCCCTCATGACAAAAACACTCTAGAAACTAGGAACAGAAGGGATTCTTCCTCAACCTGAAAAAGGGCATGTTACCCAATGCTAACATCATGCTTAATGGTGAAAGACAAAGCTTTCCCCCAAGACCAGGGACACGACAAGGCTGTCAAGTCTTGCCACTTCTACTCCATGTTGTACCGAGGTTCCAGCCAGACAAGTAGGCAAGAAAATGAAATAAAAGGCATCCAGAGTGGAAAGGAAGTAAAACTACCCTCGTTCATAGATGACATAATCTTGTACATAGATGATCCTAGGTTTTCATCCACTAAAAAACTACTGGACCTAATAAATGAGCTCAGCAAGGTAGCAGGATATAAGATCAATATACGAAAATCGAATGTATTTCTATACACTGTGTGGTAAGCGGGATCATGGCTCCCCAGAGAGGTCCCTAATCTCCAGACCCTGTGAATACATCACCTCACGTGGAAAAGGGGACTTTGCAGATGTGATTAATAAGTTAAGGATATGGGATGGGAGATGATCCTGGATTATGTAGGTGGGCCCAGTGTAATCACGAGGGTTCTTACAATGGAAAGAGGGAGGAAGGAGAGTCCGAGTCAAGGAGAAACAGGACAACAAACGCCGAGCTCAGAGTGACGCAATTTCTGGCCAAGGAACGCGGGGATCCTCTAGAAGCAGGAAAAGGCAGGTGAAGGAATTTTGACCCAGAACCCTGCTGACACCTTGATTTCACCTCAGTGAGACCTGTTTCAGACTCGTGACCTCGAAAACTGTAAGATAAAAAACTTGTGTTATTTTACGCCACTGAATTTATAATAATTTGCTATAGCAGAAATAGGAAACATACAAACTGCAACAGAGTGAGAAAATTCCATTTACAACTTAGAAATAAATCTAATAAAATAAACACGAAACTACGAACACTGCTGAAAGACGTTAAAGAAAACCTGTGTAAGTGGATGGACATTCCATTTCATGCATCAGAAGAAATGAAATTGTTAACATCGTAATCCCCAATCTTCATCAGAATTCCTCGTGGCTCCTTTGTGGAACTTGCTAAGCTGATTTCAAAATTCATATGTAAATTCAAAGGGTCCAGAATAACTGAAACAATCTTAGAAAGAAAAACAAAGTTGGCACCAGCACAAAGATAAGCATATCCTTGGAATAAAATTGAGAGTTCAGAAATAAAGCCTCACAGTTACGGTCATATGATTGCCAAGGCAACCAATGGAGAGAGAACAGTCTCTTCAACAAATGGTGCTGGGACAGCTGTACATCCCCACGTAGAAAGTTACACCCCCTATGTCACACCGCACGCAAAACTTACTCCAAACGGATCAAAGACTTAGATGTGAGAGATAAAACTATAAAACTACTTGAAGAAAATATAGGGGTATATCTTCATGACCTTGGATTATGCAATGGTTTTTGAAATGATACCAAAAGCATAAGCCGTAAAAGATATACAGATAGGAGCTTGGGGGTGCAGTGGTTAAGAATCCACCTGCCAATGCGGGGGACACGGCTTCGAGCCCTGGTCCGGGAAGATCCCACATGCCGTGGAGCAATTAAGCCCGTGCGTCACAACTACTGAGCCTGTGTTCTAGAGCCCATGGGCCACAACTACTAAGCCCGTGTGCCACAACTACTGAAGCCTATGTGCCTAGAGCCCGTTCTCCACAACAAGAGAAGCCACCGCAATGAGAAGTCCGTGCACCACAACGAAGAGTAGCCCCCGCTGGACACAACCAGAGAAAGCCCACGTGTAGCAACAAAGACCTGATGCAGCCAAAAATTAATTAATTAATTAATTAATTAACTTTCTTTAAAAATGAAAAAAATTTGTGCTTCAAAGGACACCATCAAGGAAGTGAAGACAACCCACACGGAATGGGAAAAAATATACTTGGAAATCATAAATCTGATAAAGGACTTGTGTCTAGACTACGTAAATAACTCATAACTCGATAATAAAAAGACAACCCAATTAAAAACAACGGGCAAAAATCTGCATAGACATTTCTGCAAAGAAGATGTACAAATGGCCAGTAAGCACATGAAAAGACGCTTAACCTCATCAGCCGTCAGGGAGATGCAAATCAAAATCAAAGTAAGAAGCCACTTCACAGGCACTAAAGATGGCTAAAATCAAAAAGACAATGTGTCATACAGAACCCTCAGGCACTGATGCTGGGAAAGCAAAATGGTGCAGCTGCTCTGGAAAACAGTGTGGTGGTTCCTCCACAGCAAAACACAGGGCTGCCATATGACCCAGCAATTCCACTCCTGGGGTCATACCCAAGAGAAGAGAGAACACACGTCCACACAGAAAGTTGTTACAGGGATGTTCATAGCAGCATCAGTCACAACAGTCAAGGGCTCATCAACTGATGAGTGTGGAAGTGAAATGTGACATATCCCTAAAATGGAATGTTACTCAGGAATAAAAAACGAAGCACTGACATATGCTACAACAGGGATGAACCTTAGAAACATTATGCTAAGAAGCCCATTGCAAAACACCGTATATTGTATGATTCCATGTGTATGAAACGTCCAGAACAGGCAAATCTACACAGACAGAAAGTACATTTTGTGGTTTTCTAGGGCTGTGGTAGCGGTGGGGGAAAAGGAAGGGGAGTGAACGTTAAGGGCTATGGGTTTGGCGGGGAGATAACAACAATGTCCCCAAACTGATTTTGATGATGTGCTAAAACCACTGAGCCGTACATTTTAAATCATGTTATTTAACCATATCTCAATAAACCCGTTACTTAAAATAACACAAGTCCACAAGCATACACTTTATAGTCTTTATAACGCGCACACACAGCAGTACGTAGTAACTGTATACTAAAAATTTTTACCTGTATGGTATCACACCTTCTGGTATCTTATTTTTTCAGTCACAGTTATCTTTCAGATTAATCCATTAACAAACTTATTGTATGAATAAAAACTTTTAATTGTTCAATCCTAAAATATACCAAAGGAAAAACCTTCCCTCGATCCCGTACACTTTGCCAGCTGCCCCATCTCACCGCTCCCCTTCAGAACCAGACTTCTCAAGAGTTTCTAGGCGTACAATTTCCGCTTCCTTACCCACTCCCACCCCCTTTATTCTACTCACGCTGCACTGACACCGCTGGTCAAGGTCACTGTCAACCTCCGTGTTACCACAAATACCGGATTTCAACTTAAGAGGCACATTTACAACTATTTCCAACAACTCTAAACTGGGACGTTTTATGGTTTGACGGCATCCAGCCTTTCTAAATGTTAGCATTTTTGCCTTAGTAGAATATTAAAATAATGGTGATTCTTGTAACAGGTGGCATCTGACATTGGATGAAACACGGCACAGGGGACAGATCTGTCATCTCACCTGACCCTGAAGCTGTCTGGGTCCCAGCTGACCTCAACCTTCTTGAAAGGTTTCCCTTTCCTGGCTTTAAGAACAATCCCTCCTCTAGTTTCCCCCAGCATCTGCCCGTTCCTAAGTGTCCTTTGCTCGTTCACACGACGGGCACTCAAGCTTCCAGCGGCGATCGCTTCTCTCTGCTCTCTGCAGGGCGATTACACCCAGCCGCACGGGGACACCTGTTGGACCACTACAGCTCGTGCCCGACCTCCACTCAGCAGCCCAGACTCAAACCTGCCCGCGAAGTTCCCGTTTCTCCTAGGACGTCAAACGCATTTCCAGCCAACTCGTCTACACGAAGCTCCCGGTTTTCCCCTGACCTCAGCCTCTCTCTCTGGTTATCACCCATGGCTTCTTCTTTTCTCCCAGTACCACTGCTTACTCATGAGATGCAAAATACACCCAAAATAGGTCCACTGTCCCCGTCCCCTGGTCCAGACCACCGCCATCACTAGGCTACACCCCAGGCTCCCATTCAGCCCCTCCATTACTCTCTCTCTCTCCACTCAGTTCCCTGTGGCCGGACAGGACCTCCCTGTAAAACACGTGGGACCAGCTTCGTCTCCTGCTTACGAGCCTCAGGGCCATGTACTGCAGTCAGACTCAGAGCCTTACTGGACCTGTGTGATACTGTGATAGAGTAAAAAATACATGTTCTGGTCTTCATCCCAGCTCCTGGCCAGACTCCAAAAATACCTTTGTAATTTCCTAAGTGATAAGAGACACTGATAGAAGCATCTTTTGTAGTAAGATCTGGGTTTTATCCCTCGCTCCAGAAACAGCTCTGGAGTAATTTAGGTGAAAACAGTGTCTTCCTTATTCTTAACAAGACCCTTTTGACCACTCCTAAGTTTGCTAAGGAGGTGAATTTTGGAAAGCCCCTAAGGACAGGGCCTAGTTGCCAGGGGAACCAACCAGGTGATCAGAGGGTTGGAACCTGCCCCAGGCCCTGACCTCCTGGGAGGGGAGAGGGGCTAGAGGAGGAGCTAATCTAATCACCAAGGCTGATGATCCGACCAGCACGCACGCCATAATGAAGCCTCCACAAAAATCTGAACTGAAGGGGCTCAGAGAACTTCCAGGCTGGTGACAAGGACACATCCACACTGGAATGGTGATGCACCCCACTCTCCGTGGGGACCGAAGCTCCTGTGCCCGGGACTCTTCTTCTGGTTGTTCATCCACATCCTGTAATACAGCCTTTGTAATAAATCGATTAATGGAAATAAACTTGCCCTGGGTCTGGGAAGCCGTTACAGCAAGTTACCAAACCCAAGATGGGGCGTGGGAGTCTCTGATTTGCAGCCCAGCTGGACAGAGGCGCAGGTGAGCTGTGGCTGGTGTCTGAGCCGAACCTGTGGGGTCTGCCTGGACTCCTGTAGTTGGCGTCGGAGCTGACACCCAGTCTGTGACCGCAGACAACCGGACAATCGGTTGGCGTGAAAATGCACACGTGAGGTGTTGCATACGCGCAGAAAAAGCTTTTGCTTTCAGCCTGCAAGCCCAGCCTGCCTGCTCTGCTTCAGCCGTACCCACTGCCCCTTGTGAGGAGCCCCTTTTAGAGGGTCACCTGCCCTCTAACGCAGGCCCACAGCATCGATCCTTCCTCCCGGCTCTTCCTTACCTGCTGACTGGAGTCTGTCTGCCCCATCCTGGCAGAGACCACGTCTGATGTGCTCCTCACGCCTGGCAGCCGCACGGCAGGCTCTCCAGGATTTGGGGGAGGTGAGTGAGGCATCAGACATACCGTGTCATCAGACGTGCGCAGAGCGTTCACCCGAGTCCTCACCTTGAAAGCTTCCAGAAGGCAAAACCTGCACAAGAGGGACGATCCGACGCGAGGAGACACTTCCGCTCCGTCTCAGGTAACAAGCAGGAAGACCCGGAGGCGTGCAGCGCCCCGGGGGAGCCGTCAGAGCGCGGCAGTGCTAGGGCGAGCAGGGCTGCTCCCTCCACAGCCTGGTCACCTCCAGCCCCTCTGGGTGTACAGGCCTGTCCCGAGGTCCCCTGATTTCACGGAGACCACAGAGGCAGCAACTGCCAACCGAATTCCCCAGCAAGACCGGAACGCGCAAACAAAGCCGCTCTCCTAGCCTGATCCTCATCTGCAGGAAACCAGAGGCGAAAGGTGGAAGGGCCTTCAGGGCAAGTCCAGGAGAGCCTGGGTTACAGCATGAAAACGGAACTCAGACCAGTGTTCAGGTTTACTCCACTTTATTAGAAGCTACAACGACAGAAACAAGAACTCAGTGTACAAATGAGAGAATGAGGAAAGGGCCAGGTAGGAGAACAGATCACTCAGCAATGGCCAAGGGGTGGCCCGGCTCCGACGACCCTCACCATCTGACCCCAAACCCACTCCTCCCACTGGAGGAGGCCAAGGCTGCAGGGCCGTCGGAGGACGCGAGGCTGTGCCGACAGCTTAGGGTCCCATCTGTGCAGGACCCACACGCTGCCTCTATCACGGGGGCCTAGAGGAGCCGCAGGACACAATTCAGGAAAACACTGCGAATACTGAGCGCTTGCTCTTCAACCACAGGCAGCAGCAAGAGCGGGACAGGGAACTCATGCCAAGAGGCCAACGGCTCTGGTGACGCCCTTCCGTGCTCAGTCCCCTAGAACAGCCCCCAGGGGCCCCGAACACTATCGACTTCACTCCCCAGAAGGAGGTCAGGCGAACCTCCTGCAAGTGGTGGGCGGCTGTCAGAGGGCTGAAAACGCAGCTCCGGGAAGTCAAGTGCCCCGAGATGAGAGCAGAGGAAGTGAGCCAAGGAAATAAACACCCCGGGCATGGGGTGGATGGAACCACATGGCACGACTCGGAGCCCCACGCAGCCTGGTTTTGGGTCCCTGCAGCAGAGTGCAGTCACCGGGACCACGGAGCTGCCGCGGATGCTCAGAACTGCTGAAGGATCATCTTGCGTTTCAGGTCGTGGGTGAACTTGTTGGTCCTGAAGAGCTCACTGTCGTAAAAGGCAGACAGGCTGTGGATGTTGATCTGACGAGCCTGAAAACGGGACGTCCAGTGAGCCGTGCGGACGCGTGGGCAGGTCCCGAGCCCGAGGCCCCAGCACGCGTTCAAGGCCGGACCAGGGGAGGCAGGCAGGCGGGGCCTCTGTCCCCATCACAGGGAAGAGCGAACCGCTGTGAGGCCGAGGGAGGGTCTGCAGCTGGACACGGGGCTTGAAATTTGAGCCCGGACAACGGCCGTGAACTCGGACAGGCTGCGTGGTTGCCCGGCCCGGCGCGTCAGCAGGACGGATGACAGTAATGGGACGATAGTGGGACACGTGCGTTGTGACGGCCCGGGCAAACCCCGCCCCTGGCCACACCCGTACCTTGTCCACCAAGTCCTTCTCGGGCACCTCGATCGTGTCCTGCTGGGCCCCGAAGCGGTTGCGCTGATACGTCACCTGCTCGGCCACCAGCTGCTTCAGGATGAAGAGCAGCAGCTCATTGTTGTCCCGGCGGAACGACAGGTAGCGGGCAAAAGTCTACGGCGAGAGCGGAGGTGACCCTGCTGCCAGGCCCCCCCAGGCCAGCTGCTCCTGGCAGCAGAGGCAGGTTGGACTCGCGCGGCCCAGGCCCCGCCCCCCCGGCCCAGGCCCCGCCCCCACCTTCCGCATGCTGCGCATGACGCTGAACTTCTGCGTGTCCACGAAGCTCTCGAGCATCACGCGGATGGCCATGTTGACGTCATCCTCCATCACGTAGTCCCGCAGGTGGATGCGCGCGTGGGCCTCAGCCATGCGGATCATGGATTCGATGTGACGCACCGTGATGGGGATGCTGCCCGTGGCCTGGAGGAACGGCCGCGTCAGGTCTCCCGGCGGGACAACCAGCACGTGGCGTACGGGCAGAGCTAGTGTCGCCGCGAGGCCCAGCTGAACCCCCTGCAGGGCGGCGCCCACCGGAGCCAGGCGCGCCCAAGCTTCCTCTGGTTCCCAAAGCGCGAAGGCTCGTGGCTGCCACCGCCAGCCCAGCACGTGTGCTCCTGGCAGCTCCCGGGCTCCCGGAGTCTACACGCCTGTGGGCGGCTGTATTTGCTACTGTCAGGTGCCAGGGGCCGCGTGACGCAGGGCAGCATCAGGGAGAAATCAAAGCTGTGTTTCTGTGAAGCCCAAGCGAGGCTCCGAAAAGGCCCGATTAAGTGAGAAGGTGTCTGTGAAGCCCAAAAGCTAAGGCTCTGAAAAGACCCAATTAAGTGAGAAGGTGTTAGGACGGAGGGAAAGGGGAGGAGGGGTGGCCATCGTGCTTAGGTAGGCGAGAGGGAGCAACCTGCAAGAATTCTGCAGTCCACCTGCTTGCAAGCTGCCTTTAAATTCTCTCCCCACCACGAGTGAACGAAAACTAGCTCAGGCGCATGCTCATTCGGGTGAGATTTTTGCAAAGTCATTGGAACTAAATCAACGGCCCAAGAACAAAGACCTCAGCTATACCCTGAGACAGACAGATGCACATATGTTTAAGTTCTGTCTCAACAAAACAGTTAAGGCGAGTAAGTATCATGTCTTTAAGGCCTTCCTGCTGCTCCAGTGCTCCTGGACCCACTGAGCACACAGATAAGGCTCTGCCGTGCGCCCCCCTCTGCCCCACTCGGCCCTCACCATGGATTCCTTCCTCAGGTCACTGTACATCTTGGCCACCTTGTCCTGGTCCATCTGGTTGAGCTTCGGGTGGACCTTCTCCTTGGCGTAGATGATGTATTTCTTCAGGACCTCCTGCGGCAGGGGCTCCACGCCATATGTGTTGGGCATAGGGGGCTCCGGGGCGCCCCCCAGGCCCCCATCCTCCTTGTTGCTGGGGTGATGTCTGATGTGGCTGCCGACCACGAAACGGGCCAGCATCTCATCCTGAGACAAGACGGAGAGGACGAGAGCGGGCTGAGCCTGGCGCCTGGCTTGGAGCAGGTCAGCTCGCTGAAGACGCTCTGTAACGACACGTGTCCCCCACCTGCTATGGGCCGGGGCGCACCCCCCCAGTGACGGCAGAGGAGACAGAGTTCACACTATAGGAAGAAGAGAAGCACGTGGTGGGATGGAGGCCGGAGGACAGCCTCCAGCTGAGGCCACCAGAGCCCCAGTCACGACATCTGGGAGCAGAGAACAGAGCACAAGTGAAGCCCGAGAAGGTGAGGGGGTGTGGATGAGAGGAAGGGGCAGGGGGAGAGACCTCTCGGGGACGGTGGACTCCCTGCCAGCGAGATGGGATGGGAGGCCGAGAGCAGGTCTGTAAGGAGAGGCAGGTCCGCCCGTGCCCCCAAAGATGGCTGGCCTCTGACAGGGGAAGCCGGGGGCCCAGCACCAAGGCTGCAGTGCATCGGGCCAGAGGAGGGAAGCTGGGACGAGGTTCATAGCAGCGAGAAGTGAGGAGACTCGGGAGCTGGTGGCAGAGCGTGGGCGATGCTGGGTGGGTGGCCGGGGAGGGGTGGGCGAAAGAGAGAAATCAAGGAACTCTGGACTGAGAACATGTGGAAAACACACGGTCCACATGGCAGCCCTTCCCTGAGCCTGGCGAGCCACAGCCCTGGGCCGATGCCAGGTCCCCAAACTCGCTGCGCACACCCAGGGCGTGGGCTGCATACCTGGACTGGGTCCACTGTGTCCCTCACCACACACAGGACGTCAAAGCGGGAAATGATGGGCTCCGTGAGGTCCACGTTTTCCGAAAAGGTGAGCGAGGGGTCGTAGCGGCCACCTGCAGCACAAAGGCACGTCCCCGTCAGGGCTCCCACTCCCCGGGGCCCCGCTCCTCCGTGACTGTACAAGGTTCTTTCCAACCCGCGTGGCTGCAGTGACGGGAGGGGAATCAGCGGTGGAGGGACGCAGGGCCTGCTCCAGGCACCCCGGACAAGCCCGCGTGGGGCTCTCCCCACGCTGCCCCAATCAGCCCGAGGCCTCTTAGCCGCCTCCCGCAAGGAAAACCCGGGGACAAGATGGCAGGGGCGCCTGGGCTCTCTAACCACTTTGGCTGAGACCAACGGCCAGTCCCACCCTATTTAAGCGCTAGGTGCTCCTCCTGTCTCCCGAGAACACGGCTCAACGAAAGCCCGGGGGTCTCCCGTCCTCCCACCCCACCCCCAGCACGAAACGCAGGAGAGGGGCACTTGCTGCTGCTCGGTTCCTTCCTCAGACTCAGCGGCACGGGTCCCAGAGCAGGGGCCCCCGGGTCTGCTCCCCTTCTGGCCGTCGCACCCACGCACCTATGGGGTTGGCGGCAGCAATGACGGTGCAGCGGGCCTGCAGGGAGGTGACGATGCCGGCCTTGGAGATGGAGATGCTCTGCTGCTCCATTGCCTCGTGGATGCTGGTCCTGTCCTGGTCATTCATCTGCGTGGCGGGCAAACGCGGGATTCCTGCCCGACTGCGGTCTCTCAGACGAGGCCCCCGCGCTCCCCACGAACACGCGCTCCCCACCGAGGGCTCAGCCCACACGTCAGCTCTGGGCCCAGGGACCCACCTTGTCAAATTCATCGATAAGACACACTCCTCGGTCCGCCAGGACCAGGGCCCCAGCCTCCAAGGCCCACTCCCTGCTGACGGGGTGCCGCTGGACGTATGCCGTGAGGCCCACGGCCGAGGCCCCCTGGCCGGTGGTGAAGATGGCTCTGCTGGACACTTTCTCGATGTACTTGAGGAACTGAGACTTGGCCGTGCCGGGATCTCCACACAGGAGCACGTTGATGTCACCTCGCACCTTGTGCTTGCCACCTGGGGGCAGGAACGGGGCAGAGGGGGCTCAGGACAGAGCTGGATTATCCCCGATTTCCCAGACTGCTTACTGCAAACAACAAAGCAATATGCTTTGTAGAAAGGGATGTAATGCCCAGGACCAGCCACCCCACTCTGAGCACAGAACCCAGAACCACGGTGCACAAGGAGGTGCCTATGAAGACGCTGTTTGTAATGTACACACTGGAGGCCGTGCACGTGCTCTCCAGCCAGGAGGACAGCTGAATGTGGCACGATGTGAACCAGCACACGGTAACTTCAGAGCGCAAGCTCGTCATTCTCTGTGCGCCCACAGGAAACGATGCCAAAGCCATGCTGACGGGGCAGCTGGGTACATCAGAGACAGTCCCTCACACACAGACAGGGAGCACTACACTTGCAAGTAGAAACATGCCAAAGTCATGGAGTGCCGTGTTTTCCGTATCAGCACACGTGTAATCTATCTGAACAGCCACACAAAGTGCTGCCCATGTCCCCCCGACACCAACCAGGTGACCTGCAGGGAGGGACCATGATGAGACGGGGAGGCCAATGGGGGCTTCGGCCCCTCTGAGACCTCTAACGACTCAAGAAAAGGATGTAATACAAACACACGTCCGGGTTGTTACTTCCACAGTTAAATCTGTGCACAGTGGATGGTTGCGGGCTGTGCTCTCGCTGGGATGTTGAGCCACCCGCGCATGCGTCCCTCTCGCCAGACGCCGGGAACTGCTCCCACCAAGCCCCCCGCAGAGAAGGCGCCCCCCCCCCCCGCCCCACTCACCGGGGTTTTTGGGCTCGCCTCCAAACAGAGCCAGCGCCAGGCCTCGCTTGATGTCTTCGTGCCCGTAGATGGAAGGAGCAATGCTGGCAAAGATCTGGGGGCGGGGGGTGACGGGAACAGTCACCATGTGCTCCGGCCTGGAGCGCCCACGCACAGCTGTAACTCCCCCGACCCCGCGTCGAGACCCACTCCCCATCCCACCCCCAACTCCGGGCCTCGTACTTGGTTGGCTCTTCCCGAGTCACCGAACCTTAAAGCTGACCAGAACCCCGGCCTGACCCCCTTCACTTCGCCCTGTTGCAGGACCGCCCCAAGGTCACACGCAGAACAGGAGCAGGAGACGAGACCCAGGCCCGCGGGGGTGGGCTCCGACGGCATGGACGCAGAAGACCCCACCCAGGCTTGGCGGCCTGCCCGAGCCTGTGCCCTCGAATGGAAAGGAGATGACACTGCCCAGGTCACGGGGGCTGTGAGCACTACAGGAGGCGTCTACACAAGCCAGGCTCCCGCAGGACTGCAGGTACCGAGCTCAGAACACAGGGCGGCCGGGAGGTGGGTCCACCGGGAGGTGAGACGTTCACCTGGAAAGCCGTCGAGACATTTCGCCACTGCTCTGGGTGTGTGTGTGTGCGCGCGCGCGCGCGTGTGTGTGTGTGTGTGTAAAAGAGAGGAAGAGGGCTTCCCTGGTGGCGCAGTGGTTAAGAATCCACCTGCCAATGCAGGGGACGTGGGTTGGATCCCTGGTCCGGGAAGATCCCACACGCTGCGGAGCAACTAAGCCCGTGCGCCACCACTACTGAGCCTGCGCTCTAGAGCCTGTGCGCCACAACTACTGAAGCCCGTGCGCCTAGAGTCTGTGCTCCAGAACAAGAGAAGCCACCGCAATGAGAAGCCCGCGCACCACAATGAAGAGGAGCCCCCGCGCGCAGCAACGGAGACCCAACGCAGCCAAAAACTTAAAAAATAAATAAGTTTAAATAAAAAGATGAGAGACAGTCAACGCATCAGTGTGTAGACCTTACTTGGACACTGACCACAAGAAAATTTTCAAAAAACAAAGAGACCACCAGGGAACTGTAGACCCAAGTGAACATCAACCCTAGGAACTGCTAGGTATCTTCAAGTGTGACAGTGGAAGTGGGGTCAGGTTAGTAAAAAGAACCTTGAGAGACACACTGGTGTAGGTGTAGCTGCAGGTGCAAGGGCGGGTCTGAATTTGTGTCAGAGTAACAGGGGAGGGGCTTCCCTGGTGGCGCAGTGGTTGGGAGTCCGCCTGCCGGAGCGGGGGACGTGGGTTCGTGCCCCGGTCCGGGAGGATCCCGCGTGCCGTGGGACGGCTGGGCCCGTGAGCCATGGCCGCTGGGCCTGCGCGTCCGGAGCCTGTGCTCCACGGCGAGAGAGGCCACGGCAGTGAGAGGCCCGCGTACCGCAAAAAACAAACAAACAAAAACAAAAACAAAAAACAAAAACAGGGGAGGGAGCTGCACAGAGGAGCCCAGACCAGCCATGACCTCGGGGATGGGAGAAGTTGGCAAAGGACACGCAGGGTCCATGGTGTTGCCACACCATATGCCACGCTCGCGTCTCACTTCTGTGGTGACTTTTAAAACGTGGGCCAGGGTCCCCTGGAACTCATGATAACCTTGAGCTGGGTCCCCTGGAACCCGACACTCAGAAGCACCTCCCACACGTGGGAACAGCATGGGGGGGCAGAGGGCGGCCCCTGGAAGCAGGGGTGGAGGCCGGACGGCCTGGCGGGACCCTGGCTCTGCCACTTGTTAGCCACGTGACGTGGGCGTCTTACGACAACCAGGCCCCCACCGCCCCACGTCTCAGGTTACTCATCAATAACAAGACACAGACAACCCTCTGCAAATTGCTCAGTGACCAGCGAATACTCGGCGCTCCGTACACATTAACGATCCCCTTACTGAGCCCCCACCTCTGTTGGGAGAGACAGTCGCTCTGGACCTGATGCCAGGACTGCCCAGC
Organism: Lipotes vexillifer; assembly: GCF_000442215.2. Classification (NCBI taxonomy): domain Eukaryota; kingdom Metazoa; phylum Chordata; class Mammalia; order Artiodactyla; family Lipotidae; genus Lipotes; species Lipotes vexillifer. Next base: position 1,037,843 of record NW_006792080.1, on the reverse strand, counting down.
CTGGGCTGCTCCACCCAGAGCATTTCTCGGTGCTCTTTGGGTACCAGGCACTTCGCAGGATGAGGTAATGTCTCCCTCTGGGACCAAGGGCAGCAGCCCGCTTCCTGCCTGCTGTGCTCACGGGCTCCCTGTTCCGTCCCTGCCGGCCAGAAGGGCACGGGAGCGGCCACATCACTGCCACACTGCTCGGTGCACCCGTGCTGACCCGGCTACCTTAAGTGATAGGGCAACTTAGTGCCTGGTAAGAGGTGAACCCAAACCCAGACCTGCCAGGGGCGTGACACCCACTTCCCAAGCATTATTCCATTTACCACCACGACCTCCACATCACACAGGAGGAAACAGACCACCTGCTGCTGAGGATGCCCAGGACCCGACCCCAGGCTCCTAACACTCCTAAGTCTTAGGTGCACTGCCCGCCGCCCTCAAAGACAGCCCAGCACCCACCCCCACGGCCAAAGTGAGCACAGGAATCGTCGAACGCAGGCCCCAAAGCTGTGCTCATCCTCCTGCTGGCCCTTCCCAGCGCCCCAGCTGTAACAGCCTGTAACCGTGACAGCTGGCCGCGGAGATCCCACGCCTGCTCGCTTACCTGCTTAACCTTTAGAACGACTCTGCGAGCGGGTGCGACCCCCGTCTCTGCTCACAGCCGGGGCAGCGCATCTGATCACACTGAGCACAATGCCAAACCTCAACCCTAAGTCTGGCTTCAGGCTGCGTGCGTCTCCTGTCACTTCAAAATCTCAGTTTCAGGCACAACACACATCTCTCGAATGCTTCACCCCACCAGCACCCACGAAATCCAACGCCCACAGCGGCAAGCTGGGTGGAAGCCGGAGTGATGCAGGCGGGAGAGCCTACAGCAGTGGGCAGCCGGCAGACCGGAGGGAACCCGTCTGAGGACAGCGGCCACCCAGCACACCACTCGCTCCTAAAGACACAGACCACCCGACTTGGAATATCGAAACCTGGGCGCCCACGTTTTTATGTGAAATCTCCCTATTCTTAAGGAATGATAACTCATTCAAACATTTGGAAAAACAAAAAAACAGAACCACGTACCAGTTGGGAAAAACCCGTCAGCAGGCTGCATGGGGCCCACCAGCCACCAGCCTGCAAACCTCCGGCTCCAACCGTTCCAGTGAGCCTGATCATTTCTGGATTTTCCCTGTCACCCGTCAACTTATCTCCGAAGTGGCAGAGGGTGCAGAGGGAAATCACGGCGGGCAGAGGGCAGGCGGGCGCTAGGGAATGTTCTAGAAGCACACGGAGCCCCCGCACCCGCACACGTCAGGTGTGTGTGCAGACAAGCGGACACGTGCCTGGGACTCAGAGTCCCCCGCCCCCAGAAACCGGCCCAAATGCTCTGTCGAGATTCTGAAAACATGCCCACACGAGCACTGGTTTCCCTCGGCGGGGGCGGGAGGAGGGGGGTTACCGGGGCTGTAGTAAAGGACAAGCCCCGTGAGGGCGACAACCGGGTCTCACTTCCCACCGAGAAGCCTGAACAACGCGGCCCTGGAGGGTCCCTCAGGACCCAGCACACTGGTGGAACGGCAGTGCCTGTCCTCCTGGGGCTAGGGACACCCGCCTTCCCCGTGTGCCCTCCTGGGGCTAGGGACACCCGCCTTCCCCGTGTGCCCCCAATCTCGGCAGACTAATGAAAGCGGCCAATGGGGGTGCAAGGACCTGAGATGTGCGGCAGCAGAGCAGCCAGGGAGAGAGCGGGGCGGTCGTGCGCCAACAAGAGAACAGGAAGTGGGCAGGCGAGGGGAGAGGGGCGCTGGGGGGGCGGGGGCGGGGCCACGAGCCTGAGGGGCCCCCGGGTGACCCAGGAGCCCGAGGGCCATGCGGCAGAACTTTTATCAACGGGAACTTAACGTCCTACAGCTGAGCCTGGAACAACCCGGGTTTGATCTGCGCGGATCCACTTACACGTGGACTTTCAACAGAGTCGGGGTGGGCGCCCCTCACCCCTGCACCGTCCAGGGGTCGCCAGTATTTGTAATACTGCAACGAAAACCCCCGTCTCCCCAACCTCAGCAAAACGCCTACAGTTAAAGGGAAAAGCAAACCCCCACGCTGGGGTGGTGCTATTCCCGGAGAAGTGACTGCGGACAGGGATCTGATGCCACGGGACGCCCCACCAGACAAGCTTTTCCTACTGCCCCCCACCGGTTTCCCTCCCAGTCCGAGCCCGGCACAACCTGAGGAACCCTGACCTCACCCGTGTCCTCGCGGGCAGGACACAGGCTCACGGAGGCTGCCGGACATTCTTCCCCTGGAGCACATCCCCCGCCAAGGCAAGCGGACTGAGAGGCGGCAGGGAATCAAACGCAGGGACCAGCTTCCAAGACCCGGGTACCCCGACTGCGGCAGCCCCGCCCGCCCGCCCCCCACCTGCCTTCTCCCCAATCTGCTGGTCCCTGGAGAGGCTGGTGATCTTCCTCACGTCCTCGTCAGTCAGCGCGCCCACGGCCACCTTGTTGTCCTTCTTGGCCACGTGGTTGGCTAGGATGACGGTGGCGAAGACGGGAAAGCCGTTGGCAGTGTTGAGAGCCCCATCGTAGTTGTTGTGGTAGATGCCGGTCAGCTCCTGGGGGGTACCGAGTGGTCAGGAGGGCCACCCCGGGGCCAGAAGCACGGGCCAGGCCCGCCTCCTCACTGGCTTCACCCGACCCCTCCTCCGGGTCGGTCCCTGGGTCACTGACGGGAGAGCAGTACCTCAGCAGAACCACAGCACGCTGCTCCCGAGCCCAGCACCCAGCTGGCCGTCCACCGCGAGGAGGAGCTCGGTGCTAGAGACGCGAGAGCTGACCTTGGCCCACTCCCCGGGCTACCGCCACCCGTCCCCCACCACAGCGCTCACCCCAACTTGCTGGGCCCCCCCGGCCACTCACTATCTCGTCTCCTGGCTTGCAGCTGTCCACCAGGTCCGCGAGGAGGATGGCATCCTTGGAGCGGGGCAGCCGGCCGGCCGCCACTTTGCCAGGACTCTCCTGAATTCGGATGCGCTGGTAGTTCTGGTAGATGGTCTGCGTGGGACAGACAGACGGTCAGAGGGGCCCGGCCCGAGCCGGCGAAGCCTGGGCTGCTGTCCAAGCACCGATTCTTTGTCACCTGAACTGGACCGGTGCCCTGGGGCAAAGAGGGCAGCGTTCTTCTTCCCACCAGATAGCAGGGGGGCGAGCCACTGTGACCGGCGCCACGGTGCACGGCCCCCGCTCCTGCCACCCCCCCCTCGGATGCCTCCCTCCTGCCGGAAGCCAGACCCCCGTGATAGGCCCTACAGCTGAGCCCAATGCATGCGAACACTGGAGCCAGGCTCCTCTGTGGCCCGAGCTCTCCGTGCCTGCCCCGCAGAACGGGCGTACGGACGCTGCAGCCGCAGCCGCAGCCGCAGCCACGCGGAGAGAAGGCTGTCACGTCACACGTGAAAAGCACTCAAACCAACGCCCACGAAACAAGTTACACCAAGCGTGGGCTCACTGTCGAGGTCACAAGGCAGCACCGCGCATGCAACCTGACATCCATCATCTTATCTACTGTCTAGAAAAGAGCCACAGGAAAAGGTGGTTTTAAGCACACGCTCTGCATCAAAATGCTTGCGTTCTAATCCTCTGGGCCACTTCCTGGCTGGGTGACCTCAGCCTGTTACTTCAGGGGCCAAATAGGGCCAACAAGAGCACCTGCCTCACAAGGTGTGATGAAGACCAAATAACGCACCCCCCCCCCACCACGTGGCACCTAGCAAGTGCTCCAGAAACTTCAGCGTAATTATTATTCCACTACCAGTCACTGTCCCAGGTGCCCTGCAAGCAGAGCCTGCAACTCTGCTCTCGTTCAAGTAGCTTCTCAAGAAACGTGTGTGAAGGGGGAACCTGTAAAGGGGAGGGGGACCAGCTAGATGGAGGGGGCGGGGGGACTCTGGGTAAAGGCATGGGCTCAGCTGGAGCCCAGCCCTGCAGCCGTCGTTCCCCAAGGCAAGGCACACTTGAACTTTGAAACAGGTCAGTCTTTGCCTGAGGGCTGCCAGGCTTTTCCTGGCAAGGCGGCTCCAGTTGGGGCGCTTCTCAGAATCATAGAGCAGAGAGACGTTAGCCCATCACTCATGGCAGCAAAGCAGTAGAGGGGGGTCTGAGCTCTACCGCAGCGATCGTGATGACCCCGCCACGCTTTACACTGGGAGTGGTTCACGTTCAAAGGCGGGTGTTACGTGCCCGAGGTCTTAAGGCCCAGAGGCTTCCAGCAGGGCCTCCTGAAGATGGCACAGCAGTGTCGCAGAGAGTTACAAATCAGGGGTCCCCAGCGCAAGGCCAGAGAGGCAGGTACCAGGGAGTCTGGACTGGAAAGCAGGTGCCCTGCTGAGGGGCAGCCAGGGGAGAAGCGGGCCCAGTTTCACCAGATCTTCCCACTCAAGAAAAAAAAGCCATAAACGTTGATGCTTTAAACGTCTGGTTTGTACGTACTGCCTTGAATTCTTGAGAACACCACGTGGGCTGACCACATGGGCCTGCTTGCCCCAGCGCGGGGCCAACACACACTTGCATCTTGGCTCCCGCGGCTACGGTGCCAGCCTCGCGCTCACCTCCTCCATGTTGACCTCGAAGGGGCCGGCTGACTGGCACTCAGGGCACGAGCCCGGCTTCACCTCCTGGTTCTGGGACTGGCAGAAAGGCCCCAGCACGAAGCCACACTTGTTGCAGTTGTACTTGACCATGCTGAGCTGCGGCAGGACGCCTGTGCAGCTGGTCACCACCCCGCTGGTGCGGATCAGCTGGTTCAGGTGCAGCTGCCTGCGGAGGTGAGGCGCCGTCAGAGACCAGAGGGCGGGGGCCGGACCCTCACCCACCAGTGAGGCCAGGACCCACGGGGTGGGCTTTCTCTGGCCGCGGCCACCCGCCACCCCCCACGGGTGCCCGAGCCCCCGCCGGCTCACCTGAGCGAGCGCAGCTCCTCCACCAGGGGTAGGTGGGAGATGCGCACGTGGACGCGGCTGGCGATGCGGTCATACTTGGGGTACATGGCCAGCACCACCTCCAGGGCAGCCTCGCTGAAGATCTGCAGCAGCTCTGCCGGCGCCTCGGGCAGGAAGTAGGCCAGGACGTGCTCCCTGGCGGCCAGGTCCTCGTAGTTCACCACCAGGCTCTCACGGTTCTCTGAGGTGGGCGGGGTGGGAAGAGAGGCTGAGCGCGGAGCAGGCTGGGGCAGGCCCACCTCACTGCGAGAAGGGGAGGCCAGCCCGCCGAGCCCTTGACTCGGAGCTGGAGGCGCAGCCTCGCTCCCAAGTCCGCTCAGCGTTAGCGATGGGACCCAGAGAAGTGACGGACGCTAGGTCTCAAAGCTCTGAACCTATGAAATGGGACCTAAGTCCCTGGGGGGGATACAGTGGAGCAACACATGGGGTGCCTGCCACAAACTCAGAGTGCCTGTAAGACCAGGAGGAAACCCGCGAAGAAACGTGTCGGATGTGAGACAAAAGGGAGGGGAGGGGCCGGTGGGGGACCAGGAGCCACACGCCTCCTCACGTGCTGCTTTGCTCAGAAACGTGCTGCTACACTCCGATCAAAGCAGTAATCCAGATTTCTATATAAAGTCTGCCCAACTGTAAGTCCATCAAAAACGACTTCTGGGGCTTCCCTGGTGGCGCAAGCGGTTAAGAATCCACCTGCCAATGCAGGGGACACGGGTTTGAGCCCTGGTCCGGGAAGATCCCACATGCCGCGGAGCAGCTAAGCCCATGAGCCACAACTACTGAGCCTGCACGCCACAACTACTGAAGCCCGCGCACCTAGAGCCCGTGCTCTGCAACAAGAGAAGCTACCACAATGAGAAGCCCGCGCACTGCAAGGAAGAGTAACCCCTGCTCACCGCAACTAGAGAAAGCCCGCGCGTAACGACAAAGACACGGCACGGCCAAAAAAAAAAAAAAAATTAATTAATTAATTTTAAACAAAACAAAACAAAAAAACGACTGCTGGGGTCCAGACGTACGTAGTCCCTGGACAGTGCGCTGGACCCACGATACTTTGTCTGAAAGACGGGCACCCCGGGCTCAGGCCCCGGCCCCCCACGTGCCCCGCATATCCGTCTGTCAAACCCGTCGCCACAAGGCCAGGGCGGGCGGCCTCCAGCGGGCACGGGGCAGGCGCACCTTTGCACATGTCACTGATGCGTTCCTTGAAGACGTTGTGGCCGCGGCCGTCCACGTGGGTGCGCAGGAAGTTCTTGAAGCGGTGGTGGATCTCCAGCCGCGGGCCGGCCATGCTCACCCACTCGCGCACCGAGTGGCCCTTCAGGTCCTCCAGGTTCTCGATGCTCTCGATCATCTCGTCGGCCTCGCCACCGTCCTCCGTGGCCCGCTCCACCTGCCGCCGCTTCCGGCTGCGGCGCTCCTCCTCCTCCTCGTCGCTGTCTGGGGGACGGGGGCGCGTTCAGGGCCGGCTCCCCGCACCGCCTCCCGCCTCCCCCGGGCTCCCCAAGAACGCACCGTACAGGAGCCCGCGGCGCATGCGGCCCAGGCCCCGGCCGGCCTCCCGGTCTCGCCGCCGCATGACCCGCTCGGCCGCCTCCCTCTGGCTGGCGGTCAGCTCGTCTACGTCCTCGTCGTCCGGGGCCAGCCCCTCGGGCTCGTAAACATCTATCTCCGGGATGGGGCGGTAGTCCCTGCGAGGCCCCCAGATGGAGCCCGTTAGCACCCAGACCCCAAAACAAAACCCCACCAAGAACCGGGCTCCAGAGGGCTCTGGAGCCCCGGCCAGGGCACCTGGAGAGGCTCCGAAAGGCTCCCCAACGGATCCCAAACGGAAAAGGACACAGTCTTCAAAAGGACAGACTTCCTGACACCTGCTGTGACACAGGCAAACTCTGAGGACACTGTGCTCAGTGAGACAAGCCAGTCATAGGGCAGAAATCCTGCGTGATTGGGTTTGGGGAATAAAGTCCTGGAGAGGGTGGTGACGGTCGTACGACAACGTGAGTGACGTGATGCCACTGAACTTACACTCAGAGATGGCCGAGACGGGAATCTTGTGTCATGTGCGTTCTCCCACAGTAAAAAAGGGGAGCTCTGAGCACCAGCAGGAAAGAGGAATCGGAGGACCCACAAAACCTTCAGCTGGAAGGGCCTTCAGAGAGCCAACGCAGCTCCCCCTGGGCAGGAACCCTCCTGCACTCTGGTTTCTGGCAGCCCCGCCTCGAACCCCGGACCCCAGGAGGCCCACACACATCAGCCCAACCAGCCTCTCCCGAACACATCTGTGGCTCAGTCCTTCCAGCCACAGCGAGACCTTCCACGTGACCGCCTGTCAGATATCTGAAGGACTGATGCCTCAACAAGCACCCCCACCAGGGCAAACACAGCTCCCCTCCCCGCGATTTGGGGAAGCACACATCACCCTCCATCAGAAAGATGAAGAAACCGAGGACAGGGGGCGGGGGGTGATGGGATTTCTGCCAAAGGTCACTCAACAGAGCTGGGCATCAAGGTGGCTAGCTGCTTCCAATACCACACTGGCCCCACGACGGTCCTCTTGAATTTTCCCTTTCTCAGAGGACGTGGTAATTTGGGGAACTTCTTTTTTTTTGGCCATAGACTCTGTCAAAGAACACTCTCAGATAATCCCACACTACTGACGCCAGAAACAGAACCCAGAACCAGGTATGCTTCTGGACTGATCACTTCCAAGTTCTTAAATGTCCTCAAAGAAAAGGTATCTGTCTAACTCGTTAAGAATTTCAAGTCATGGGCTTCCCTGGGGGCGCAGTGCTTAAGAATCTGCCTGCCAGTGCAGGGGACACGGGTTCAAGCCCTGGTCTGGGAAGATCCCACATGCCGCGGAGCAACTAAGCCCGTGCACCACAACTACTGAGGCTGCACTCTAGAGCCCGCGAGCCACAACTACTGAGCCCACCAACCTAGAGACCGTGCTCCGCAACAAGAGAAGCCCGCGCACCGCAACAAAGAATAGCCCCTGCTCGCCGCAACTAGAGAAAACCTGCACACAGCAACAAAGACCCAACACAGCCAAAAATAAATAAATTAAAATAAATTAAAAAAAAAAAGAATTTCAAGTCATGTGAGATGCCCTCAGTGAAATTCTAATTGCTCAATTTAAAAGAATTGGATAAATTATAGACTTCAGCAAAATTTAAAAACTGTACACCTCAAAACCCACCATTTAAAAAAAATTAAAAAGACAAGCCATAGACTGAGAAGGAAATATCTGCAAGTCTCATGTCTGATAAAAGCCTTATATCCAGAGTAAGTTTTTAAGAACTCTTACAACTCAATGATAAAAAGTCAAGTAAACAAATTATTGATAAAAAACGGGCAAAGTATCTGAAGACCAATTTTCCAAAGATACTCAAATGGCCAAGAAGCACACGAAGGGCTGCTCAACATCACTAGTCATCAGAGAAATGCAAATCAAAACCACAGTGAGATACCGCCTCCCCGCCCCATTAGGGTGCCTGTTGTCAAAAACCAGAAAATAACAGGTGTTGGTGAGAATGCGGAGAACTCAAACGACATATGCCACTTATGGGAATGTAAAATGGTGCAGCTGCTTTGGAGAAGTTTGGCAGTTCCTCAAAAAATTAACATAGAGTTATCACATGACCCAACAATTCCATTCCTAGGAACTGGACTTCCATTCCAAGAGAACTTAAAAATATATTCACATAAGAAACTCCTAGCAGCACTATTTATAATTGCTAAAAAATGCAAAGCACCCAAATGTCTACCAACTGATGAATGGGTAAACAAAACGCAGTCTGTCCATACAACGGACTACTACTCAGCCATGAAAAGGAATGATGTGCTGACGTGTGCTCCAACGTGGATGGACCCTGAAAAACACAGTAAGCCCAACAAGGCTGCACACAACGACATGTGTATTACAGACTCCACCTGCACGAAACAGCCAGCACTAGCAAATCCAAAGAAACAGAAAGTAGATTATTGGTTACCTAGGGGTGGGGAAGGGGATGGGGATTAACTACAAACAGGCACAAGGGATCTTACGGGGATGATGGAAAAAACTGGACTGTGGTGATAGGTGCACAACCCAGAAAATTTACTAAAACGCATTAAATTGTATTCCTATAAGAGATAAACCTTATATTATAAAAATTATAGCTCAGTAAGGTTGTTTTTTAAACAAGCCATAAAACCAAAATCTAACTGGGCGCATCTAGTCCTCAGATACCTCTATCCAGGCGTCCTTGCCAGGGAAGGACAGAAGACACAGAGGGGGTGGATGGAGGGTGGCCGGCCGGGGAGGCATGTCCTGCCTGCACAATCTCACAGAGCACAGCAGGGAAGCTGCTCAGGGCTGACCTGTCCAGACTCCTCATCCATCCGGACTCTGTCTGGCCTGTGCTGCACACCCAGGCTCATCACCTGGAGTGATGGAGCTTAAAGCAAAGGTCCAAACGGTCCAGAGTGCCCTGGATGCTCCCACAGGGCTCTCCCTGTGGACTGTGGGGCGGCCTGAACAGTACTCTCATACACACCAAGTTTGAAGCCCCCACGTCAGAGTAAAGAGAGCCCCAAAGCAGAATCTCCACGAGGCTCCCGGGCATTCAGATAATTCTAGTGCTAATGCATAGGCCAAATCCTGGTTGTTAACACACGGTGAGACACCAGTAGAATCTAACCTTGCTCACTCACAGAGCTTTACTCCACCATCTTGGCAATAAGCCTCCATAACCTTTACTACAATAAGCCTCCATAACCTTTACTACGTTTGTACATTTATCAGTAAGTGTGAACACAAAGTCTGCTACAGGTTAAGCACAATAACTGTGGGCTGAATTAAATCTAAATCCTGACTAATCACCCGCCCCACAGAGTTTCTCTCAAGTTGCAGCGAAACTCTTGGCTACCTGCTTCCTGTCCTTCCCAGTCGGGGTCCCTGACGTGGCCCCGGATTAGAGATGCCCTGCGTCCCCTGGGGTGTACATCTCATGGAGCTGGGGCTTACCAAGACCTTTGGGTCAACTCTAAGGTAGACACAGCAAGTTACACGGACATATGCTGTGGCTCCATGAACCTGTCTCCCCCCAGACCCTGGACCAAGATGTGCTCAAAGCAAAAAGGCTTCGATATATCTGCTTCCCCGGGACACAAAACAACAGCCCCCCAGCAGAGCTTGCTGAGAGCAGGGCCTTGAGCACCGAACCTCTCCATGCCATCTCCGAAAAGCTCCTCTCCATCCTCCTCCTCCTCCTCCTCCAGGGGCCCCTCGGTGCCGAGCAGTCCCTCCGACTCATCCTCAAAGGGAGGAAGGTCGCGGCCGGGGCTGGAGGTCAGGGCATCCGTGCGCCGCGAGCTCCGCCCAGGGCTGGAGGTCAGAGGATCGTTGCCTCTCCGCCTCGGGGCCGGGCTGGACGCCACCGTGAAGGACTCGGACGATTCCTGCAAGAGGAGATGGATTGGAGGGGGTGAGGGCCGACTCAGCTTCCTGTACGGTGGCGCCCCCACCCATAGGGTCTCCCTCTCCACGGCTGACCCTGTCCTCCCACGCTGCAAACCCCTCCCAGCCTGCACACTTTGCCCCTGCTGTTCCCTCTGCCTGGAACGCTGCCTGAGCCCAAGGCTTCTCCACGCCCGGGGCCGGCTCATTCCTCACACACACCGTGACTCAGCCGACCCCGTTTTCTCCAGGACAACCCACTGAGGCTACCTGGTTAGCTGGTTTGCCTGTTTACCGCCTACTCCTCCCCCCAGCACGCGTTCCCGCCCTTCTGGGCCCCCGGTGCACCAGGAGGTGCCAGGGGAGACGGGACACGAGAGCGGCCACAACCTAAGGGGTCGGAGACCCAGGTTGGTGGAGGGACAGTCAGCTGACGAGGCTGCGGACGAAAGCTGCACGATAAGGAGGGCCCGAGCGCGCGGACCGGACCGGGCCGGGGCCCCGGGCTGCCGGGGTGGGGCCCGCCGGCCTCGCAGACCCGCCCCACGGGGGCAC
>NW_006792080.1:1018570-1026745 GCF_000442215.2 Lipotes vexillifer | reverse complement strand
CCCCCACCCACCGCCCGCGCCCCACACGGCAGACGCAAAGACTCCGCCGCGCTCACCGCCATCGCTGCTCAGTACTCCTCTCCGCTCCGCCAGCAACAGCCAGTTTTCGCGCGAAAAGCGGCCCACGTGACCGCCCGTGCCCGGGAAGCGTCTGAGGGAGCACGACGTCATGACGTTGGCGTCCATTTTCGTCACGCCGGCGCTCGGGGGCGGGCCCGAGCGTGCGGCCCCGCCCACGCTGCCCGAGACCCCCGCCTAGCCTGCGCTCTGTGCTGCGGGGCCAGCCGGGGTGTACGACCTGGTGCTGTGGCCGGCTGGGGGCCTTGTTTTCTGACGTCTTCTTAACTGTGTGATGTCAACTCCTCCAAAAGCTCAAGCTGCGTCCTTCAATCGCCGAAAGGCGGGGGATGGTAGGAGGCCAGCTGTGACGTTCTAGTGGGGGTTACCCCCGCGAGGGAGCCGAGATGCAGGGGTGTGTTCCAGGTAGCAAGAGCCTCGTGCGCAGAGATGTGGAGAGCAGGGCACGGTGGGCATCTGCAAGCACTTTCCTAGTTCCAGTTAAACCGCTTGTGATGTTCAGGAAGGGACAAAAATTGAGGCTGGAGAGCCCAGGTCACGAAAGATCACCAAGTCTTTCTACTGAGCTGGCCTGAGGGCAGTGGAGAGCTACCTGGGTTTTAGGAGAATCCCTCAGGCTGCCAGGGGTGGACGTAGATTGAGGCAGGCTGGAAGCAGTTACACTTGGTTCCAAATCTGCGGATTCAACCAACAGGGTGGTAAGAAAAGAAGTTTTTTAATTCCGGAAAGTTCCAAAAATCAAAGCTTGATTTTGCCGTAGGCCAGCTAACTATATTTACACAGCATTTATACCTATTTGCATAGCATTTACATTGTATTAGGTATTGTAAGTAATCTAGAAATGACAAAGTATACAAGAGGATGTACCTAGGTTATGTGCAAATATTGCACCATTTTATGAGACTTTAGCATCCTTGAATTTTGGTATCTGCAGGTAGCCTGAAACAAATCTCCCAAGGATACACAGGGACGAGTGTGCTGCGATTCTTCATCCAGGTACAGGCAGCCTGGGCTAGGGCAGGCGAGCAGGGCAGGGCTGGATCTCAGCCCTCTTGCCCTGGCACTTTTGTGCGGTGAACAAGCATCTCGGGATGGGGCCCTGGGTAGGGGCGGGAGCGATGATGAGGAGGGGAAATATCCAAGACGTATTCAGGAGATGGAGTCTCTCGGTCCTGGGGACTGGGGACAGCAAAAGGGAGGCACCCAGGATGGCAGCAGGATTCTGGCTTGGGTGGGTGACAGCGCCACCTCTGAGATGGGGGCGCGGGAGGAAGACAGGGAAGGAATCCAGCAGCTTACAACAGCTGCCACGTTGTCTCGGTGTCCGTGGGCCTGGGCCTGGGCCTGGGCAGGGCTTGCTGGATGCCTCTGCCTCGTGGTCCTGCTGCTGAGCCAAGCACTTGTGTCTATTATTTAGGGAGCCCGGTTCTGCAGCAGCATCTCCTCCTGTCAGCCATGCCTCGGGAGGAACAGCACCCTGAGCCTGGTGCAGGCGAGGGACGGAACCTGAGAGTCAGATCTTTATCTACTGAACTACCGTTCAGGGAAGCTCGCTGCTGCCATGCTCTGTCTGGTGTGCAGGGGGCACTGCAGTGAGTCAGCACTCCTCTGCCCTGGAGGGAGGGGAGATAGATACCCTCATTACTCCACAAATGAAATCCCACTGAAACCTATGCGTGGGGCCCAAAACTCAAGAGTACAAAATGCAGAATTGCGCATGGTGGTAGTAAGAGCAAACTCCCGCCTCCTCCCACGCCTGCTCCAAAGTGTCTGTACTGTCTCAAAAAAACAAAGATGGAGGGAGGGGGGGGGGTCATTTGGCTTAGTCACCGATTCTCCATTTCTTCTCCTTCCTGGCACAGGGTGGTGGAAGGGAAGTTTCCCGCCCCTGGAGGTCCGAAGTGGCCTATGACTTGTTTTGTCGATTAAAGGTGTGCAGGGGTAATGCATGTAACTTCCTGGCAGAAACTCTTGGAGCTGTCCACTCAGGAAGACAGGCGCCTCGTGGAGCTCAGCCTCTCTTGGCTGATACAGAAACTGCACGCTGACCAAGGTCCAGATAAACTGGGTCCCAGATGGTCACAGGGCAGCGGCTTCCTCACCTTCCCCTTGTTCAGAACAGGAGCGAGGCAAAGACTGGGGCCCAGTCTCATTCCAGCCCAGCTGTGAAACAAGTGTGGGGTCACAGGGTGTGTATCTTGGGGCTACTGTGATCAGTGGGTGCCTACGACAAGCACCAGGCCCTGAGTTAGCCTCCGCACGTTCGGGGAATGTGATAAGCACGGCTCTGTCCTCACGACACTGACATTGTAGTTGGGGGAGGCTGATGCTGAACTAGGAAGTGACTAAATGAATATGAACCCGTTAGAGAGATTGTGCTGCTGTGTAAGCAGATGGGGCAGGTGGTTCCCGGAGAAAGAGAACCAGGAATGGCTTTCTTGACATAAGAGAAGCCATTTTTGGCGTGGTTGGGATGGAAGCCTGGCCACAGTGCTTACCCTTAAACAGGTCTCAGTAATGACTGATCTTAAAGGAACAAAAGAATGCAGAAACAAATTGTTATCAGGTGAGAGAAGTAACAATGCTAGACAACGTATCAGTTGTAAAGATTCCCGGTTCTGATTCAATGGCAAAAATTAGCCTGAAGAGCTCAGCCATCAGATCAACTGGACCCTAAGGGAGGATACTGGTGACCTTCTCTGAGCCTCATGACTTCAGTTAACTAAAGCTTGGACTGCCCAAGCCCCTTGATGAATACGCACGTACCCTTAGCTTAAAACGTCCCCCAATTTTGTTGTTCGGGGAAGCACGAATTTGGGAAAAGTCCCCTATGTTCTCCTTACTTTACTGCAATTGATCAGTTCTTCCTTCTTCTGCTCTTTGCCTTGGTTGTGTCTTTCCGCTCGACGTCCACCAACAGACGAACCCAGTTTTGGTAACACTAGGAATGAAATAAAGGGGCTTTGTGTGACAGAGACTGGACAGCTACTTTGGCTAGGGTGTCAAGCAGGAGAGGGGGTCATGTGACAGGAGCCAGGCCGGGGGTGGGGGTGGGGGGACAGGTGCAGACCCACAAGCAGGAACAAACTTGGTATAGCCAAAAAACAGAAACAGAGACCAGTGTGGCTTGAGCACCCAGTGAGGAGCGGGTGGGAGGGATATGTTGGGAGGGATAAGGACTCAGCAGCAGGAGGGGCCTGACATGGCAGAACCCGGGAGAGGGGAAAGAGGGGTGAACACAGCAGGGACGCAGGAGGCCAATCCAGGAAGGCTTCCCGGAGGAGGCTGCCTGTAGTTAGAGGTGAGAGGAGGAGGATCAAACCCCAGTTCTGAGCTTTGTCACTTCCTGGTCTTGTCGCTTAGGTCAAGCACTTAACGTCTCAGCCTCAGGTTCTCCTGAAATGCGACTAATTACAGCTGTTCCGAGGAGCTGCCGTGAGGCGGAGGGTGCGCAGCACTGCGTCGACCGCGGCCGCGAGGGCAGGTGCGCGGGAGACGCGCCGGTCCGGGCGGGGCTTGTACCCTGGGACCAGAGGTCCTCAGGCAGGCGGCGGAGGCTCCGCCCCGGACGCTCGGCTGCTGCGTGCAGGAGAAAGGTCGCGGGCGAGGCGGGGGGGGGGGGGGGGCGCCGCGCAGGTCGCGCGCTGACAGCTGAAGTCAAGGCCCCTTGCGGCCGAGAGGGCCGTGCGCTGTCTCTTTAAGAGGTTGGCGGGCCGCCCCGCCCCCTGGGGATCTGATTGGCTCCTCCCGCTACGTGCGCCCTCTTTTCTGTGTAACCCCATTCCTATAGGCCGCTGCGGACTGGGGGCGGGCCTGCGTGCCGCAAGTAGGGACAGTGGCTGTTTTGTAGTTTCGACGGAACGAAAAGGACGCGCCAGCCTTCCGGGTCACTGCTGTCGGAAGGGCCGCGCGGTGTCATGCCCGACGGCGTCTCCCTACCCGCTCGCCCGCCCGCCTAGTCTGCGGGAGCCAGCCGCCCGCGCCTCTTGTGCGACGCTCCCCGGCCCGAGCGCCGGAGGCCGAGTCCCGCGGCCTTGCGCGGTCCGCGGCCGGCGGCGGATGGGCGGCCGGGGCCTCAGGTAAGGAGGGGACCCCTCTCCTGCCCCAGCTGCGGGAACTGATCCCGGCGGCCTCCGTCCCGCCTGCTGCTCCTGCCGCCGGGAGCGACCCTCCCGCCCAGAGGCAGGTTGGGGGCGCAGAGGGCCGGCGTCCTGGGTCCCCGGGGAGACCGGGCTTGCGGACCCTGCGATCCAGGTCGTGCGGGAAGACGTCCCTGCGAGTGTCCGGGTCCCACTTCCGGCTCCCCGGGCCCGAGAGGGCGGGGGTCCACTGGATAGGGAGCGAGGAGTGACCTGCCCTCACGCTGCAGTAGGAACGGGGCCGAGGGCCTCCCAGACGGTCCTCCCACTCCCCAGAAGGGCTGGGCCGCACTCTGCTGGACATTCATCTGTCCACTCACAACGTTTGTTGTCCTGGGGGGCTGGGGCATGAGATGCGTGGGCTGGACAACCCACAAACACACAGCGAGGGCCGCTTCAGACAAACAGAGGTAGTCAGGGAGGGCTTCTCAGAGGAGGTGGCCCGAATGGTGAGACGCAGCTGGGAAGGAGCACGCACCGGGGCCCTGAGGTAGGAACAGCACAGCAGCTTGGAGAACAGGCTGAAAGACGGGCTGCAGAGTGGAAAGGAATCGTCAGGGCAGTTGGCAGGGGTGAGGCCAGGTTGGACCTTGAAGGCCCAGGGCTGTCCTTCCTCCTGGGGGCTCCTGGCAGGCTCCACCTCCCCCGTCCCCAAGGCTGAAGGATTAGGGGGTTGGCTCTGTCCTGTGGAGTCTTCCTCACCCTGTTTCGGTTTCGGTTCCAGGGTTTTAAGGCTCATCAGCAAGCTCCGGTCGGAAGCCCTGAGGGGCGTTTAAGCAGCAGCCTCTCTGCTCAGGGTTTTGTTTGCCCCAGGGTTTCCCATCCAGTAGCTCTGGGTGGTCAGACCCACTGCACAGATGAGAGATGGGAAAGCGGAGGCCCACAGAAGGGAAGGTCCTTCTGGTCCAGGGTCTCACAGCAGGTCCAGCTCGCAGGACCCTAGCCAGTTGGCATCCTGCCCACAGAGGGAGGGAGGGAGGGAGGGAGGGAGGGAGGTGGGTGGGAAGTGGCCTCTGGAATGTTATTGAGGTCAGGAGAGTCCTTCCCAGGTGGAAGAAACGCCCCAGACTGGTGCTGAGAGGCCAGGGGTTACCCCAGAGCACTTGGCATCCCAGGAACTTGCCCTCTGAGAATTCCCTTCCCCATCCCTCTGGTCTGGCTTCACCCCTCCCTCCCCTGCCCTCAGCCAGCCTTCCCACCATCCCCTCTTTCCTGAGCACCCCTTACTTTGCCACTGCTTGGGCTTCTGCCAGCAAGGCCAGGAGCTCACCTGTGGTGGGGAGAGGGGAAGACAGGCCACAGGCTGACCTGTCTCAGCCTCTTTCCCCTTTGTGTGATGGGATATTAGCAGTCCCCTCTCTTGGAGGCTGGTGTGGTGGCTCAGCAGGTGACCCCGTGGAAAGCCTCAACTGCACACGGGCAGGGAAGGGTGCATTGTCATTTTTATCATGGCTTCAGTGATTTTGTGAGCTTTGACACATAGTGGCAATTCTGGTGTGGCTCAAGTGTGGTTCTGGGGCCAGCAGAGCAGCAGTGCCAGCTGGGAGGGTGTTAGAGTTGCAGACTCTCAGCCCCCAGACCTGCCTGACCCGAATCTGCTTGTTACCAACACTCCACTCTGGATCAAACCCGGCTGCAGGTGGACACACCAAGGCCCTAGGAGGGGCCCCTGGCAAGTTGCCGGTTGGGGGCCTGCGCTCTGGAGACAGTCTGCGCTGCCCGGCTCCGGGCTCTGTGCAGGGGGTGACACAGGTACCTCCCTGCAGGGTAGCAGGGTTCCGTGAGCCTTCTCTGCAGTTATTACAGAGCTAGCAGGGCTTGGTAGAGGGGGCTTAGCTGACGCTCTCCTTCCTCACCTCAGACTCCGTAGCAAGTGGCGCTTGGACCCGTGAACCAGATCCTTCCCTGCTGCACGTCCCCCAGCCCCTCCACCGGGAAGAAAAGCAGCAGTTACCTTTCTGCGTGTGACCTTTTGTAGACATTCACTTCTCTGGTCTTGCTTGATCCTTACAGCAGCCTTGTTGGGGTGGGGGGGGGGTGTTATTGTCCTGTGACACCCAGAGAGGGGAAAGACTCCCCCAAAGTCACGAAGAAAGAACCTGGCAGAGCCAGAAGCACAACCAAGGTTTACCCAACTCCAAGTCAAACTGGCCTACGCAGGAAAGGGAATTTGTTGGATTCTGTAACTGAAAAGTCTGGCCTGGGGTACGGGTATCTACCTTCAGGTGTGGCTGGATCCAGGGGCTCCTGCAAGGCGCTATCTCGAGGATCTATTTCCATCACCTCTGTGTTGGCTTTCTTTCCACGTGGGACTCCAGTGTGCACATTCCCTGGAGTTGTGGAGGGGTGGAGTCAGCAGTACCTAAACCCTGTGGATGGGGACTGGGGTGCTGTGGTGCCCCTGCAGGAAAATGGGGTGCTGGACAGGCAAGGCCAAGAGAAGCCCTCTGACCGCCCCCCCTCCCCACTCTATCCGGCCCTCCTGCTTCTGTCCCCATTCATCCCCACGGGCTTCTCTGCCGCCTGGGGTCCCTGCAGGACATCAGGCAGCCCTGGACCCCGACCCTGTGTCACATGGGCACCCTGCGCCCTGCTCAGGTGCCCCGCGTTGCGCCACACCACCCCCACTCCGAAACCTCTGGCTTACAGCAACCCGAGGCTCAGCTTCTGGCGCTGGCAAGGGGCCCCTGTCCTGAATGCAGGGCATCAAGGAGCGTTCTGCAACGGCGGGGGGGGGGGGGGGGGGGTGTTATTGTCCTGTGACACCCAGAGAGGGGAAAGACTCCCCCAAAGTCACGAAGAAAGAACCTGGCAGAGCCAGAAGCACAACCAAGGTTTACCCAACTCCAAGTCAAACTGGCCTACGCAGGAAAGGGAATTTGTTGGATTCTGTAACTGAAAAGTCTGGCCTGGGGTACGGGTATCTACCTTCAGGTGTGGCTGGATCCAGGGGCTCCTGCAAGGCGCTATCTCGAGGATCTATTTCCATCACCTCTGTGTTGGCTTTCTTTCCACGTGGGACTCCAGTGTGCACATTCCCTGGAGTTGTGGAGGGGTGGAGTCAGCAGTACCTAAACCCTGTGGATGGGGACTGGGGTGCTGTGGTGCCCCTGCAGGAAAATGGGGTGCTGGACAGGCAAGGCCAAGAGAAGCCCTCTGACCGCCCCCCCTCCCCACTCTATCCGGCCCTCCTGCTTCTGTCCCCATTCATCCCCACGGGCTTCTCTGCCGCCTGGGGTCCCTGCAGGACATCAGGCAGCCCTGGACCCCGACCCTGTGTCACATGGGCACCCTGCGCCCTGCTCAGGTGCCCCGCGTTGCGCCACACCACCCCCACTCCGAAACCTCTGGCTTACAGCAACCCGAGGCTCAGCTTCTGGCGCTGGCAAGGGGCCCCTGTCCTGAATGCAGGGCATCAAGGAGCGTTCTGCAACGGCGGGGCACCTTGTTAGCGAGGCAGAGGGGCAGTGTCACGGGGACACTGGGCTGGGCGCCCCGACGCTCGGGCCAGAGCCCCGGCCTCAGTCTGCCCTGCCCTCTTCCCTCACCCCAACGTGCATCTGTCTGCGGGTCGTGCTGGCCAGCCCTCCCAAAGGGATCCCAGATCCCTCCACTCCACCCCCGCTGCCCCCGCCGGTTCGGCCACTGTCCTCGCCGGCCTGGCCGGGCACCCCTCGTTCTCCCTGCCCCTCCACGGCAGCCTCTCCACGTGGGAGCGGGGCCGCGTCGCCCGCCTTCCTACACCCTCCTGTTGCATTTAAGGTGAGCTCACCGTGCCGGTGGTCCCGGCTGACCTGGCCCCTACCCTTTCTCCTCTCTCTTCCAGCCTGCTCCTTGCCCTTTGAACAGGCCAAGACTGTTTTCTTCTCAGCACTTAGCTCTAGGAGAAGTTTGCTTTTTTTTTTTTTTTTTTTTTTTTTTTTTTTTTTTTTGGATATGTGGGCCCCCCCCCTTCCTG
>NW_006792080.1:1013969-1018404 GCF_000442215.2 Lipotes vexillifer | reverse complement strand
GCCGGATGCGCAAGCTCAGCGCCCATGGCTCACGGGCCCAGCCGCTCCGCGGCATGTGGGATCCTCCCGGACCGGGGCACGAACCCGTATCCCCTGCATCGGCAGGCGGACTCCCAACCACTGCGCCACCAGGGAGGCCCGAGAAGTTTGCTTTTTAAGTACAGGTGTTCGTGCTGGCTGTCAGCCTCCCCTCTGAGAATGAGGGCCCCAGGAGGGCAGGTGCGTCCTGGCACCTGGACCTGCCAGCTCATAGCTGGTGCTCGGCCACGTCAGCACCGGTGGAAGGGTGCAGAGCGCAGCACCAGGGAGGAAACCAGCTTCTTTCCTCGGACCTACTGTGTCAGGCACACGTTCTCCCCTGCAGTACCTCCCGTCCTTGGTGTATCCTCAGGCTGCCAACGGGGCTGCCATCCCAGAGCTGCTGGGTGGCCTGTGGGAGAGAAGGATGGGGATTCTGAGCCACACGTCTCGGCCCCCTCGCTTCACAATCTCCCCCCTTTCGGCAGAGCAGCGCTCGCGTTCCACAGCGTGGCCCACGGGGTGCTGCCCTGCAGCCCTGCTGTCCAGGGACGTGAGCGCAGCACGAGCACGGGATCCTGTTGCTTCGCTGCAAGCCCTGCAGGAAGTGTCACCTGCGCTCTCAGCGTAAACGATTTATCTTTTCCATTTTTTAAAATCTACTGAAGCGTAACCCATACGGGAAATCGCTCGGATCACAGGTGCGTGGCTCCGTGAACCGCGACACTGGGGCACGCCAGCATGCCCGCCACCGGGTCGTGTCTTCAGGGCTGGCCCCGCGCCCTCGGCCCTCCACAGGGCGCCCCTCCTGGTGCCCGTGTAGGGTCAGGCCGCGTGCCCACAGCTGGCCAGGCTCTGCTCAGTGCCCGGCTGCCAGGCCCTCCGTGTCACCGCGGGGCGGGAGTCACTCTCATTTCTGGCCGGTGTTCCACCGGTCACGCGGACGCCCCGCTGACGTGTCAGTTCTGCTGATGGGGGGCACTTGGGCTGCTCCCGCCTGGGGCTGTCGCGAATGGCCCAGAAATGGGGGCGCCGGGTCAGGAGCCCAGCGTGTTCGGTCATCGTTTTAAACGCCGGCACGTGTCACGTCCCGCTGCCGCCCGGGCCCGTGTGCTCCCTGCGCCGTGCTGGCGCCACCGTCCAGTCCCCGACACAGAGCCAACAGCGAGGAATGGCCCCTGTCGGGGGCCGGGTCGCGACCTGGGCGGGAGGGAGAGCCACACCTGCCCCCCACCTGCTGGCCCCCACCACCCACCAGAGGCCCAGGGCCGCACAGCCCCTGCGCTGCTCACGTGGTGGCTGTCACCCCCCCAGGGCCGGCGGCTGGCGGGATGGACACCCCGGAGAAGATCTGGGCCGGCGGGGCCCCGCCCCCGGCGCCCAACGTCAGCGTGCCGCACCGCTGTCTGCTGCTGCTCTACGAGGACATCGGCACCTCTAGGTGAGGCCGGCACAGTCCTGCCAGGCTGCATGACGGGGGGCTTCCAGGGCTGTGTGTGTGTGCGTGCGTGTGCGCGTGTGCGTGCGTGTCCCACAGTGAGCCGCCTTCTGCACCCCCCTGCTAGGGTCCGGTACTGGGACCTCTTGCTGCTCGTCCCCAACGTGCTGTTCTTCATCTTCCTGCTCTGGAAGCTTCCGTTTGCTCGGGCCAAGATTCGAGTCACCTCCGGCCCCATTTTTATCACCTTCTATATCCTGGTGAGTTCATTCCAGTTGGTGACAGGAAACCCAACTCTAACTGGCTGTTTGTAATGAAAAACCAGCTTCGGGTATGGCTGGATCCAGGGCATTAACTGATGTCGTCAGGACTGTCTCTCTCTCTGCATCTCTGCTCTCCTCTGGCCTTATCGCAGATGAGTTCTCCCCATAAGGCATCAGAGGTAGCCAAGAGCAGCTCTGAGCTAACCTCCCTGCCAACTCCAGTAGAAGAGTACCTCTTTCCTGATGCTGCAGTGTTGACCCGGAATTCCCTCTGAGTGGCCCACCTTGGAACCCCTGTTCATCCCTGAGCCAGACTCTGTGACTAGCAGGGAAGGGGACACTTTGGAGCTGGGATGGTGGGGTCAGCTCAGCCAGACCGTATAGACTGAGGAGGGGTGGGGGTCCCAGGAAGAAAATTGGGAAATGGTTACTAGAGGGAAGGGGAATGGATGCTGGGCTGGGGAAAAAGCCCACTACATTCTGAACCCCAGCTGTGCTGAGTGACCATGGGCCAACAACTTGGTCTCTCTGGGCCTCAGTGCCCTCCTACATGACGTGACGTGGATCTGCTTTAGTTTGCGGTACTCCCGTGAGCACCCAGTGAGACTGCGTAGAGCTCCAGCCCCGTGGGGGCCCGGCACACAGTGGGCACACGGCCCTGAGTGGTGTCACCCTGCCTGAGATTGGACACGGTTTTCAAGGCACAGAGGACAGAGTGTACAAATCTGGGCTCTTCTGTTCATATGTGTCAGAAAACTGAACTTAAGCTCGCAGAAGCCCGGGGTGGGGTGGGTGTGGGCGGGGTAGTAGTGACTGAGAAACTGACAGTCCCAGCTGGATCCCAGGGTGCTGTCTCCCTGTATTTCGTAGATGAGGTACAGCACAGACAGGTCCCAGAGGCAGCGAGCGGCCGGTCTGGGATTAGAACCCAGCAGGCTGGCTGCACCATGTCATCCTAACAAGCCTTCCCAGGCTGTCAGCGTAGCCAGGAAGCCAAGGCCCAGAGGGGAGGGCCAGGCCTCCCTGCATCCCACCCAGGCGGCTCGTTTAGTGTGGAATCCTTCCATTCTTGAGGAATTGAGGGCTCCTGCAGACGTGGGGTGTGGGGTGCAGGCCCTGCGATTCCCGGAGCTCTTGTCCCCCGACGCCAACCCCCCCAACCCCTCTCTCGCTCACCAGGTGTTCGTGGTGGCGCTGGTGGGCATCGCCCGGGCCGTGGTGTCCATGACGGTCAGCGCCTCAGATGCTGCGACTGTCGCTGATAAGGTGGGGCTGGGCCTGCTGGCAGGGCTGCTGGGCACTGGGAGGGGGCAAGCGGCCCCCAGGCTGACGCTCTGCCCACTCTGTGTCCAGATCCTGTGGGAGATTACCCGCTTCTTCCTGCTGGCCATCGAGCTGAGCGTGGTCATCCTGGGCCTCGCCTTTGGTGCGTCTGCTGCTGCGGCCAGGCCTCCCCTGCCCCTCCCTGGCTGGGGGCCGACCCCACCGTGGTTCCCTAGGCTGGCTCCCGCTGACTGACCAGCACGTTTCTTCCAGGTCACCTGGAGAGCAAGTCGAGCATCAAGCGGGTGCTGGCCATCACCACGGTGCTGGCCCTGGCCTACTCTGTCACCCAGGTGAGGTGGGGCAGGGCAGCCCCGGGGGTCACCAGGGCTGGGCATCCACTGCCTTCAGGCCCGGAGTCAAGAGTTGAGTGTGCAGTGGCTCAAACTTTAAATGCAGCTAAGGAATCACCTGGCCGGCTGGTTAACAAGGCAGGTTCTGGGCCTCTCCAATTCCGATCCAGTAGGTTGAACCTACCGTTTCAGCAAGCAGTCCAGGTAGGGAGAGTGCAGGCCTGTAGATCCCACTGAGACCCATGCGTCCAGAGACCGCTTTCTTACTTGGGGGCTGCCCCTCCCCGGGCCTGTTCTGAGGGCTGGAGCTGGGGGGCAGGGCGTGGCCAGAGAGCCGGCTAGAGCAGGGGACTGAGCGCCAGGCAGAGCGGGGCTTGGTGTGGTGGGGAGCCCAGGGACGGGGCGTTCCAGGTACAGGAGCCCCTGAGACCCTTCCCTGCCCGCCGCTGCAGGGCACACTGGAGATCCTGTACCCGGACGCCCACCTCTCGGCTGAGGACTTCAACATCTACGGGCACGGGGGCCGCCAGTTCTGGCTGGTCAGCTCCTGCTGCTTCTTCCTGGTGAGCTGGGGGGTGGCCGGAGCCTCGGGCGCGGCCGGCTAGCGGGCTCAGCACTGGGCAGGAGCTCCCTGCGTCCTGGTCAGCGCCAGTGTCTCCGCAGGTCTACTCTCTGGTGGTCGTGCTCCCCAAGACCCCACTGAAGGAGCGCATCTCCCTGCCCTGTGAGCGCCTGGGGACGGGGCTGGGCGCGGGGTGGGCTGTTGGCCTTGCGGTGGCCTGGAGCGGACAGCTCTGGGTGGGCGGGAAGCAGGGAGCCGGTCCGGTCCCGACACCTGGGCAGGACCTCATGCGCGCCCACCCTGCAGCACGGAGGAGCTTCTACGTGTATGCGGGCATCCTGGCGCTGCTCAACCTGCTGCAGGGGCTGGGGAGCGCGCTGCTGTGCGCAGACGTCATCGAGGGGCTCTGGTACGCGGCCGGGGCACGCGGCCGGGGCCGGGGGCGGCCGGGAGGGGGAGGGGGCGGCCGGGAGGGGGCGGGGGCCGGCCGGGAGGGGCCGGGGCCGGGGGCCGGCCGGGGCGCTCCGCCGCAGCCCTC
>NW_006792080.1:1012551-1013783 GCF_000442215.2 Lipotes vexillifer | reverse complement strand
CCCCCCCCCCCGGCTTCCAGGCTGCGGGCGCCCCTGCGTGGCCGCCGTCGGGATCACGCCTTCTGCCTCTCGGGCGTGCGCAGCCGCCACTGCAGCATCCCAGCCTCCGGGCTCGGGGCTGGGGGGCAACTCAGGCTGGGACCAGAGCTTGAAGAGGACAGGGTACCTGTGTGTACACGCACGCGCGTGCGGATATACACGCACACTCGGGCGCGCACACATATGCATGCACTGCTATAGGTGTAAACATACATGTATACAGATGTATACGTGTGTAACGTGCACACATAAACGTGTACACATATTTATATGCACGTGTACACACGTGCACATGCATGCGTATACCACACCCATACAGGCACGCATAGGTTCACGTAGATATATATAAATACAGACATAACACACTATGCACACAACACACAAAGACGTGCACTTTTCCCACCAGAGAGACAGGCCATGCCTGCTGATCTGCACTGTGTTTTTCATTTAAGGATAGATCAGCTCATTCCTCAGCACCTGCTGTAGCCGCAGACACAACAGGGAACAAAGCAGACACAAACGCCTGAGCTCGCGGAGCTTGTGTTCCATCTGGGGGCAACCGGAGTGGGGAGCAGTGTTGGGGGGAGTCCAGTGTGTCTGTGGATGTGGGGTGGGTGGGGTGCACTTCTGTGACTCAGACGTGGTGGAAGCAGGCGTTCTGCCCCCTGCCTGCCAGGTCTGAGGGTGGGCTGCAGGGGTGCCTCAGCTCTGGAGCAAGAGGGACTAGATTGGATCCTCCCAGCCCTGATGTGCATGACCTCGCACATGATTTATCTCCCTGGCCTCAGGCTCCTTTTTGTAAACGGGGAGTGATGCTTTCTCCCTGGACAGTTACCCAGAGGACTGGAGAGGGGCGGGCACCTGGTGGGCAGCAGGTAGTGCTGCGGGGCCGGGGTCTGGGCCCGCGTCTGCCCCGCACTGTGGGCAGGTGCTGTTTTAAGGCCCATCATTTCCCCGGGTCCAAATCCTTCCACCCATTTTACGGTGAGAAAGCAGGCACTTGCCAGGCTCCCGTGCCAGCAGCAGGAGGGCCGCTTTTAATGCCGGTGCCCCAGTGGACTCCAACATCAAAGCAAGGAAGGGGACCTCGCGGGGTGGGTGTTAGGGGGCCGTCAGCACGTTTCTTGCCATGTCTGATGCCTCACTGCTCGGCCGCAGCGAGGAAGGCCTTTCCTGACGCGCAGCGGGGCTCC
>NW_006792080.1:1011950-1012541 GCF_000442215.2 Lipotes vexillifer | reverse complement strand
CGCCCCCCCCCCCCCCCCAGCTCGGAGCCCAAGATCCTCTTCTCGTACAAATGCCAAGTGGACGAGACCGAGGAACCGGACATGCACCTGCCCCAGCCCTGTGCGGTGGCCCGGCGGGAGGGCCTAGAGGCAGCGGTGGCCGCCAGCACGCAGTTCGACTCAGCCGGAGGGATGGCCTACCTGGACGACGTGGCTTCCATGCCGTGCCACGCCGGCAGCATCAACAGCACGGACAGTGAGCGCTGGAAGGCCATCAACGCCTAGCCTGGCTGCCCCGGGAGGGCGGGAGGGCCTGGGGGCCTGTGGAGGACTGGCTGGGGAGTGCAGAGCCCCCGGCACAGGAGGACAGGGGGTCAGGCCCGTGCGTGGGCAGCGGCCCTGTGCAGGCCCTGTCCCGCCCTCTGTCCCCCACTTGTCTGCGGCCACCCCTGCTTCAGCTGGGGGCCGCCTCCCCCTCCCACCTGCCCTCGCCTGGCTCGGCGACTTGGCCCCGACTCTGACGTCTCAGGGCCGGGCCTGGCTAGGCTGGCCGAGGGTAGCTCCCTGCGGCCTGGGCCCCCAGGACTGCTCTGATCCCCCTTAGCCTCCGCC
>NW_006792080.1:1007362-1011845 GCF_000442215.2 Lipotes vexillifer | reverse complement strand
AAACTGAAGGTCTCGCTGGTGGCGGTGAGACCTTCTGTAAATCAAGGTAGTGACTTGGACTGTAACCGAGGCCTCCTCCAACAGCCCGTATGCTCGGGAGACCGCCCCCCCCCCCCCACACACACACAAAGCCCACTCTGGCGGATGGGCTGAAGTGTGTATATTTTCTTGATCTGTTTTCTAATAAAAAGGAAAAGGAGCTTAGAAGGTGTTGACGTGAAGGCTGTGCGGGGATACCGGGGCCGGGGTGCCCCTCTGCACTGGGAGCCCGTCGTACCTGCTGCGAGGCCCCGTCGGAGCAGAGGGGACGGCTGTGGAAAGAACTGTGGTTCCCGCGCGCTGTCCTGTCTGCCCCTCACGCTCTGTTATCCCGGGCAGCATTCCCCTCCTGCAGCTTCCGTTTCCGCCTCTGTGAGATGGGGATAAGAAGGCCTGTCTCGCAGGGATGTTCGTAAGGGTTAGCGGAGAGCAGGTGTGGCTGGCTGGCACGTGGTGGTGGAGCGACGGTGACCACACGCGTTATTTTTAGGGACCAGAATAGCGCTCGGCACGTAGTAGGCCCTCAGAAGGTAGGATGCGGGGACTGACGTTCATGATCATGGGTGTGATGAGCTGAAAGTGGGGACCGGTCCGAATAAAGCCCGGGGCCCTGGGGTGCTGAGGGCCAGGCCGCGCTCCACCTCCACTGCCCACCTTCTTTCTCAGGAGGGCACCGAGGGCACCAGCTCCAACACGCTCATGACTGGGGGGCCAGCGGCCAGGCTCCCCGGATCCAGGGCTGTCAGCAGGCGTGGGCACAGCCAGCGAGCTGGACTCCGGGGCCCGCGGGGCTACCAGGGTGCTCTTGAGGCAGGCTCCTCGCCGTGCCCGGCCTGGCTGCCACCCCACGGCTCTCACAGAAGCCTGTTAGGTGGGGAGGGCAGCCAGCGAGACATTCCGAGCCGGGCAGGTGTCGGGGGGCCAGACAGGGAGGAACTGATCCTCAGATCCAGAGCTGGGTTCGCCATCGGCAGCGTTGACGGGCTGCGTCTAAGACGGCACGGCGGCAGCCTGCGTTGACTCCGTGTGGTGACTCGGTAGAGGGGGCAGCACGGGAGGCCTGGCGCCCGCTGCAGGGCAGCTGGTGGACCGTGGAGGCTGGGGGGAACCTCCGCTGCTCTGACCCCGTCTCCCTGCCCCCGTCCCCAGAAGCACCGCAAGGCCGGGGTCTTCCTGGCCTTCCAGGAGCACCTGTGTTCACACGCGTGTATGCACGTTACCCCGAGTTTGGGAACGTGAATGTCTGTAGTTCGTTTCCCACGCTAACACCTGGTCTTGAGCTCATTCCACGTCAGGTGGGAGAGCTGCAAACGTTCTGGATACGTGGCAATTGATTTACCCAGTCCCCTTGGGAGGGACCTTGGTTCCTAATCTGTTTTGCAACAACAAACAATGGCAGCAACCAAAATCCTTACAAATAACTCACACAGGTGATTGCTGTAGCACAGCCTTAACTAGTTAGTTAATTAGTCTCGCAGTCTTCCGGCGAGACGAATCGCCGTCCTCCAGTACATGTCCTCCTTTCCTTCCGCTGTCATAGGATACCTGATTCGTAGCTGGATACACAGCTGCCTGGAACAAAGACTGCATTTTCCAGCCTTCCTTGCAGGTCCTGGCCAGTGGGATGTAAGTGCGTGTGCAGCTTCCTTGAAGAGAAAGGATAGGCTTTTCTTTCTTGCAAACTGGGATGCGGTTGTGATGGCTGGAGTTGTAGCAGCCATCTTGAATCATCGGGGGATCTTGGAATGGGAGCCTCTCATGGCAGAGAGACAAGGTGGAAGCAGACGAGGTCCCCGACACTAGTGCACCCCTAACAGCCCTGGACTTCCTCCTTTGGACGACTTGTTGGACGTGAGAGAGAAGTAAACATCTGTCTTTCTTAAACCACTTTGGATTTTTCTCTCACTCATAATCGAACCTAATCTGAACAGACACACCCTGCAAAGAGGCTGTACCAGTTTTGACCCCTGTGAACACAGCCTCACCAGTGCCGTGTGCTGTTCAGATTGTCGGTTGTTCCACCACAAGTCCGTGCTCATGTCTGTTCTTCTGGAACTGCACCCCGTGTGCTGCGTCTGGGTGGGAACAGACCTCATGCCAAACACTGGCCAGGATGTGGGGTGTTCTGGATGACGAGTCCACCATATTGGCTCCACGTTCCAATCTTACGGCCTCCTGCTGTTCACAGCCTGTGGACCTTGACATCATGCCTCTCTGACCCTCGGTTTCCTCATCAGTGACACAGGGCTGCGGGTGACCGGTGGCCACGTGGTATTCATTTTCCCTCCCTCAGTAACTGCATCAGGATGTTTGAAGGGTCAGTGAAGCGCCAGATAGAAGGTGACATTCCTGCCCCTTCACATTCACTCAGGTGACAAATTCCTGGTCATTGGGATGTTAGTAGGAGTATGAGACTTTCTTCAGCACAGGCTGCTTAAAGGGAGCTGACTGAGCTCGGAGATGTGCTCCTTTGTCCTCCTGCCTTCTCCTTCCTGCTTCCTGGAATGCAGATGTGATGACTGACTCCAGCAGCCAGCTTGGATGATGAGGTGGCTTTGGGAAGCTAGTCAACAAGGATGGTCAAACAGAAAGACAAAACAAGCCCTGTCCCTAATGACGACGGCACTGCCACACCAGCACAGCGCTACCACACGATAGAACAGGATTCTCACACACGAGAGACTGTCTTGTTTACGGCAATCCCCATCCTAAGGGAAACACGTGAGAATCCGAATGTGTCCCCCAAGGCATCGCATGAGGGAGACAGGGTATTTCCAGACACCAACTTGTGACTTTTCCTTCCTGAGCCCACGCTTCTCCCTCCCCATCAGAGGGAGTGTGGGCCTGGGCTTACTTGTTGAGGGAGCCTGCGGCCGGTGGACGACCTCTGACTTTGTTTCCAGATGCCTTGGGCTACAGAGGCAGCAGGGGCTTGTGGGAAGACACAGGTGGGATTCCCTTTAGAGTGAGGTCCTTCCATCCCCGAGCACTGGGGACCAGGCACGGGTGAGGCCAGGCTGCAGATAAGATGGCTCCCCTGTGGGTTTAGGGCACAGAGCGCTCAGCTGCTGCAGAGGTTCCCCCAGCCCGGGTGTGGCCCTGACACAGTGCAGCTCTGAAACCTGCAGGTCCTGTGGCCAGGAGCCCTGGAGGTGACAGGGCGACCCGGGACCCACGGTGTATTCGTCTGCTCAGCTGCTATAATGGGTTCCATGGACGGCGGGCGGGGCTTGAAGCACAGACATCTGTTGCTCACAGTTCTAGAGGCTGGACCTCCAAGATCAAGGGTTGGCTTTTCCCAAGGCCTCTGTCCTTGGCGTGCTGGCCGCGTCCTCTGTGTGTGCACATCCCTGGGGCCCCTGTGCCCACAAGGACACAGTCAGATTGGATTACGGCCCACTCTCACGGCCCCCTTTACATTTAACGACTCCTTAAACGCCCCCGTTTCCACATACGGTCACATCCCGAGGTCCTGTGTTCCGGACCCCACACTGACACAATGCCCCCTTTACAGATGGAGCAGCAGAGGGACAGAGGTCACACGGCCACCAGAGGCGGATGCCATCTGACCCCCAGGCCTCCAACCCTGTGCCTGCTGCCCAGACTCACAGACGCACCTCCCTCAGGAGACGGGCTCCGAGCCTTGCTGCTGGGGCCATCAGACGAAGGCGAGGAGGCTGTGTAGCCACTCCAGGCCAGTCTGGGGGGCGGTGCAGAGGACCCCCAGCGGGCTGCCTGGGGGTAAAGGGAGCCCCTGGTGTTGGTGGCAGCGCTGGGTCCGCTCGGCCGCGCGGCGCCCCAGCGGCTCCTGGTGCAGCTCCGCTGTCCCCCACCTGTGACCCTAGCAGGCCCCTCACGGGCAGATTTCCCCCAGCGGAACGTGCTGCTGCTGTGCCTCCTTGGCCTCCATGCAGCCCCCAGGCCCACCCTGTGCAGGGCCTGGCACCGAGCAGCTCCCTTCCAGGCAGGACCTCCCGGGGTGCCGGAGCCGCCTGCGGGGAGCGGCCCATGTCACCGGCCCGGGGAGCAGGGGCTGCGCTGGGCGCCCGAGCGTGGCCAGCGTTTTATGTCTCATATTGTGTGCAGGTGGTGACTCAGCTGAGTCACTCAGCAAATCAAGGCCCCATCACCACCCACCGTGAAGAGCGGGTTAGAGCGGGGCTGCAGTCAAGATCTCGTTCGGCGCTCAGGAGGCCCCGGGACGCAGAATCCGTTCCACTTGGCCGGGGTCGAATCGGGGAGGTGGGCCCAATTCCAGAAGAAGACTGAGGAAGACTGGAGAGCGGCCCTGAAGACACGGTCCTCCTGGGGCCGGGCCTGCCCGGGATGGGGGCCGAGGGCTGCCCTGAGTTGGTCTGCCTGGCATGGGCGGTAGCACCCACCCTGGAGTCATCCAACAGCCCCGGTGAGGGTGGCCTTCCGGAACAGTCCTGCTCTTCCCCTT
>NW_006792080.1:1005499-1006185 GCF_000442215.2 Lipotes vexillifer | reverse complement strand
TTCCTGCTCTTCCCCTTAAGATCTGACTCCAAACGCTGGCTCTCATCATCCTCGTAAACACAGGGGGCCCATGGGTGGGGAGAGGTGGGGGGGGTGGAGAGCCAGGGCTGCCACTGTCCCCTGTGCCTGAGGCGCTTCCCACAGGCCGCGCTGAATAACTGCCGTGTGCCCTGGTGGCCGCCGTGCCGCGAGGGAGGCTGAACGTGGCAGGGTTTCCTTTTCTTTTCTGAGCTGGTACATGCTGCCCCCGATAGATCAGTGAGAAAGAAAAGAAAAGGGGTGTCAGGGAGGCAGCTGGCGGTCTCCGCCACGTACCCCGGGACACAAAGAGCATCGGTAGCTGGTGACGCACCGCCAGCTCGTCTGTTTTCCGTTCCCCCACAGTCCCTGGGTGGTGTTTTGAAAACGACTTTATGAATTTAGCATCACGGATACAGCGAAAGCCCCCGTGCAGCCTCCCTCCCGACTCTGCCCCAAGCCCCCGGTAACCACTTTCCCGCCATCCTGAACTTCGTGTTTTTTGCCGCGGCGCACGCACGCGTGTCCGCAAGCGATGTGCTGTGAGTCAACCAACCGGCTTCATTCTGAGCTCTTCCTCCCCGACTGGGTTTTTTTCACTCAGTTTTGTGTGGGGGACTTCTCCTACGTTGAAACTTCCCACAGCGCTCCGTGGTGTAAACAGAGCG
>NW_006792080.1:997295-1005290 GCF_000442215.2 Lipotes vexillifer | reverse complement strand
GAGCGTCGTCTCCTTGTCAATTCTATCTTTCAGGTTGTTTCCAAACCGTGAAAGCGAGCGGCGACCCGATGCACATCCCACCTCTGACTGGTTCCCACGTGCCCTCGAGGGGCTCTCGGGCGGATCCAGAGGACGGAGCTGCTGGGGTTACGGGCGTCCGCGTCGGCAGCTCCAAACTCCTCCTGGTGGTCGATGGTGGCGACCAGGGCACAGGCCAGGGGCTCTCACACTGGGGTCCTCACCCCTCAGGGCTTCTGAGACCCTTCTAGGGGTCCCTGCGGTCAAAGCCATCTTCGTAGTAGTGTGAGATGTTCCAGCCTTTCTCATCCTCTCACGAGCGCACCGTAGAATTTTCCAGACCAGCGTGTGGTAACGTCATAGCTCTGATGGCCAAAGGCACGTGTGCTTTGGTTGTTATTGAAATTAAACTTTGAGTATATAATTTCGAATATGTAAATGTTGGTAGACAAAACACCAAGCCACAAAAGCCCTTCGAGGCCCTCAATGGTTCTGGGAGTAAAGAAGTCCCGAAACCAAACAGCTCAGGACGGTGGGACAGACCCACGGCCTGGACCCCAGGGCGGGGCCCGGCGGGGCTGTGGCAGCTGCGTGGCTCCTCCCCACTTCCTGGGGCGCCGGTGGCACAGTGACAGCACACGTGGCTGCCGGAGATGTGCTGACCGGCCCGGCCCTGCTCGTGGGCCCCCAGAGGATGTTCCTGCGCCTGGAATTCTCGGCACTTCTCAGAACAGCCGCAGCCTGACCCCTCGGCCGCTGGGGGTCGCTGAAGGCGTGTCACAGACCTGACCTCTCTGATCCTGCCCCGCCGGGCACACTGAGCATCTGAGCAGGGAATCCTTCTCGAGGCTTGGGGAGGGGCGCGGGGGTGCAGAGGCAGGGAGTCAGGGAGCCTGGTGCAGGTCAGACTCCGCTCCCAAGAGCGACCTTTACCCGCCGAGTCTCAGGTGCAGACGCACAGAAAAGGAACAAAGAACTCCCTTCCCTGGACCATCTGAGAGCCATGGGCGACACGATGCCCAGCACCACGGACGCTTTTTTGTGTATTTCCCTCAAACGGACACTCCTCCTGCGTGACCACTACGCCAGCACTCGTGTCAGGAAAGCACACGGATACGACAGCACCGTCCAAGCCTCAGACGCCACACACGCTTTGCTGATGGTCCCCGTCATGTCCTTTATGGCAAAAGAATCTAGTTCAGGACCCCAGGCTGCCAGGTTGCTGCCGCTGTGAGGAACCTTTTCTCTTCATCCATTCATCCATTTGTTAGTTACTTATATTTATTTATTATTCAGAGGAAAACAGGGACCCTTTTGAAAGGGGGCACAATCATAATTACACAGGGACCCTAGGTACGAAGCAGGACTTTTCCCCAGAAAACTGGGAGGTGGGCTCACCTGTGACACGCCCCTCCCCAACGCCAGCTGGCGCCCTGCTAAGGAGAGCACGCTGCCGCCGCTGCAAAGGGGATCCCTGCCCCCCAGCTCCAGAAGCCAGGCCTTGAAGGGCCTCCTGACACCACCCGCCCCTCACCTCCACAACCATCCTGTCACCAGGTCCCGTGCATTCTACTTTCAGCTATGGTGTCGTCCACGCTACCACCGCACCCCTCCCATCCCCTCTGCAGGACGAAGCCAGAGGCTCTTTAAAAATGCAGCTCCGATTCTGTCCCTCTGTGCCCTCCCACGTCCCCGCCCCCAGCTCCCAGAGGCCTCAGCAAGACCCCCAGAGGCCCCGCCCTCCTCGCCTGCCTTACCTGGAGCCTACCTCCCCGGTTGGGCTCCAGCACCCTGGTCTGTGGGCCCCTGTGACTCTGAGCTTCCCAGCGCTAACCTGCCAGACACGGACGGAAGGAGATTGCTCGTGGCTGTGAATTTTTATGGTTACTGAGTCACATTGTTTTACAGCCATTAAGTTAAATTCATCAGGAATTGTACGGGCTATTATTTTGGCTCCAGCTGTGAACTCTAATTCAGCTTGGCCACGTGGCCTGGGAACTTCCCACCCGACACCACTAAAATCAGCGGCCTCCACGCGCTCGCTCTTCTTGCTGCCCCTCCCGCCGGGGCTCACCCGCCAACAACATCAACAACCCAAAGGCCTGGTCTGGGAAAACAAAGTCTCAGTCAGGCGCTGTATTTAGCCCTCTCAGGCATGACACCTGATATATTGGTGTAAAAGACCCAGCTCGGGCTTCCCTGGTGGCGCAGTGGTTAAGAATCCTCCTGCGTGGCAAGCAGCGGCATAGCACAGGGAGATCAGCTCGGTGCTTTGTGACCGCCTGGAGGGGTGGGATAGGGAGGGTGGGAGGGAGGGAGACGCAAGAGGGAAGAGATATGGGAACATATGTATACGTATAACTGATTCACTTTGTTATACAGCAGAAGCTAACACACCATTGTAAAGCAATTATACTCCAATAAAGATGTAAAAAAAATAAAAAAAAAAAAGAATCCTCCTGCCAATGCAGGGGACACGGGTTCGAGCCCTGGTCCGGGAAGATCCCACATGCTGCGGAGCAGCTAAGCCCGTGCGCCACAACTACTGAGCCCTGTGCTCTAGAGCCCGCGAGCCACAGCTACTGAGCCCGCGCGCCTAGAGCCCGCGCTCCGCAACAAGAGAAGCCACCACAGTGAGAAGCCCACGCACCTCAGTGAAGAGTAGCCCCCGCTCGCCGCAACTCGAGAAAGCCTGCACGCAGCAACAAAGACCCAACGCAACCAAAGATAAATAAATAAATTGAAAAAAAAAAAAGGACCCAGCTCAGGATTCATTTACATATTTGAAAACGTTTTATTTGGAATTTTAGTGCACCTTCAGTACTGTCATCTTTATTTATTTATTATTTATTTAGGCTGCACTCAGGTGTCTGCAGAAGAGCCAAGCGTGTAGCTCCTGCCCCGCGTGCCAGGCTGCTGGAAGGTCCTGCACCTCCGGTGGCCCCCTTAATCCTTGAGACATTGAATTCCCCAGGTGCTATTATTATTGTCCCTATTTTACAGACGATAAAACTGAGGCTCAGAGGTTTGGTGACCTGGCCAAGCTCCTACCACTGGAAAGTGGTAGAGCTGTGGTTCTAATCCAGGCAGTGGGGCTCAGGCCTGTGCTTTCCACCACTGTATTATGCTGCCTCTCCTTCACGCACTGTCTTTGTAGGGCTGAATCTATTTGTGATGGTATGGGGTTACTGCGATTTCTGTTGGGGGCCCTGACACAAGGCCCTATCCTTGGTAAGTGGACAATATGTATTGGTTGAGTGAATGAATTAATGAAATGATCCCTTAAGTGATCAAACTATCCTCATCCTAAGTTCCCTCTCATGGAATGAAGAGGTATGAGCAGAGCACTGATAGACGATGGATGCTCAGAGGGCAGAGATGGGTCATCCTGGGCCAACCTTGCCAGTGGGAGCCCGGGAAGGCTGCCCTGAGGAGGTGACATTGGGTAAGTTTTGCAGGATGAGTAGGAGTTCACTGGAGCACAGACATCCAGCCTGAGAGCACCTGGGGCTGGGAGCATCGCCTGTGGTGGAGGTTCGGGCTCAGCTTCAAAGAACCTCCCTTCATTGCAGGTGCCTCTGTCTCCACACGGGAGGGCGGCCCGAGAGCACACAGCAAACCAGAACGAAGGGACAGATGGAGATTCCGGACGACTTCTTTCAGTGCTCGCATCCACATGGGCCCGAGGTCCTGGACTTGCATGCCATGGGCTTCTCCCCGTGTCGTTAAGGCCAGTCTGGCTGGGTGTCTGACCCTGGTTACCGGAAGGATCCAGGGCAGAGGAGAGCTGGCCCAGCTCAGGGGCCAGGGTGAGGTCTGCAGCCCCTCCAGCGCTGAGTCCGGAGGGAAGGGCAGCTGTAGGTGCGGAGACACTGGTGTATTCTCCCAGCTCTCGGGCAGAGGCGGCGGCTCTGAGCGGTTCTGAGACAGGGTGGAAGGCAAGCACACACGCCCCGTGTGCAAAGCCACTGCAGCTGCAGGTTTGCGGGGGAACCTGCATGAGCCTGCGGGCACCGACCCAGAGACACACAAC
Organism: Lipotes vexillifer; assembly: GCF_000442215.2. Lineage (NCBI taxonomy): Eukaryota > Metazoa > Chordata > Mammalia > Artiodactyla > Lipotidae > Lipotes > Lipotes vexillifer. The sequence goes on along the minus strand of NW_006792080.1, from coordinate 1,001,239 downwards.
AGAAACACACACGCATTTCAAAAATGTGCAGCTCTCCCCACAAAAAGGACACGCCCCTTGAGCTAGAAATTCCACTTCTGGGAGGCTGCCAGAAGGACAGAATGAAGGATGTGGGCCGAGACTCAGCTTCAGGGAGTTTCCCTGCAGCGCAGCTCATAAGCTGGCAGCAGCCTGGATTCCAACGTGGCAGGAGAGCACGACGGCGCTCAGCCCTCGGACCAAATGCAGGCGGTTCCCTTCCTCGGGAAGAGCAGCCTTGTTTACCGTCACGTGAAAAAAAAAGGCCGCAGCTTGAGAACAGTCTAAATGCTCTGAGCCCATCTGGGCAAAGCTAGTGAGGACCAGTAAGGAAGCAGGGCTGTGGGGCTTTCTGTCCCCGCAGGAAGCGAGTGATGCTTTGTGGGTGAGAAAAAGCAAAGCCGAATTGGAAGATGAATATGGAGTCTGCAGACACCTACCCTCCCACGTGCGACCGTGAGCTGTGAATAAAGACTGAGGTCACGGCGTTGCCTTAACGGCAGGCGGCTGGGGCAGCCGTGGGGTCCAGCGGGGACGCTGCTGCCACTGTGACCGGGGAGGGCCCCCAGGTACACCGGGTGAGGAACAGACTCCACGATACAGTAAGTGGGAAAAAAAGCAGAACGGTGTTTATGGTGCGTGATCATTTTGTATAGACCAGTTTTCATGCACACAGGAACATAAACCATCTCTGGGAGGCCCTGCAGGACACACAACGGCCCAGGTCTGGGGCGGGGACAGGTGTCCGGGATCAGGGTGGAAAAGCGAGGCTCGTGGAAGCTGCAAACCCGTCCACACCTTGAATCAAAACGTTATTTGCATGTGCTCCCTATTCGAAAGCATGACGGAAACATTAAGGAAAAAGGAAGCACACACGTCTTAGGTTAGCACACAGCAGGGGCGTCCGAACACGTTAGCACAAGCACCTGCTCATCGCGATGCGTGAGCGGCGCCCGCCGGGCCCACACGTGCTCTCCGTGCCAGGCTCGGCTGGGGTGGGGCCGGGTGGGCAGGCAGCAGGGAGCAGTGGCCGCCCAGGGCTCTGCCTCTTCAGTTCCCTCTGGCTGAGCTGCCAATTTTCTGCTAGGCTGGTCCGGCGACTGCAGAGCCGCTTCTGTTAACCAACTGCACCGAAGAGCAGAGCAATTAGGCAATTACACTGTTTTAAATGGAATTCAGAGCCCTGATGTCTCTCTGGGAGGGTGGCCTCGTGGCCTCACCTCTGCCCTACGTGGTGGGCAGGGGAGCAGGGGATGAAAGGGCAGGGCTGGCGACAGACCCCAGAGAAAGACACTCACACCCGCGGCCCCTCCCGGCTCGTCCCCGCACACGGGAGCCCACAGGTCCTGCACTCAGCCACGCACTCATGTATTGAATGAACACCCCGCACGTGCCAGGCACCGTCCCAGGCACTGGGATCCGCAAAGTCCTCATCCTCCGGAGCCAGGGGACACAGATAACAAAGAAATAAGCGAGACAATTCCAGGATGAGATGGGAAGATGGGAAAGGGAACGGGTGGGGAAGGGGGCCAGCTAGAGGGCTCAGGCCTCCCCAAGGAGGTCACATTCCTGACGCGAAGCTGGGGCTGGGAAGAGGCAGACACACAGCTTTCCAGAGGGCAGGAACAGTTAAGTGAAAAGGCCCTGAGGTATGCCCAGTCTCGGCTACTTTAGGCAAGACCAGAGATCAGCACGGCCAAAGCAGGCAGCAAAGAGGAGGGACGGGCTGGAGCCTGCCTGTGGGCTGGCAGCGTCCCGTGAAGGGGTGTGTTATCCACGTCGGAGCTGGGAGGGAAGGGGAGTCACCCAACACGGCGACCAGGACCGCGCAGCCTGAAGCCCGGCGCCAGGTGCTCTGGCCTCCACGTGCCTTGCGGCTTCCCTGACAGAGGAGCAGGTGGCCCCCAGGGCAGAGCCAGGGGCCGGGAAGCGCAACTGCAACTGCGGAGGGAGAAGGAGCTTTTTTTGCCTCTCCCGTCGCGGAGCACAGGCTCCGGACGCGCAGGCTCGGCGGCCGTGGCTCACGGGCCCAGCCGCTCCGCGGCACGCGGGATCCTCCCGGCCAGGCTCAGCGGCCATGGCTCACGGGCCCAGCCGCTCCGCGGCACGCGGGATCCTCCCGGCCCGGGGCACGAACCCGCGTCCCCCGCATCGGCAGGCGGACTCCCGACCGCCGCGCCACCAGGGAAGCCCGGAGGAGCTTTTTAACGGAACCAACTGGCCATGGAATCCCCTCCTTGTAAGGCGGTGAGCTTTCTGTCCTGGAAAAGTAGGGCAACCCGTTGAGAGGTTTCTACAGAGGGAGCTCCAGCGCTGAGCAGGGTGGGACCGCGTCTGTTTTCCACCCGGCCTGGGGGCGTCTTGGGGACTCGATGGACAGCATGCCCGCCAGCGTGTGATGCCAGGCGAGGCCCTGACCTCACGAGGCCCTGGACTCTCCAGGCCTCCGTCTCCTCAGCTATAAAAGGGAGGCAGCTATAAAAAAAGGGAGGCAGTGGTACTTGCTCAGCACGCGCAAACCCTAGAAGAGAGCCCAGCTCGAGGCGCAGCCCGTGGGCTCCCATCCCTCTTTCTCCTTCTTTTTCATTTGAAAACTTCGAAACATGTATATGGTAAAAACAAAGAAAGAAAATACTAATCCACCCATCCAAATGGATGGACGGTGAAGGGTGTCTCCCTCCAGCCCTGGCCGAGCTCCTCCCAGAGGCCACCGCGGCAGCACCTTGTGGGGAGGGGTTGTCCTTCCAAAGCAGCTCGAACACATCAGGGAACGTGCCTTTCCCGCACAAACCGTGGCATCCTGTACACACTCTCCTGTGCTCGGCTTCTCTCCCTTGCTCCAACAAAGCCATATGCACTGACTTTAGAGTTTTAAACTTCTGACTAGAATATACATCCTCTCAGGGCTTCAAAGCTGCAATGGTCAACACTGAGTACTCTCTCGCCTCCCTGCACCTGACCGCCACCGCCCAGACGGCTACGCACCTGCTCGGTTTCTTAGGGATCCTTCTAGTGTTTCTTCACACAAGTACAAACACATAGCAACAGGCCTCTTACTCCCACACCCAGTTCTGCACGTCGGTTTTCCTCCCTTAATGTCTACCGGCACGTAGATTTCCCCTTACCTGCCAGGACTCTCCTCGTTGCCGTTAACAGCTCCATAGTATTCCCCCCGGGGGCGTCCGAGGCAGCGTTTCTATATGGCTCCTGGGTGGGCTGTGATTTCACCATCACAAACACAGCAGCAGTGGCCCTCCTGATGTAACCTTGGCAACATGGTACCCGGCTGTGCCTGCAGGGACCAGGGTTGGCGTGGGTTGCTGGGTCGGGGGAAAGCCTGATGGACAAACAACGTCCCCTCCCGAGGGTGCGTGCTGTGTGCTCCCACCCAGCGACACGGCAGGGACCTGCTTCCCATGGCGTCGCCAAGTCGGAGTGTGCACACCTGATGGAGGTGCGTACTGGTGGGAAGCAGGGTATCTCTGGGTCCTTCGTCTCCGTTTCTCTTATCACACGTGAAGTCAGGCATTTGTCACACTGGTTCAGGGCCTTTGAGTCTCCTTTTTTAAAAACCATCTATGAATGTTTTCTCCCCATTTTTTATTGGGTTGTCTCTTGATTTCTAGGACCTCTTCATATATTGGTTAAATGAGACCAGACTATGGCCTGTGGGCTAAATCAGGCCCACTGGCTTATTATGTTTTTAATAAATAAAATTCCCCTGGAGCACAGTTGAGTAGAGCCTGTGGCCTGGAAGCGGACAGTATTTACCACGTGGCTCTTTACAAGGAAAGTATGCTGATTCCCATGTAAGACTTCTGTGATGTGAGTTGCAAAACACTTCCCCCAGTTTGACATTTATCTTTTGACTCTTTTTTCCTTTTGTTTTAAGTGCATTTAAAGTTTTTAGCTGTCCTCTTTCCACA
>NW_006792080.1:996095-996989 GCF_000442215.2 Lipotes vexillifer | reverse complement strand
GCTTTGGGGGGGGGGGGTCCTTGCTTCTCAAAATGCACGATCTTTACGTACCAGACTCTGCAGTTCAGTGTCACTTGTGTTTCGCTCCAGAGCTAAGAGAAAATGAACGAAAAAGGCAGGTTTAGACGAAAACTGTCTAGAAATTGTTGGAGAATTCAGCACTTGCACTCTTCCGGCAGGGGGTTTAACGGTCTGAGAAGTGAAGTCTCTAAGGCAGGTGCGGGTACGATGACCCCTTTTCACAGACGAAGAAACTGAGGCCCAGGGGTTGTGCAGCCTGCAGGCCTGCGTGGACAGCACCGCCACTCCCACTGGGTGACCCGCGCCCGTCCCGCTGGGAACGAGACCCAGGGCAGGAGAGGCTGTCCGAGGGGACAGGGCGCGCCTCCTCCTGGCGCTCGCCTCGCAGCCCGGCGTGGGTCCCACGTCCCTGCGCCCCCCGCGGCCCCGCAGCCCTCCCGGCGCAGAGCGGCGCGATGCTTGGCGCGGCCGGCAGGGGGCGGTGTCGCACCGGCCACGGCGCGCTCGGTCTGTCCGCTCGCTCCGCCACGGGGCTGCGGGGCTGCAGCTGACGGGGCAGAGCCGGGCCCAGGCCCGCGGACCCTCCGCTCGGACCCCGCGGGTCGGGCAGGCGCGCTGCTGCCCCGGGGCACCGGCACCGCCCTGCTGCGCCCTCGGCACCCCGGCCTGTGTCCGCACCCCGGCCCCACCTTGTATCCCACCCAGGCCCCAGCCTGTGCCCCACCCCGACCGCACCTCGCGCCCACACCCCCAGACCCCAGCCCGTTCCCTCCACCGGCCCCCAGGTCCTCCCTCCGGCTTCATCTTCTTGCCTGGAGCTGTGGGCTTGGAGTCAGAGCCAGGACAGGGCGGGGCCGGCCGCGGGCCTCGCAG
>NW_006792080.1:994938-995830 GCF_000442215.2 Lipotes vexillifer | reverse complement strand
GCCCCCCCCCACCCCCCCGCCCTCACCCCTTTTCTAACGTACCTTCCACAGGACGCTCCTCCGCACCGGATCTCCAGTAGCCCCAATTCCTACCTGCATGTTTCTGCTTTGCATGCCGACTCCCCCAGTACACACACCCCTAGGAGACCTGGGGCCGCCCCTCCCAGTCTCAGTCTCCACTGGCTGGCTCTCCACAGCGGACCAGGGCGCGTGGCACATGGCAGAGACTCAGTAAGTCAGGGGTCAAGGTGACCTCAAGCTGGGACTCTGCAGCTCAGGCAAGTAGACACTTGATCAGGTGGCCCGGGGCCCGGCCTTCTCTGGAAGCTGGCCTCCATGCCACAGTCTGGGACACTGGCCATGACCTTGGCCTGAGCCCTTGGGGAGGGGGACACAGGTCAGCTCAGGACTCACAGCTCCTGCTCACACTTACTGAGTGCTTACTGTGTGCTACGCGCTTTCCTCAACCCGTCTCATGGCATCTCATAATAACCCCATGATTTACGGCTCCATTTTATGGATGGGGAAACTGAGTCTCAGAGACGTTAAGCCACCTGCCCAAGGTCACACAGAAGCAGAGGTGGCTGAGTCTGAGTCCAGAGACAAACTGCTTCTCTCCTGAGACAACAGGTGCGTGAGCTAGGAGAGGCCTCACGGCACCACAACGACCACCCCAGGGAACAGCCGGGCAAAGTGAGGCTGCCGCCGTCGCGCAGGTCACAGAGGCAGGCTGCGGCTCGGGGCCAGGGCTTCTGGGAACGGATGCACACCTTTACAGCGCCCCTCCCGGACTCTGGGAACAACTAGCTGAGTGGCCCTCAGGGTCCCCTCAGGGTGGGCCCCCTCTGGGGTCTCTGGCTGTAGGGGCCTCTGGATCCACGTCTTGGAAGCC
>NW_006792080.1:991203-994660 GCF_000442215.2 Lipotes vexillifer | reverse complement strand
CGGGGGGGGGGGGATTCTGGGGCAGGAAAGTGAGCAGACAGCGGTGGGATCACGGGGGCGGGGGCTGAGGTTGTGATTCCCTCAGAGAATCCCTAGCGTACGTGCCCCTCGTCAGCGGAGCAGCCAGTGGGCCCAACCAGAGGCGGCCTAGGGCGGCAACCTCAGAGGCTGTATGGCAGGGGGCAGAGACGAGGGACAAGGCCAAGTGTGACGCAGGCGGGCTGGGGCCGGGCCCGACCAGAGCCTCTCCCCTCTCCCACCTGAAGAGGGACAGTGTGGGCCAGCGGGTGTGAGAGGGCTAGGAGGGCCGTGCACGGTCGTGGGAGTGGGTCACAGCAGGCCCCACCCTCCAGGCTCCCAGCGCACGCCACACAAAGTCCAGACTCTTCTGCCGCGGTGACCAGGCCCTACCCGAGGGTGGGCGAGCTGCCTCTGGGCTGGGCTTTATCTTGTTCACCCCAGGGTCCCCAGAGCCGAGCTGGGCGCCCTCGGCTGCACTGTAGGTTCTCAGTGAGTGAATGAATGAATGAATGAATGAGTGAGTGAGTGGACGGGTGCGGTGGCTGGGGATGGCGGCCGCTCTCCTTCCCTGGGGATCCAATTAGTGGAAAGTCCCTGCGTGCCAGCGTAAAAGCTGGCTGGCCTCCCCAGCAGCCGAGGTCCATCTGCAGGCTCTGTTCAAAGATACTGAACTCGGCTGCTCAGCTGTACCACCATGGTGGGCTCAGCTCTCCCACGGCTGCAGCCCCGTCCTGCCTGCTGCTGCTGGGCCCTGCAAGGAGAAGTGTGGATTTAGGACCGGCCGGTCCAAGATCACGGGTCCTCAGGCTGAGAGACCCTGGGGTTCAGCCCTTCCCTGGAGGCTCAGAGAGGGCAGGGGACTTGCCCACAGTCACACAGTGAGGCTGGGACCAGGGCTGCATGAAGAGAGGGGCGGGGACAGGCTCAAAAGGCAGCTGGAGTGGCCCCTGACCAGCCTTGTCAGTGGCGGGGAGTGAGGGGGCCCGAGGCAGCGACGCTGAACCTAGACCTGAAGGACGAGGGGGACCACGGACAGTGCGGCAAAGATCCGGCGGAGAGTGGGAGCAGAGAGCCTTGGGGAAGGGCAGCCAGTCTGTGAGGCTGCCGTGTGATGGGGAGGGAGCTTGGGCACGAGGCCGCAGGGCCTAAGACGCCTGGACCGCAGGGCTGAGGATGTGGGCTTGGTCCTGAGGCCCCAGGCAGCCACTGAGGGACTGAGATATTGCCCCTTGGCAGCCTTGTGGATGGAGGGGGCAGAGGACGGGGCTGTGATGGGGAAGAGGGGCCCTGGCCTGAGCTAGGGCAGGAGGGGGCTCAGTCTGTCACCCCCCAAGAGGACAGACGTCCCTGTGCCCTGCCACCAAGACCCCCAGCCCCCCTGCCCCGTCACCCTGGTCTGTGTCTCAGGGCCCCAGGGTCGCGTGCACGGCGAGGAGGAGGGAGAGCTGCGTGGTCTAGTGGCCTGTTACCCCCGCCGAGTCCTGTAGCTTCATTAACGCTGCAGTGAACTTGTTTCTCTCCCCACTCCTGTGCTGAAAACAGAAGGAAAATGAAAGTATGACTGAGCAAATGAATGAGGAAATTCAGGACGCCTAGGACCAGTGGGGTCTCCCCAGCTCTGCCCTCCCCTCCTGCCCACGCCCCGTCTCCAAAGAAACCCCGGGCCCTCCCGCTGCCGCCTCCCTCTGCGCTGAACTGCCCCTCCCTCTCCACTGGGCTGTTGACACGCCCTGCTCCTGCCTCTGCTCCTCTGGCAGCCAGAGGGCTCAGATCCACACCGGCAGAGGAAAAGCCCACGCCAGCTGTCCCCGTACCCTCACTTCAGCCACACTTAGCCCTCTCCCACTCAGCCCCAGAACGTGCCAGGCCAGCCTTGCCCTGGGGCCTTTGCACCTGCCGTTCCCCATGCCTGGATGCTGTTCCCTGGAGCCCTGTCGGCCCCTTTGCTTCCCTTGAGTCTCTGCCCTGAAGCTCAGAGACGCCTTCCCCGACCCCCCCGTCTGTCATACTCTCTCCCCTCTACCTCGTGGCTTTACATTTTTGCCCCCATCGCCGGGTGGATAAATAGATGCTGTGTCCCTCCTGCCTGTGTGTGGAGCTGAGGCCCTGAGTGTGGCGGTGGCCCTGTGCCCGTGCCCTGCCCCCATGTGCGGTGTGTCTCCCTCGGCTGCGGCCAAGTTGGGGTGGTTTAGGCAGAGCGCTTTGCCTCGCTCGGCGTTGGAAGGAGAGCCTGTGCTGGGACGGTGGCCTTGGTGACAGCCGCTGTCCCTGAGTGCAGGAGGGGCCTGTCACAATATTTGTTTAACAGGCCGGCATGCTGAGCCAGGCTGCAAACACAGCGCTGCCAAGCGGGGCAGCCTCCTGCCGCCGGGCTCCCTCGCGGTGCTAGGGACACGGTGCCCAGGATCCAGCGTCTGCCTGGCTGCCCTGGGGCGGGGCGCCCGCGACCCTCGCGGCCCCCGCCTCCCCGCCCCCTTCCAGCCCGGGCCCCCTCTGCTCCAGCGCCCCCAGCCGTCTGCTTGAGCCCCTGGAAAGGCTCCCCTTGACCCTGGTTCCCCAAGGCGCTGGGCGGGCCCAGCACTCTCGGCTTCTTAAGGCCTCGGCGGGACCGTCCTGCCACACAGGCCCCTTGGGACTCGGCCAGGCCCTGGGCCACCAGGCTGCCTGCGTCGCACCGCAGGACAAGAAGGGGACGATCTGCTCTGGACGGGACTCCTGCCGGGGCGGGTAGGGGAGGGGACAGGGAGGCGCGAGGCCAGCCATTTGTTTATTTGAAAGTCTCTTTCTTGTCTGTCTGCCTGTGTGTCCCTCTGTCTGGGCATCCCTGGTGAGCCAGACCCTGTGCTGGCATCTGGACACAGACGGGGTGCTCGGAGAGACCCATTTCACAGGTGGGGCTGCTGAGGCCCACCGAGACCACCCAGCGCTCGCCCAGCCTGCACCCCGTCCTGCCCCACCCCACGCCGCTCCTGTGGGGTGGGGGGCCTCCACGTCTGCACCCCCTGCTCTGCTCTGCGCCCCTGCACCCACCCCCTGATCGGCAGCCCCCTGGGCACGAGCCGCGGCCCCAGCGCCCCCGCCTGGCACTCCTGCAGCCACAGTTTAGCACTTAGTTATACACTCTGCTCACCAATGATCCTCGACTTGCGTGGGCTCCTGGAGGTAGGCGGCGCTCTCAGCCGCTGGCACAGCCTCCGCGAGGCCGGCCTCCCGCCGCCTGGGCCGGGGGGCCACGCCCGCAGCCTGGAGCCCACGGTGTCCCACTGGTGGCCACGGGCACAGGACCGAGGCAGCCCATCCACTCCCTTTACAAGTGTTCATCTGCCCCCCACCCCGTCCCTGCCCCCCTGGGGCCCCAGGGGAGCGGGCTGAGACCATCTGCAGCCAGCGGCAGGCCAACCGCCCCCAGTTCCTCCTGAGCACTCTCACCCCCAAA
>NW_006792080.1:983235-991051 GCF_000442215.2 Lipotes vexillifer | reverse complement strand
CCCCAGGCCCCCAGCAGTCCATCCTCCACCCACAGCCGGAGGGAGCACAACGTCCCTCCCAAACTCTGCTCCACACGGCGAAAGGTAACGGGACAGAACCTGCCACCCACCCACACTCCACGCTCGGGGCAGAGGCCGGGGGCAGGGGGCCCCGGGACGGGTGGAGGAGGGCAGACCGTTCACCTCTGACGGCTAGACTGGGGAAGGGCCGGCGGGATCTGGGGAAAGACTGAGCTCTGGGCTCCACGGTGCCCCCCCCCCCGGCCTGGTCCGTCCACTGACTGTGCCACTGGCTCGGGGCCCCCGGGAAGGTTCAGGACGAAGCCCTGAACCTTCATCCTCACCTGGGGGTCCCAAGGCCCAGGGCACAAGGGAGCCCGCACGGGGGGCAGCTGTTTGTTCAGGGCCGCCGGGAGGAGGTGGGGCTGGCCGCGGGCCCGCGGCATCCTCCGGCAGGGCAGCCCCTAGCCCCTGACTTCCCGCTCCTTCCGGCGACAGAAGCTCTTCACGGAGGCCGCTTCGTCCTTGCTGCTCCCTGGCTCTTGACCTCCATCCTCTCCTGCTTCCGCCCCACCACCTGGACATCTCGGCTCTGCCCTCTTCAGACTCCCCTTTGCCTCTGAGAGAAGGTCCCAGCCCACAGTCAAGGCCCTCAGTGACCCGCCTGCCCTGCCTCTCCCCGGCCACTCCATCCCCTGCCCCTGTGGAATCCTACACTGCTTGAAAACCAGCTAACTCAGGACCCCTGACGTGAGGTGATGGGGGCGCCCGTCTCTGGGTCTTCTGGCTGCAAACCCACAACTTGGTGGAATCGCGAGAAAGTGGCAGACAAACGCAAGCTGAGGGAGGGACGTCCTACAGAGTAACCGGGCCGCGCTCTTCCAGAGGGTCCGCGGGCCCTAAGGGACTCGTGGAGGACGAGCCCGGAGGGACCAGGAGGCCAGGTGGGGTCCTGGACTGGACCCCGGGCCAGAAAGAGGATGCGGTGGCAGTGTCCACCGACTTCATTTCTTAGCCACGATCAACGCGCCCGGTCACGTAGCGCATTCGGGAAGCTCCTAGCTTTGTGCCTCCTTGGTCAAAGTCAAGTTATTTCACAAGGAAAAGTTTAGAAATTCCAGATGCTTAAAAATTCGTTGCTGTGGTTCTCACTGTAGCATAATACGTGCTCAGTGAAATAACTCAAATCAGCAGAGACTCGAGGTGCCGTCGGCACCGCCTGCCCCGGGAGAAGCCCTTGCGTTTCCGCACCTGAGCATAGATTACTGCCATTCCTCTGTTTCATCACGGATGTAAGCACACTCTGTCCTGCCAGCGCTAAGGGGCGCGGAGAAACTGGTTTGCTGGGAACACAGAGGTGGTGGCACTGTGGGGAGAGGCCTGGCACGGGGGTGGGGGGGCAGCAGGGGGCAGGCAGGAAGGACTCCAAGACCCCCGGCCCCACGCCCCAGCATTTCCATGTCAGCAAGGGGTCTGCCATCCAACCCGTTGCCTGAGCTGGAATCCTACAGCCCGCACGAGGCCTGCTCCTGCCTCGTCTGCCCTACCCGACCCCAGGCACAGGAACCCACACCCGCTGTGCAGCTGGACCTTTAGGGTAGGTCTGATGGTGACAAATTCTTTCAGTTTTCTTTCTTCTGAGAATGTCTTGATTTCTTTTTCATTCCTGAGGGATATTTTCACTGGGTATAAGATTCTGGGTTGACATTTCTTTCAGCACGTGAAGAATGTTTGCCATTTCCTTTTGGTCTCCATGGTTTCTGACGAGAAATCTGCTGTCAATCAGATTGTTTTTCCCTTATACTTAAGATGTCATTTCTCTTACTGCTTTTGAGAATTTTTCTTTGTCTTTAGTTTTCAGAAGTTTTAATATGCTACATCTCAGCACAGATTTCATTTGGTTTATCCTTTTTCGGGGTTTTCTCAGCTTCCTGAATCGGTAGATTCATGTCTTTTGCCAAATTCGAGAATTTTTAAGCCAGTGTTTCTTTAAAAACTTTTCCAGTCCCACCCTCATCTTTTTTTTCTTCCTGAGATTCTGGATCACACAAATGCTAGATATATATATTTTTTAATAGTTTCTTAGGTCCTTTAGGTTCTGCTCATTTTTAAAGTCTGTTTTGTTTTTGTTTTTGTCTTTTTTGCGGTACGCGGGCCTCTCACTGTTGTGGCCTCTCCCGTTGCGGAGCACAGGGGCCGGACGCGCAGGCTCAGCGGCCGTGGCTCACGGGAGCATGGGCTCTAGGCGCATGGGCTTCAGTAGTTGTGGCACACGGGCTTCAGTAGTTGCGGCTCACAGGCGCTAGAGGGCAGGCTCAGTAGTTGTGGCGCACGGGCTTAGTTGCTCCACAGCATGTGGGATCTTCCAGGACCAAGGATCAAACCCGTGTCCCCTGCATCGGCAGGCGGACTCTCAACCACTGCGCCACCAGGGAAGCCCTAAAGTCTGTTTTAAAGTCTGTTGTTCAGATCGAGTCATTTTTATTGTTTTATCTTTAAGTTCACTGATTTATTCCTCTGTCCCCTCCCCTTTGATGTTGAGCCCACCTGTTGAGTTTTAAATTTTGATTATTGCATTTTCAGTTCTAAAATTTCCACCTGAAAAATAAATAAATAAATAAATAAATAAATAAATGTTCCATTTGGCTCTTCCTGACATATTCTGTTTCCTTGCTGAGACTTTCTATTATTTCATTTGTTTCAACTGTGTTCACTGTTGAAGGAGTTTCATAATGGCTGCTTTAAAACCTTTGGTGGGGGCTTCCCTGGTGGCGCAGTGGTTAAGAATCCGCCTGCCGATGCAGGGGACGCGGGTTTGATCCTTGGTCCTGGAAGATCCCACATGCTGTGGAGCAACTAAGCCCGTGCGCCACAACTACTGAGCCTGCCCTCTAGCGCCTGTGAGCCGCAACTACTGAAGCCCGTGTGCCACAACTACTGAAGCCCATGCGCCTAGAGCCCATGCTCCGCAACGAGAGAAGCCGCCGCAATGAGAAGCCCGCACAATGCAACAAAGAGTAGCCCCCACTCACCACAACTAGAGAAAACCCGCCTGCATCAACAAAGACCCGACACAGCCATAAATCAATCAATCAGTCAATCATCAATCAATCGATCTTTGGTAGATAGTACTAACTTCTATATCCTCTGGGGTTGGTTTCTGTAGATTGCTTTTCCTCATTCAAGTTGAGATCTTTCTGGATATTGGTATGAAGAGTGGTTGGCAAACTGAAACCTGGATTTTGGGGGGTTATGGTATGAGATTCTGGGCCTTATTTAAACCTCTGTCTTATCTGGCTTCCTCTGACACTGTTCTGGTGGGGGAGAGGGGACACCGCCTCATCACTGCCCAGTGGGGGTGGAAGTGCAGGCTCCCCACTAGCCTTCCTCTAACACTGGGGGTGGAGGGGTTTCTCATTACTGCTGGGAGAGGTGAGATTTCCAGCTCCCCACCAGATCCCACTGATGTGGCCCTTGCTGGGAGGGATGGCTCGTTACTGCCACCTCATGGCCTCCTCCAGACAGCAGGGTGGGTGCCTGTGGTTGCTGGACTGTGGTGGTGGCCTCTGATGCCCCCCAGTGAGGGGGTCTTGACCATCCCAGGGAAAGGGGGTCTGTACCTCAAAGCAAATAGAACACAATGAGTTAATTAAGGAGTTAATTTAGAATTAAGAATTTCTGGGACTCCCCTGGTAGTCCAGTGGGTGAGGCTCCGTGCTCCCAATACAGGGGGGCACAGGTTCGGCCCCTGGTTGGGGAACTAGATCCCACATTCATTGCTGCAACTGAGAGTCCACATGCTGCAACTATGAAGTTCACGTGCCACAACTAAGAAGCCCGCATATCGCAACTAAGAAGCCTGCATGCTGCAACTAAAGATCCTGCATGCCGCAACCAAGACCTGACGCAGCCAAAATAAATAAATAAATAAATATTAAGAAAAAAAGAATTAAGACTTTCTAAAGGTCCAGGCTCTGCAGTTTTAAGGGATTTTTTTCCCCTGTGAAATAGAACCATTACATAAAATAAGACTCTGTTTGAGACGGGCTCACTTAGGATTTCATTCTCATTCCACATATGCAAACACTGAGGTGCTGGGAGGTAAGAGATTTGCTGCAGCAGAGCCAGCAAGCATCCAGCTCTGGGTACATGCGATGACTCTGCAGTGGCTCACTGTCCTGTGGTCCAAGGTGGCTGCTCTAGCTCCAGCCATCACATCTGTATTCCAGCCAGTGGGAAGGCGAAAGCATGACCCTTCTTTTTAAGAACACAATTCAGAGCTGCACACATCATTTCTGCTCACACTTCACTGGCCAGCATTTAGGCACACGGCCACACCTAGCTGCAGGGAATGCTGGGAAATGCAGCTTTTATTCTGGGAGACCCTGTATCCAGCTAGAAGTCTAGAGTTCTGTCTCCATGCGAGAGGCTTGAGAATGGATGTTGGGGGACAATGAGCAGTTTCTGCTTCATCTTCTAATAAATACGACGAGAGCAGCCCTTGCCCTGTGCTGTGCACCCACCTTGCGCAGGCACACAGAGCACCTGCTCCCAGCGAGCCTGCCGTGGGCCCCACGGATGTACACATACGTCTAAGGCCAAACAGAGAGTAAAAGCCAGACCAGGGGAAAAATAACACGACTGTGGGCAAAGCAGCTGCCACCAGCACCCGAGGCAACTCCCAGGGACTCAGCCCTCGGTGTCTACCTTCAACGCTCCCTGGCTCTGGGGGCTGGGGGTGGGTAAGTAGGTCTGAAGCCTGTCCGGGCTGCACAGGACAGCGGGCCCCGCAAAACCACCTACTCGAGGTCACGTGGTTTGCTGGCTCACGGCTGAGACCCCTCAGTTCATGCTCCTTCTCGTGGCCCTGGCTACCGCCCAGGGCCCATCCGAGGCAGACTCGCTGCCAGTGGATGGGCCTGCAGCTGGATTCACAGCCCCCTGCACGTTGCTCCTGAGTCAGACAAGGTCTGCACTGCTCCTGGGCCCCAGACGGCCCGCCCCCTCTGCCCTCCTCCCCTCCCGGCTCAGCCCACCCCAGCCTGTGGCCTCCTTGCTGAACCTGGACCTGCCAGGCTCGCTCCAGCCTCTGCATGCCCTTGCCGCACGCCCCCGTCCCAGCTCGCCCCCTCCAGCCTTCACACGGCTGCTCTGGGTCACTAGGGTTCAGCTCAGACATCAGCTTCCCTGACCACCCCATCGAAGTCACCTGCCTGCCCAGGGCCTTCTCTGTCTGGTCACTGTTGTGTTTAGGTCTCTCTAAAATGATCTGTTACTCGGTTACGTGGCTTCAGTCTGTCTCCCCTGAACGTGAGCTCCCTGAGGGCTCGCGCTCACCGCCACCTTCGCAGCGCCGGGTGCAGAGTAGGTGCTCAATCCACGTGGGTGAGGTAACGGAACAAATGAACACATGACCTGCCCAGGGAGAAGGGACCTGGGCCCGCTGGGACCGCTCAGAGCTGGGAGAGTCCTTTCTTCAGCTCTGAGCCAGGGGGAGGGCAGGCTTCCCGCCTCCCAGGAAATGTGTGTGCAGTGGGGAAGGCGGCTGCCGGGGATGAGCTGACCCAGGTTCGAATCGCCATCCAGCCTGTCCCTCCTAACACCCGCTGACCCGCTGGCCCCCAGTGTCTGCATCCATAAAAGGGTTTGATGATGAGCCCCCCGTGGAGCAAATGGAGCGAAACGGGGTGACGGCGGAGCGGTCTGCTTGGCCGCCAAACACCACGGGCTGCGCAGCGCAAACAGCGGATGTCTGTTGATATTTTCTCTCCGCCCTGTAAGCAGGGCTGGCGCCTCGCGAGGCGTCTCTCCTCACCGTGACGGTGGCTGTGTTCTCCCTGGGTCCTCACACGGTCATCCTCGGTGCGTGTCTGTGTCCTGAGCTCCTCTCCTTACAAGGACACAGTCACACTGATTCCGGCCACCCTAGTGACTTCAGTGTAACTTAGTCACCTCTCTAAAGGCTCCTTTTCCAAAGACAGTCACATCCTGAGGTCTGGGGTTAGCCCTTCCGCGTGTGAATTTGGGGAACGACAGCTCCGAAGAGGGGAGGCCGGCTGTTCTCCAAGGTTGAGAGAGGCCCTCAACTCTCAGCTGGGTTCTTTTTTTTTTTTTTTGATCTTGGCATATTAAAAAATGAAAATATGCCTCAAGGGTTTAAAACATTAGTCTGTATTTTACTTTTATGACTTATTTTTTGGCCATGCGGCCTGCGGGATCTTACTTCCCAGACCAGGGATCGAACCCAGGGCCCCAGCAGTGAAAGCTTCAAGTCCAAACCACTGGACCGCCAGGGAATTCCCTAGTCTATATTTTAAATGGTTACTTTGATAAATTACCAACAACAACAACAACAAAAAATTACCAACAATAACACGCTTCACACAAATAGTGCACTACAATTGTGCTGATAACAAGCTAATTCCAATATTACTAGTAAGGCATTCCTCTGGTGCATTATAGATTGTCTGGTCTGGCTATGGCACACGATTTTCAAGTTTTGCTACAAGAAGCTTCTTTGATTACGCGTCTCTATATTTAGGGATAAATCATCTAAACCTTTGATTCCTTGAGCCTGGGTGGCCTGGCCCTCTGCGACCAGCCGTGCCAGGTACATCCTGGGCCTTACAGTGCAGACAGGGAACTTCTCTGGGGGTCTGCCAGGGCCGGGGGCTCCCTCCACCTTCCCCCTGCAGCCTGCAAAACCTCTGCCTGGGGACTTCCCTGGTGGTCCTGTCGTTAATCTGCCTTCCAACACAGGGAGCTCGGGTTCGATCCCTGGTCAGGGAACTAAGATCCCACGTGCCGCAACTAAGACCCGATGCAGCCAAAATAAATAAATAAATAAAACAAAACAAAATAAAACGTAACATGTAAAACAAACAAACCAACCAACCAACCTCTGCCGGGGCCGGCGGCCCCACGACCAGGAAAGCTGCTTAGCGAGTGGGAGGGGAGCCAGGCCCCGCTTGGGTAGCATTGCCATGGCAACGCTCTCCCCACTCCACTCCTCACTGAGAGCCGGGCATCCGTGGCCATGGAGACTGGTCCTGCCACTGACACATCTGCATAGCAACGAGAGAGGGTGCCGAGCGCAGCTGGGCCCCGCGTCAGGAGAGCAGGTACACTTAGAGCTTTTATAAATCATTAAGGAGAGGATGGGCGCCTCGATGGGGAGGCGGACAAAGGATGCGGACAAAGACGAACCCTAAGTGGCTAATAAATATGTGAGAAGTGCCCGACATCGCCAGCGATCATAGAGATGCAAATGCAAACAACAATAAGATGCTTTTAAAAAAAAAAAAAAAAAAAAAAAAGCAGTGCAATTGGCAAGAGATGAAGAAACCAAAAAGATAAGACTCGGAGTTGGGGGGTGTGCAGGGGAGTGCGGACTTGCACACCCTGCTGGTCTGAGCGCATGTTTGTAGAACGTTTCTGGGAGGGCGATTTGGCAAATACGCATCAAAAGCCTCTAAAACGCGCAGAACTTTTGAACCAACAATTCGAGTTCTCGTAATTTATTCCAAGGTAATAATTAAGTGAGTAAAGATTTAGCTACAACTGTGTTCCCTACAGGGACAATTATAAGAGCAAAAAGTTAGAAACAGCCATAATCTGGAGAGAAAGAGTGATTAAACCATCTATTTTGCATTCATACAATAGAATGCCAGGTAACCATTAAGAACGCTGTGGACCATTTAATGGCACAGAACACCATATGCAGTAACGTGTTCAGTGGTAAAGAGCAGATTATAAAACAGATGCACAACGTATGGGGGTTTGAGGGGAAGCGTGCTCAGGGACGCCCCCCCCCCCC
>NW_006792080.1:979611-982921 GCF_000442215.2 Lipotes vexillifer | reverse complement strand
CGCCCCCCCCCCCCCAAACACCCTAAGTCCTCGGCACCCTGCGCACTGTTCCAGAGAGAACTTCCAGAAGTTTCTGCGCACATGAGAGCACGTTTGGGTGTATATCATAAGAGGCACAGTGTAGGGGGCGTGGGGACTCAGGACCCCAGGCTGGATCCTGTCACTGCCACTAACCACATGACGTGGGGACAGCCCTTCCTTGAGAGCTTGTCATCAGGTTGAGGTGACACTGGCCACTGCATCCCAGGCCATCTGATCCCAAACCAGACCCAGCTGGGTTGAGGGCATTAGTCATGAAGGGTCAAAATGTTTTTTTCAAGACAACTGTCCAGATTTGGGAACCTTGATTGCACGAGAAAAATAAGCTTCAATGTAGGGCATTAAAATTCTTTTTTAAATTTTATTTGCGGTAAAATACATATAATATAAAATTTACCGTCTAGGGACTTCCCTGGTGGTCCAGTGGTAAAGAATCTGCCTCGCAATGCAGGGGACGTGGGTTCAATCCCTGGTCAGGGAACTGGATCCCACATGCCGCAAGGCAACTAAGCCCATGCGCCACAACTACAGAGCCCATGCACCCTGGAGCCTGCACGCCACAACTAGAGAAGAGAAAACCCACACGCCACAACTAGAGAGAAGCCCGCACGCCGCAATGAAGAGCCTACACGCCGCAACGAAAGATCCCACATGCCTCAATGAAGATCCCGTGTGCCACAACTAAGACCGATGCAGCCAAAAATAAAGAGCCCACAAGCAACTAAGGAGCCCACTTGCTGCAACTAAAGAGCTGGCGAGCCACAACTAAGGAGCCCGCCTGCTGCAACTAAGACCTCACGCAACCTAATTAATGAATTTAAAATTTTACCATCTAACCATTTTCAAGTGCACCATGTGACTGGCTTATGTCACTGAGCATAATGCTCTCAAGGTTCGTTCATGTTGTAGCAGGTTTCAGAGTGCCTTTTTTATTTTTAATTAATTTATTTTTAAAATTTTTTGGCTGTGTTGGGGCTTCGTTGCTGTGCACGGGCTTTCTCTAGTTGTGGCGAGCGGGGGCTACTCTTTGTTGTGGTGCGTGGGCTTCTCCTCATCGTGGTTTCTCTTGTTGCGGAGCACGGGCTCTAGGTGCGCAGGCTTCAGTACTTGTGGCACGTGGGCTCAGCAGTTGTGGCTCGTGGGCTCCAGAGCGCAGGCTCAGTAGCTGTGGTGCACGGGCTCAGTTGCTCCGCGGCATGTGGGATCTTCCTGGACCAGGGCTCAAACCTGTGTCCCCTGCATTGGCAGGCAGATTCTTAACCACTGCACCACCAGGGAAGCCCCAGAGTGCCCTTTCTTTAAAGGTCGAACCATAGTCCACTGTACGGATGACCACATTGTGTTTATCCATCACCTGTTGACAGATACCTGGGTTGTTTCACCTTTTAGCTACTGTGAATAATGCTGCTGTGAATGTGGGTGTGCAAATATCTCTTCGAGACCCATGCAGCGCATTTTAGATGAAGAACCATGCCCCGGGGTGAAGCTAGAAAGCGACTGGGGTGAGACTTGCTTCCCACGTGGGGATGTCTGCTGTAGGGACCAGTCAGACAAACCCGGAGGCAGGTGTGGAAGCAGCTCCAATCGTGAGCGAGCCTGGTGAGGCCATGAAATGGAGGAAAAGAGTTCGGCGTGTTCTCATCTTCCTGCTGGAACATCTGGGCACATTCAAAGATCGCAGGGGAACCATTTAAACAGTCTTCAGAAAAGTGAACAGTGAGAAGCCATGTAGGAACAGTGGGGGTGAGAAACCTCTCAGAGCAGTGCTTCATTCAGCATAAAAGAACCCACACAGAAGACAAACCCACTGGAATTAGGGCAATCTGGTAGCCATAGCACATGAGACAATTCACAGGGAGGGCAATATTACACCCAGGTCTGCGGGCGTGTTTGTCACCTGGGTTCTTGTGGGCGTCAGAGAATCTGCCGGAGGGTCCAGGTGGGCGGCCGGTCTTCGGTGCGGCTTCTGATCCTTCCTGGCTTCTGCCAGCTGTGCTCTGTCTTCACGTCCAGCTCAGTCTTTGCTGTGCTCTTGTATCTACCATGTGCTCTTGTTTTATGGCAGCAGTGACTCCTCTTTCCTGACATTTCCAGGGGCATCCTGGGGTTACTCCGATGGACCCACGTGGTCACAGGAGCAGCTCTGGGGTGTGGGGTCCTCAGCTCGGAGCAGAAGAACAGTCGTCTGGTCACTGCAGCTGGGAGCATGGCAGCCCTGGATGTCCAGCAAGGGGCAGAGGTAGCGAGGCGCCGGTGGGCAACTGCCCAGATGTGGGACACGGGCCAGGCTACAGGTGGGCAGAGCCCATGTGCGAGGGTCAAGGGCCAAGCCTCACAGACTGGCCTCTCCTTTCCTGTCTGCTGACCTGCCTGGGAACCCCTCCTGCCATGGATGACCACGTGGCCAGCCCTGCCTGGGGGTCTCCTTGCTGCACTTCAACAACTACCCATACTATTCGCTGTTGAAATACTGTCTCTGCACTGACGTGTCCCATCTCCAGCTGGACTCTCCAGGACTCCAGACTGACTGACCGCAGTGTCTCCACTTACTGACCCAGGATGAGCCTCGGGCAGTGCGGTGGACACGCTGCTCCTGACCCTGTACCCAAAATCCACTCTTCCAACTGCCATCCCTGGGTTGGTAAACAAGCTCCATTCTCCCCGGTGCTGAGGCCAAAAAATCTTGTTGGCCCCATTTTCAAAATCTGTCCAGAATCCAGCTGGAATTCTCACCCCCACTGCTGCCACCCCGGTCCCAGTCACCATTGACTCGCCCAGACACCTGCACAGCCCCCTCCCTCCACTCTCCCCATCTCTAGTCTCACTTTACAGGTAAAAGCGAGAGGGAACCTTTGACAAGTACATCAGACAACCCTCTGCTCAAGGCCCCCACCCCACGTCGCCCTACTCCATGCATAAACCCCAAAGGATTTTCAGTGGCTGACAGGGCCCTGCATGGTCTGTCCCCTCCACTTTCTCCTCTCACTCTGCTCCACCACACCGGTTGCCGCGTTTGTTCTCAATCGTGCCAAAAAAATGCCTGCCCCAGGACCTTTGCACCTCCTACCTGGCAGCTCTGCCATCACCAGCCCCTCATCTATGCACTGGGGGCTCCTTTTCAGCATTCGGGTCTCTTCTCAAATGTTGGTCCCTACACCAAGCCACTCGCCCCTTGCCTGGCCGCCAGCGAGGGCATACAACCTGCTTCTGTCCTGAAGGGATTTCAAGGAAGGGCATGGAAGGAGATCGGAAGGCGGAGGACGTCCCCCCA
>NW_006792080.1:969499-979421 GCF_000442215.2 Lipotes vexillifer | reverse complement strand
GACGGAGCACGTCCCCCAAAGAGAACCCAACCGGATGTGGAGCTCAGCTGTGGCAGGACGGGGCTCAGCCGCGGCAAACAGCTGATAGCAGGTGGGGGCCGCACGGACGCCCCCACCTCTCTCCCTGCCACCACCCCACACACCGCTGCTGCCACCTCCCACTGGCCACGCCCAGCACGAGGGAGCCTGGGTGCGAGGAAGCCTGGGTGCGCAGGCCAAAGAGTGACTGAGACAGAGGGGGGCGGCAGATGGAGATGCGCTCACACCTTGGCTCCATCGCTCACTAGCTGTGTGAGTTTGGGCCAGTTTCTCAGCCTCTCTGTGCCTCAGTCTCCTCTCCTATAACATGGGGATCACCCAAGCGCCCACCTCAAAGAATCATTCTCAGTGTTAACGAGCTACAACAAGCAAAGCACTTAGAACGGCACCTGAACACAGTAAGTGCCATGTAAAGGCAGCACCTGTCACCCTGGAAGGGGCAACCCCAGCATGGGAAGAGGCCTGCAGCTTGGACCCAGTAGCCCAACCTCCTGGTGGGCACCCCGGCCTTGGCGGCCCCGCCCGTCCATGCGGCAGCTGTGCTTGGCTGACCAGGCCTGTGCGGGGAGAGCTCAAGGCCCTGCTTGCTGAGAAGCCTGGAAGGCGTCCTGGCCTTGAGCCGGTCACTGCCCTCTCGGGCCTTGGTTCCCTGTCCGTGCAGGAGGGCAGTGGGTGGGTGGTGTGCCCTGTGGTTGCACCAGACGCAGCGCCCTCCCCCCAGCAGAGCTTCCTTCTCCTTCCTGGGAAGCCTGTGTCTGGTCTCCAAGGCAACGGGGCATCTGAACCACAGGGAGAGTGTGCTGGGGATGCAGGAATCAACAGCCCACCCTGGCAGCCCCTGGAGACGGTACCTCCTGCCCCCATCTGTTCCCTCTGTCCAGCGTGGAAGGTCTCGTCTGCCTTCCCTGCCTCAGCTGCATGCCTCCGCAGGGCCGGGGTCACAGATGGACGCTTCTCCCATATCAGCACTCACCACCCCATGAAGCCTCGCACCCCCGAGTCCTGGGAGAGCGGCGGACGAGGAAACGGGCGCAAAGAACCGAGGCCGTGCAGCTTGCGGGACCTTAGTTCCCCGGCCAGGAATCAAACCCGGGCCCCGGCAGTGAAAGTGCCGAGTCCTAAGCTCTGGACCGCCAGGGAACTCCCGGCCCCTCACTTCTTACTGTCTACCAGCTCCAAGACCCTGTGCCTTCCGAGTCACCAGTGGCGGCCAGTGGAACCCAGGAAAACAGCGGCGGGGAGGACAGCGGGCTGACGTCAGAGGGAGGCTTTCAGACCTGCAGATCCGGGGCAAAGCAGTGCCGGGTAAGGAGACAGCATCGCGAAGGCGTGGGAGAGCCCTGGCGCTCGGGCGGCCATGTCCCCGGAGCCCGGGCAGACACTGCTGAGCGCTGAGAACACCTTTCCTGTCGAGCCAGGCTCAGCCTCAGCGTCATCCTCAACGTGGCCCTCCCGGAAGCCTCTTCCCGTTTGCCGGCCTGTGTGCGCGCGATGACACGCCATCCTCCTGGACCATCATCTGAAGGACGGTGGCGAGGGATGAGGTGGGAAGATGTGGAGGTCATAGACGAACGTCCCAGGACCTGGGCAGATGACCTGTGGGGGCCAGGGATGCAGGCTGGGCTCCAGGAAGGCAGAGCTGGGTCAGTGGGTCCCGGCCCACCACTAGCAAAGCCCCAAACTGGAAACAGCCCACGTGACCATCAACAGGAAAACAGAGCTGTAAGCTGAGGCGTATTTACCCGACGAAATACCACGCAGCAATGAACAAACTGCAACTACACAACAGTGTGGGTGAATCTCACAAAAACTGCTGAACGAAAAATGCCAAACAAGAAAGGAGACAAACGACATGATTCCGTCCTTTTTTTAAAAAAAAAAAAACAGGCAAAACTAAAAATAGATAACTAATAAGAACCTGCCGTATAACACAGGGAACTCTACTCAATACTCTGTAATGGCCTATACGGGAAAAGAATCTAAAAAAAGAGTGGATGTATGTATATGGAGAACTGAATCACTTTGCTGTACACCCGAAACTAACACAACATTGCCAATCAACTCTACTCCAATAAAAATTACTAAAAAACACACACACACAAAAACAGGTAAAACTAAACAAGCGTGTTTTAGGGATGCAGGCTTACCACAACGACGGAACTATAAAGGAAAGCGGGGAAGCGATTACCATGAAAGTCAGGAAGGTGGTCATTTAGGGGAGGGGGGAAGAGGCAGGGACAGCGGGCGTGCGAAGGGCCTTGGGGGGCACCCACAGTCTCTGGTTTTCCGCCCTGCCTGGCGCTCCCTGGGATCGGCCTGTGATAATTCACTGACCTGTACATTTCTGTTTAGTGCAATTTTCTGTATGTGTTCGCGGTTCACGCGAAGAACTTTAATTGCCTCTGTGTCCTTGGCCCCAATCTGTCCGCACAGACTCCAGCTCTGACACTCCCCGGCTGCAGTTCACACTCCCTAAGGTCCTTCACAAACATGAAAGTGCCCTGCTAGCAGGTGGCTGCTATTCCCCCTTTTCTGATAAGGAAACTGGGGCTGGGGGGCGGGTAGGGGCCCACGACTGAACTCGGGGGCAGAGCAGGAACCAGGACATTCAGTCACGTCCGATCTTTTACTCCTCGCAGTGGATGTGTTGCGGGGGCAGGTATAAATCACATTTTCTTTTTTCTTTTTTTGTGCGGTACGCGGGCCTCTCACTGTTGTGGCCTCTCCCGGCGCGGAGCACAGGGGCCGGACGCACAGGCTCAGCGGCCATGGCTCACGGGCCCAGCCGCTCCGCGGCACGTGGGATCTTCCCGGACCGGGGCACGAACCCGTGTCCCCTGCATCGGCAGGCGGACTCTCAACCACTGCGCCACCAGGGAAGCCCATAAATCACACTTTCTGTAGACTGATTTCACTTAAGATGCACTGGGGAGCCTCCGCTTCAGGAAACCCCAGAGCGAATTCATTTATTAATTGTCTCGGCAAATATTTATCGAGTGCCTATTTTATTCACAGAACTGTGAACCCCTTTGAAACCTGAAATGTTCTTTCGTCAAGTGACTAAATGTTCATTTAATTTGCTGGCTATGTGGGCCTACATTTTCCGATGTCGATACTTTTATACTTTTTATTGCTTTTCTTCCTCTTATGCTAAGAGTAGTGCATGTTCTCCAGAACCGTACAGAATCTAGAAAATTGGGAAAAACCAAAAGAAAAAAATGCAATCACCTGTGTCTCACCTCTCAGAGGTGACCATTGTCACCATGTAGGTACATACCCTCTAATAGTTCTCCCTAGGTCCGTATGTATGGAGTTTTTACCAAATTAGAATCATCTTAGGTTTCTTTTTACTTTACTTTTTATTTTAAACATCCAGTTGGAATCTATCCAGAAAAACAGAGCGGTTTCCCCAACACATGAGCTGTCGTGCACCCCCGGCTGCAGGGCAGGCGGAGGGAACCGCAGAGAGGCGTCGGTGCAGGTGGGGCACCGTGTGTGCGTGCTGGGGGCTGAGGGTCCCTCTCCCGGCGCTGCCTCGGGCCTGGACCTCCTGAGCACAGTGCCAGGTCTCTGCTCCCAGAGGGCCCAGAGGACCTACAGTTAGGAGACGAGCGTCCGCGAGTGGACACAGCACTTCCTCCAGGTCACCCTCAGGACTCACCAAAACCCCTGGAGCCCCTGGGCCAGCGTGCGCTCAGCTGACCCGTCTCGCCACTAGAATCTCAGCACATCCCTCTTACAACCCTACAGACGTGTTCTACTTTATGAGAGAACCCTACGAGCCCAGCTTGTGGGCAGGACCTCGACACTTTTCAAAGGGCAGAAAATCCAGGGAGCTACCCCTGTCAGAGGTGGCGACTGGGCAGAAAGCAGCTGTCAGGGGCAGCCCTGGCCTCGTTCTCTCAGGAGGGTCCTCGGCAGGGACAGAGGGACTGAGGGGCAAAGCGAATACAGGGCACAAGGGCTGCTGGCAGGTGACGCCCCAGCCAGGGGTTCGGTGGACATGACAGGCCAGAAGGACGCCGGCACCATCTGAGCAAACGGGCAGCCCTTAGACGAGGAGGAGGGGCCACAGGGACAAAGTACCGCCTCCTGAGTCCAGCTGCAGGCAGAGCCCACTGACCGCTCAGAAGCTACGGAGAGCCCAGCACCCTCCTTCCAGCCCAACTCAGGGCCTGAGACGGCGTACGACCCACACCCCAGACCCTGGGGCGCAGAGCGGGGCTGGGGGTGCGGCCTGGGGTCTGCAGCAGGATTCTGGAGTGTGGTCCGGAGATGGAGCCCTGAAAGCAGCCCTGTACATCAGGGGTCCCCAGCCCCCAGCCACAGTCCAGTACCGGTCCCTGGCCTGTTAGGAACCGGGCCGCCCAGCAGGAGGTGAGCGGCGGGCGGGTGAGGGGAGCTTCAGGTGTGTTTACAGCCGCTCCGCATCGCTCGCATTACCGCCTGAGCTCCGCCTCAAGTCAGATCAGCGGCGGCATCAGATTCTCATAGGAGCACGAACCCTGCTGTGAACTGCGCACGCGAGGGATCTAGGTGGCGCGCTCTTCATGAGCATCTAATGCCTGATGATCTGAGGGGGAGCTGAGGCGGTGACGCCAGCGCTGGGGAGCGGCTGCAAATACACGTTATCATTAGCAGAGCGGTCTGACTGCACAGAGACCAACATAAATCAATTGCTTGCAGACTCATATCAAAACCCTGTCAGAGGGCTTCCCTGGTGGCGCAGTGGTTGAGAGTCCGCCTGCCGATGCGGGGGACGCGGGTTCGTGCCCCGGTCCGGGAAGATCCCACATGCCGCGGAGCGGCTGGGCCCGTGAGCCATGGCCGCTGAGCCTGCGCGTCCGGCCCCTGCGCTCCTAAACGGGAGAGGCCACAACAGTGAGAGGCCCGCGGACCGCAAAGATAAAACCCTGTCAGTGAGTGGCAAGTGACAATTAAGCTGCATCTAGTGGCAGGCCTTATAGTGGCAAGTGAGTTGATGTACCTCAATTGTACAGCTGCATCTGGTGGCAAGCTTTAAGTCAGAATCCAACACTTGTTTTAGACTACGTGTGGCCCACCCGTTATTTTATTTACCACTACTGTCCACGCCTCTTGCCCTCACTGCGCGTTGGTCTCAGTCACAGTTTTGGTAAGCCCACAAGCTAACCCTAGCCAAAATGAGTAAAAAAACAAACGTCGCTGGAGAGCTTCTTTGAAAAGGGGGAAAGACCCAAGGATGAGACAGCAGAAGGCTCTAAGACTGCCAACAAAAAGAAGCTGCATTGAAAAGAAAACACCGGGCTTCCCTGGTGGCGCAGTGGTTGAGAATCCGCCTGCCGATGCAGGGGACACGGGTCCGAGCCCTGGTCCGGGAAGATCCCACATGCCGCGGAGCAACTAAGCCCGTGCGCCACAACTACTGAGCCTGCGCTCTAGAGCCCACGAGCCACAACTACTGAAGCCCACGTGCCACAACTACTGAAGCCTGTGCGCCTAGAGCTCATGCTCCGCAACAAGAGGAGCCACCGCAATGAGAAGCCCGTGCACCACAACAAAGAGTAGCTCCCGCTCGCCGCAACTAGAGAAAGCCCGCGCGCAGCAACGAAGACCCAACACAGCCAAAACAAAACAAAACAAAACAAAAAAAACAACCAAGAGTCCTGCTTAAATTATGGGTTCACTGTGGCAGGTGATTCACATTCTCCAAGCCCGCTTTGTATAATATGCGGCGACCGGCCATCCAATGAGGCCGTGTAACCTTCAAAACTCCTGCACATGGAGACCAAGCAGCCTGCATTAAAGGACAAGCCTTTGGAGATTTTCAGAGGAAGAAAAAAACGTGACCACGAAGAACAGAAGCAATTATTGAGGGGCCACCACTTCGTCAAACGTGTCTGCACTGAGAGCATCGTTCTTAGCGGCTACCCGCACTGCTAAAGCTAAGAAGCCCTTTACTATTGGTGCAGAGTCGATCCTGCCTGCTGCTAAGGACATCTGTCGTGAACTTTCAGGAGAGGCTGCAGTTCAGAAGGTGGCACACGTTCCTCTTTCGGCTGGCACCAAAACTAGACGATTTGATGAAATAGCAGAGGATGTTGAGGCACAACTGTTAGGATTAATGAGTCACCGTGGTACGCAACCCAGGTTGACGAGTCTACTGATGTTGACAACAAGGCCACCACGCTTGTTTTTGTGCGATATATTTTTCAGGAGGATGTGCATGAGGATACGTTATGTGCACTTTTGCTGCCAATCAACACCACAGCTGCAGAACTATTCAAGTTTTTGAATGATTACATATCAAGAAAACTGAATTGGTTATTTGTGTCAGTATATGCACGGATGGAGCAGCTGCCACGACTGGACGGCTCTCTGGTTTCACCACTCAGGTCAAAGAGGTCGCTTCTGAATGTGAGTCTACGCACTGTGTCATCCATAAAGAAATGCTGGCTAGCCGAAAAATGCCACCTGAACTTAACGTTTTGCAGGATGTGATTAAAATTATCAACCACATTAAAGTACATGCCCTTAACTCACGTCTGTTTGCGCAGCTCTGTGAGGAGACGGACCCAGAGCACACACGTCTTTCTCTTATACACAGAAGTGAGATGGCTTTCTAAAGGGAGATCACCGGCCAGAGTTTTTGAGTTATGAGAGCCGCTCCAGAGATTTCTTTTAGAAGAACAGTCACCACTGGCAGCACGTTTCAGTGACACAGAAGGGGTCGCAAAACTTGTTTACTTGTGTGACATATTCAACCTGCCCGACGACATCAATCTGTCACTTCAGGGGAGAATGACAACTGTTTTCAAGTCCACAGATAAAGTGGCTGCATTCAAAGCCGAACTGGAATTATGGGGGCGACGAGTGAACATTGGGATTTTTGACATGTTTCAAACATTAGCAGAGATTTTAAAAGAGACGGAGCCAGGGCCTTCTTTCTCCCAGCTGGTGCATGATCACCTGTCTCAGCTTTCAAAAGAGTTTGAGCGTCACTTCCCAACCACGAAAGACTCCTGAACTGGGAAGGAATGGGTCCGCGACCCATGTGTGACTAAGCCAGGTGAATCGACTTTGTCCGTGGTAGAAAAGAATCAACTGCTTGAGATCGCAAATGACGGTGGCCTTAAAAGTATGTTTGAGACAATTTCAAATCTCCTTACATTCTGTATTAAAGTCTAGGCGGAATATCCTGAGATTGCCCCAAGAGCACTGAAAAGCCTGCTTCCACTTCCAACATGCTATCTTTGTGAAGCAGGGCTTTCTGCAGTGATGGCAACCAAAACGAGGTCACGGAGCAGACTGGACATAGCGACACACTTCGTGTGCCGCTGTCTCCCACCACCCCCAGATGGGACCATCTAGTTGCAGGAAGACAAGCACAGGGCTCCCACTGATTCTGCATTATGGTGAGTTGTATAATTATTTCATCATACATTACAATGCAATAATAATAGAAACAAAGTGCCCAATAAATGTAATGTGCTTGAATCATCCCCAGACTGTCCCCCGCCCCACCCCGTCCGTAGAAAAACTGTCTTCCACGAAACCGGCCCCTGGCGCCAGAAAGGTTGGGGACCGCTGCTGCAGATCTTTTTATAATTCTGCGAGATACCCAGTATCCTTTCAACAAGTTCTATTTCTGAATAAATCAGCTAAAGTTGGTTTTTGAGCTTTCCAACTAAGAAGCCAGATTGCTAGAGCATGAAAATAGTAACATGCCGTGTTCAGACTGAAACCGCACCGTCGTCTAGGATAAAGCCGTATCACTTGAGCTCCGTGAATAAGCTAGACGTTTTCCTTGAAATCTGTATTTTCCAAAGACCTAGGTGTGAATTTGTCTTCCTACTATATCAGATAGGACATATAAATTGGATGACATTGATTGAAAGCAAAGTTGTTACAAAATTGAAAACTACAAACAAGGCTTTTGCAAACAGCCCCACCTCCCTGAAGTCGCTCAGGTACAGCAAGAAAATCAGACCTCAGCTTGGTCAGAACTAGCATTTAGCTGAAACGTCAAATCAAGAAAGCAAACCAGTTTGAGCAGGGATGTAGGAGAAAACACAGTGACGGTGCCCATGGCTGCGGGTACCAGAGGCCGTTGACCAGGTGCACGTATCTGAGTGAGAACCAAACCCTTAACCCTAAGACCCAAATCCTTTCTGATGAAGGAAAAAAAACAACAACAATGTATCGCCTCTTACTCGGTTTGGGTCTGAAAAAACAGTGGGCTGTCCTCACCAGCAGCCCTAGACAGAAGGAGCATGCATTTGCAGCAAGCCCCTGGCCACGTGACCAGGTGAAAAGGGGAGAGTCTCACCTGGGGCCAGACTTCCAGGAGACTGCCCTGCCAGGTGGGGACAGGTCGACACGGCAGCCAGCCCTGGCCGTAACCCTCCACTGTCCCTGCATGAAACAGCTCATCCATGAAACACTGCCTTGTGCAGAGACGAGTATCAAAAATAATTTGAGTACCAGATGCTTTTAAAGATACCACAGTAAATGGGGCTTCCCTGGTGGCGCAGTGGTTGAGGGTCCGCCTGCCGATGCAGGGGATACGGGTTCGTGCCCCGGTCTGGGAGGATCCCACGTGCTGTGGAGCGGCTGGGCCCGTGAGCCATGGCCGTTGAGCCTGCTCGTCCGGAGCCTGTGCTCCACAATGGGAGAGGCCACAACAGTGAGAGGCCCCCATACGGCAAAAAAAAAAAAAAAAAAAAAAGATACCACAGTAAATGAAAAATGAGAACTCTCACAGAACAACAAACGGCAGATGCATCTCATTCACTAGAAAACGCATGACTCCCAAGCAACAGAGAACAGATTCTGGAATTTACATCTTAAACTACCAGGATGTAATAAGGTCATGGCCAGTGTGTGACAAGAGCTTTCTGAGTGGGTCCCACTAAGAGGAACACAGGAGGGACAGTCCTGGGTCCACCCAATTTGACCTTCAGTGGGTTTTTTGGTGTCTGAGATGATCCATCGTGGTTAAGACTCTGACCCGTTTGAGTGGGAAGCTGCTGTTTGCAAGGAAAGAATTCAGACCAGCGCACAAAGATAGCCCAGCCCAGCTCGCTTGGGGTGGCGGTGCTCTGGGCCCAGGGCGTGCAGCTGTGTTTGCTCTGATCTCTGCCCGGTTTCCACCCACTCCTGGCTCCAGTCTCTTCCGGGCTCCTCATCCCAACAGCCGCTGCCCTCCCCCACCCCGCCCCTCTCTGGGCCCCGGGCCAACTCCCCTGGCGCCTCCCGTCTCTGCCAGATGCTTCACTGCCCACCAGCGGCCAGTCCCCTTTCCTGGCTCTGGCTAGGTACCACGGCTGTGGGCAGGGACCACAAAGGGGCGAGTGCGGGTAGGAAGAGCCGTGACCCTGGCAGCGTCTGAGTGGGGGGGGGGGCACCCAGAGCCCTCTGGACGGATGGCCTCCTCCCCCACTCGCTCAAACAGTCCTCAAACGTTTAAGCAAACGTTCACGGCGTAGCCCCTGCACGTGAGGTTTATCACACGTACTTTCACCCACTCAGCAACTTCTGAAGGCACGAACCTTGACCCCGTTTGCCGGACGAGGAGTCGGGGCCCCGCTGCTGTAACAACGTGGCGGAGCGCGCGCTTGTGCATGCGCAGTGGATGGGCAGCTGCAGCGGCGTGGCCGGTCCTCGCAGGCACCTGGGGACCAGGCTGGCGGGGCCCTGCCGCCTTCCGCAAGCGCAGGGCCGACGCGGGAGGAGCACGTGGGAGGGCCGTGCAGGGGCTCTGCGGCCCAGGTGCGGGCGGCGACCGTCAGCTCCACGCCACACGCTCACCGGCCAGACCACAGGCAAGGGGCTGGCATGGCGCCCACTGGCCTCCTGGCCCAGAGCGAAGAGATGGGGCGGGGCTTCCCTGGTGGCGCGGGGG
>NW_006792080.1:965778-969181 GCF_000442215.2 Lipotes vexillifer | reverse complement strand
GGGGACGCGGGTTCGTGCCCCGGTCCGGGAAGATCCCACGTGCCGCGGAGCGGCTGGGCCCGTGGGCCGTGGCCGCCGAGCCTGCGCGTCCGCAGCCTGTGCTCCGCAGCGGGAGGGGCCACGACAGTGAGGGGCCCGCGTACCGCAGAAAAAAAAGAAAAAGAGAGATGGGGCTTTGCTGAGCGCTCAGCCGGCCCCGGTGCCGCGGGGGCAGACGAGAACCTGGTGACTCAGTGGGGGGCGCCTGCTCTCCGTTCTCGGTGTCCAGAAGCCCAGGGTGCGTGCGGACAGGGGTGGTGCGGACAGAGGAGGGGGCTGCAGGTGCCCTCTGGCCGTCCCCACTCTCTGTGCTGCCCTGACCCGTCTCCAGAAGAGGGTTTTACAGCCTGCATGCAGTGAGCGCTCTGTTCTTCGTGCCCGACTCACAGCATGGGCTTTCGGGGGTCGAGCTGGGGCGACAGGGGTGAAACCGGGGTGGGTGGCCAGCTCCGCTGCACCCTCGCTGTGAGGCCTGGCCAGTCCCTGAGGGTCGTCGCCTGCAGGGGCGCCGACACTGCCTCATCAGAGACTCACTGGGAGGGTGGGATGAGCGCGTAGAAAGCACTCGGAACCGTGTCTGGAGAAAAGCGCAGGCTCCCTGCGTTCTCGCCTGGTCACAACCTCACGGCTCTCGTGACGCCCACGTACAGACGAGGACATGCGGGTTCTGTGGGCAAGTCGGGCCTGTGTTCCTCCCACCATCCCGTCCTCTCGGGGCTGGCTGGGGGCTCAGGGACCACAGCGCTCGGCGTGGGGAGGGCCCTGTACCTGCCGTCTCCTCTGCAGCCGCCTTCCCTGCCTTGGGAGTCCTGGGCCCCGGGAGGGGAGAGGGCCTGGGCTGCCTGCCAGCCTGCTTCCCCTCCAGGTTCGAGCTGGCAGGAGCGCGGTCTGGGAGTCTGCCGTTACGGAACCGTTGACCGAAACCGCCCGCCTGGACAGGCACGATGAAAACCACTTGCCTGAGCCGTCTCACAAACAGGAGCTCCTGATAAGGAACACGGTGCTGCCACTGAAAACTAACCCGGAGAATTCGGGAGGGGCCAGAAGGAGGGAGGAGACGCCAGCCCATAATATGGCCTGCCAACCTCCCAGAGTCCTTCGCGCCGGAATCTTGGCTGAGAGATGCGTGCACCGCCGGGAAGGACCCTGAGTCACCAAATACGGGCCAAGCAAGATGACTGGCCGGAGACAAGCCAGAAACGAACCCCACCACCATGAACCCAAGACCACGAGCCACATGGCAGAGCAGTCCTCCTGGATCCCTTTACCCTCCTGCTCTCCGGCCGGGCGCCCCTTGCTTTGTCAGCACGTGTGTCTCCTGGGACAGTTCATTTCCAAGTGTTAGACAAGAGCCTGGTCTCGGGCACGGGAAAGGGTCCCCTTTCCTGCTACACTGTCACTCGCCCCACGTGCAAAATCCTCAGAGCTTTCTCTCCCTGCGCTGGCGGAACCAAACCCCCAGGCAGCTGAGCTCGTGAGGCAGGCCTCGGGATGTCCGTGCCCGGAGAGATAAGGCCTTGGGTCACGTGGAGTGTCGGACCCCCAAGGACGGGACGCCTCAGGGGCGCCCTCTTCTAAGTCCCACCTCCTGAGGGTTTATTGTCTGCAGAACGGCTGGCAGCTCTTCACTCAGCACCTCCTCCCTTCCTCTCTGCTTCCTCCCTCTCATTTACCCAATGAATTTTCCTTCCTTTTTAAAATTTTAATTTATTTTTACTTATTTGGCTGTGTTGCGGCACGCGGGATCTTTTAGTGGCGCCATGTGAACTCTTACTTGTGGCATGCGGACTCCTCTTAGTTGCGGCATGCGAACTCTTAGTTGCGGCATGCGGGATCTTTAGTTGCGGCATGTGAACTCTTAGTTGTGGCACGTGGACTCAGTTGCGGCCTGCATGTGGGATCTAGTTTCCGTGACCAGGGATCGAACCTGGGCCCCCTGCATCGGGAGCGCAGAGTCTTAGCCCCTGGACCACCAGGGAAGTCCCTATACAATGAGTTTTTATTGAGCACGTACGAACTTACAAGTTGTTTTCTTTTTTTTCTTTTGGCCGCACCGCGTGGCTTCCGGGGTCCTAGTTCTCCGACGAGGGACTGAACCAGGCCCTTAGCAGTGAGAACACAGAGTCCTAACCACTGGACCCCTGGGGAATTCCCTGAACGTAAACAATTTAAACCTGGTGCTTAGAGAAGCCCTTACTGAGAAGGTGACCAAGCAGTCCTGTGCCCATCTCGGGGACAAGCGTTCTGGGCAGAGGCAGCAGCCCACGCAAAGGCCCTGGGGCAGGGCGTGCCTGGCTTGTTTGAAGACCAGGAGGGGCCGCATCGGCAGAGGAAGAGCGAGCAGGGGGAAGAGGTCTGCGAGGTGCAGGGGGAGGCCCGGGGCCCTGACTGTGCTGGGGAAGGACCGAGGTCCCAAGGAGAAGAGAAACAGGACCAGGGGCATGGCCTAGCTGTCAACAGAACAAACATCTCGGCCCTCAGAGAGGTGCATCCTAGACGGGGAAGAGAAGGAAATGGAAAGAAATAAGAAAATGACATCACCTGTGAGAAGGTGAAAACCCTAGGAGGGGAGAAGGGGCTGCCAATGGGACGGGGCTTCCACGCACAACAGAAGGTCAGGGAGGGACTCCCAAGCAAAGACCCCTGGCGGTGAGGGATGCCCCCGAGGGCATCCAGGGAAGAGCTCTTTGGACACAGGCCCAGGGTGGGTCATCCACCGGCTCTCTGAGTGTCACCACATGTAAAACGGGTATTTCCTGACAAAATCGATGCAGAAGTCCTTTGAAAACTAACCTTGGGTATAGTTAGTTCTTTTTACTATTCATTCTCGTTAGAGATGGTCCGTCAGCTATGGCCGCATCACCGCTGCTTAACTAACCACCCCAGGACCCTGCAGCCTCTGGCAGCAAACACGTATTCGTTGCCCAGGCCCCGGGGTCCATGGGGTGCAGCTGACCAAGGCTCTTGCTGGGGTCGGGGGCCGCGTGTCCGCTGCCCACTGGCCTCCTCCAGCTCCCCGGGTGCTCATCTGTGCACAGGAGCAAAACCAGGCGGTGAAGCCGCTGGTCGTCATCCCTCTGCTCTCGCACCTCTGCCAGCCCTGGCACAAGGGAGTGGAAAGAAACTGGGCCCCCAGAGACCCGGGAGGGCCCCCCGCCGGCCCCTGGAGCCCCAGCTCCGCAGGTTGGGGCCCACGCCTTGCCCAGGGCTGCTGGGGAGACACGGGCAGGGAAGTAAGTAGAAAGCCCTGCCCCAGGACTGGCGGAGCGGTTAAAGCACCCTGATGGAAGGGCATCTGAGATTTCTGGTGATGGCGGGAGCTGAGCCTGAAGAGAGGGGACCCTGCCAGGTGGGGGGGGGGGGG
>NW_006792080.1:959901-965570 GCF_000442215.2 Lipotes vexillifer | reverse complement strand
AAGAGCGTTTGTTAAGTATGGATTGGGTGAGGTTTGAAATGGTTGCATAGTTACAAGGGTAGACCTTGAGACCACAAGGTTGCATCTGGCAGGTGTCGTTGTAGATATGGCTGGGGGGGGGGCCCCGGGGGGGGGGGGGGGGGGGGGGGCCCAGGTGAGATGATGGGCAGGAGGGGCTCCGCGGGCTGCAAAACACTCGATAGGCTTGAACGTTATTGTGATTCTTAAGGTTCTGTTGATCCCGTTTTTATTTCCTCTGTGCGTGTGCACGCGTGGACTTTCCCTCCATAGGGAGTCTCAGCTTGAACTCGTCTGCACTGCCTGGGGCTCCCCGAGCGACAGATTTACTGGAAATGGTGTTTGTCTAGGTCTGGCTCTCCACGTGGTCCGTCGTGTCGCAACCTGGGATCAGAGCCCCAGGACACAGGGGCTCCGTGTGGCACCGCACTGGGCCCTCTCCCTCCTGGTCTGGCTGTGTCTTCCCAGGACCGTGAACAGTGCAACAAACACACCCGTGTGTTCCTGGCGTGAAGCTGGAGAGGACAGAGTCTGGGGGACTGAGGGGTGGAGCCAGCAGGACAGGGGCAGGGGCCAGAGGGGCGCCAGCAGCCCAGGGATTCCGGCAGCCCTGCCGCCCCGCTGAGCTGGGGCCTACAACCCGCTCCCTTACCTGGGGGCCTGGGAGAGCTGCTGAATCGTCGCAGCAGCCCTGTTGGCAGGGCTCTTATCCCCACTCCACAGGTGAGCAAACTGAGGCAAAAGGGACTTTAACGATTGTCCAAGGTCACCCAACAGAGGCTTGGTGCCTCTGGGAGGCGTGTGGCGTCGTCGGCCGAGGCTTCCTCTCGAGAACTCGTTCTTTTTCAAAGGGCCTCCGCCAATCTGAGGGTTTGCGGATCAGCTCAAAACCCGGCACCTTCTGCGCCCTTCCACAGCCCCCGCTGCCCCAGCCGTGTCCCCTCCACATGCACTTTTCGTTGTTAGGACAAAGGGCCGGTTTCACCGTGAGAGGACTTTTTTCTTGAGGCTTCTGAGCTGGATTGTAAACACTCGGGGAGGGCGCCCTCTCCTGTCTGCTGAGACCCCAGGAGGGCGCAGGGCAGGGCAGGAAGCTCCCGTGCAGGACACGTACTCACCAGGCCAGGGGAGGGCCCTCAGGTTCATGCAAAGAAAGCCCGCCTTTATGGACAAAATCTGCATCCTTCCCTTCTTGTTGAAAAATAAATTTGGCTGGAAACTCTTCTGACACTTTGCTTATGAAAACATTTAAAGGGGAGAGAGATGGAAGACGGGTGGAGATAACCTGCACCTGGATTCAAACATCAGGACAGTTTTGCCAGTTCCTCATCTGCCCTTCTGTCTTCAAGCATTTGATATCTGCTGAACTTGAAAGTAAGTAACACACATCACGACACCTGAACCCTTCAGGCTGCATCTTCGAGAACACGTTCGGGTCACTGGAGACCTGCGTGACTCTTGGGACTTGCAAACACCCATCCGGGGGCGCCTGTGGTCACCAGCGGCATGGTCCCCTGCACGGGCAGAGGTGACATCCGCGGTCCCCGGGCCCGGGCACTTCTCCGGGCCTCTGCTGCGAGTCCTTACACTAAGGAAGCAGATCCCCTGGGCGCTGGAGAGCCTCTGATGGCCGTGCTGCAGCCTCAGGGCCTCCCAGGGCCCCAGCTGAGAGAGGCCCACTTGTCTTGTTTTGTTTTGCTTAATTAAACCAGTTTGATTTGGGTTCTCATCCACTAGAAGTTGTAAGTGACATAATACCAGCATCTTATCCCCTCCTGAATGTAGTCAGTTACATAAAAATGTTAAATTAATAAGATTGTCAGTTCAAGATGACGTGAGAGCATTTAAAGTGGACTTGGCAATCTGGATATACACTGGGGCGAGCGGCCAGGTGGCGGAGTAGACCCTGAGCACCTCCTCTCGAGAGTACACCAAAATCACAACCACCTGCGGGACAACCGCCGGTGGAAAAGGCCAGAACCTGCCAGAAAAGGCCGTCCGCAACTAAAGGCATAAGGGAGTGAGGCAGGAGGGAAGGGGGCAGGGCACAACCGCTGAAAGAACGACAGAGCCGTTGAGAAAAACGGGATACGACAAAAACGGGTTAGAACCCACTAGAACCAAGAGGGTAGAAGATGCGACCTCGAGCCTCGTTACCCGCTCGCGGTAATACAGCAGCTAAACAACCCCCACAGGTGCCAGGACAGAGGCCAGCAGCCCAATTCCGCGCTCTCACCCTCTGAGACCCGTGTCCTGCCTACGGAGTGCGCACCTCTCTCAAGAAACTCGCCTTCCCTTTACTATGTCCCGCTCCTGAGTTCCTTCCTGCCCGAAGTCAAGGATCCTCACGAGACTTGGGAGCTGACCATCCTCTCGTGCCCCTTCTCCTACAACAGCAGGAACGACGACGGGACAGTAGGAGTCCCTTACCCCCAGGTGGGCGACCCACACACTGGAGAATAATGACCCTGCCGAGGTCCCCCCCCCCAGAGGAGTGAGAGCTCTGAGCCCCACGTCGGGCTCCCCAGCCCGGGGGTCCGGCACCGGGAGCCCCCAGAGCATCTGGCTGTGAAGACAGCGGGGCTTGACTGCAGGGGCCCCACAGGACGGGGGAGCAGAGACCCCACTCCTAAAGGGCCGCACAAAACCTCACACGCACCAGGAAGGACCCAGGGCAGGAGCAGTAATTTGATGGGAGCCCGGGCCAGACCTACCTGCTGTTCTTGGAGGGTCTCCTGCAGAGGTGGGGGGTGGCTGAGGCTCACCATGGGGACACAGACGCCGGTGGCAGATACACTGGGGGACATTCGGCCCCGTGAACACAGCTGCTGTGCTGCTGGGCTGATATCTTCTTGGCCTGTGAGCACCAAGACCGAGCACCACCCAACAGCCTGCAGGCCTAGTGCTGGGAACCTTGGGCCAAACAGCCCCCTGGGGGACAGAGCCCCAGCTGTCTCGGCTGACAGGCTGCCTTGGGACCTGCTGAGCTCACAGCCCCCTGGGACGCGGCCCTGCCCACCAGACGGGGCGCAGCTCCACCCACCAGTGGGCAGGCAGCCGCCCTGCCCTCCAGGGAGCCTGCTCAGGCCGCTAGACCAGCCTTGCCCAGCAGGGGGCAGACACCAGAAAAACCACAGTCCTGCAGCCCACGGACCCAGCCTGCCCAGAGCAGGCCAGATCCGCCCTGGGACCAGCTGGGTCCTGGCCCTGCCCACTGGCAGGTCACCGCAAGCTTCAGGACACCCTGGACCCCAGACC
This sequence comes from Lipotes vexillifer, assembly GCF_000442215.2. Classification (NCBI taxonomy): domain Eukaryota; kingdom Metazoa; phylum Chordata; class Mammalia; order Artiodactyla; family Lipotidae; genus Lipotes; species Lipotes vexillifer. The sequence goes on along the minus strand of NW_006792080.1, from coordinate 962,294 downwards.
CAACTGTGGCAGGAACCGCCCCCCACCCCCACCCCCAGCCATCCAACACCAGCTCTGGGACCCCTGGGCCCTGCAGCCAGACTCCAGGACCCGGCTCCGCCTGCCAGTAGACAGGCACTAACCCCAGGACCTGGATTCACCCGCCAGTGGGTGGGCAACATCCCAGCGTCTTCGGGACCCCGACTCTGCCCACCAGTGAGCCAGCACTAGCCTGGGGTCCCCTAGGATCCCACAACCCGCCGCCTCGTGACCAGACCCCGCTAACCAGCAGCCAGCGGCATCCACAGAAGGCAAGGCCTGGCAAGCAGCCAGGCCAGGGGCCGACCAGGCCCACCAGGCGCCCCACGTGGTCAGCCCCCTGCCACAGAAGGGCTCACGCAGCCCCCCCACCCCCACCCCCCAGAGCATGTAGCTCGGGTGACGAGAGGAGAGAGCACCGCTGGGACACACGGGACGTCTCCTACACAGGCCCCCTCTCCAAGGTCGAGAAACGTCTAACTAGCAGACATAAAATACAAATGGCAACTCAGACAAACCGAGGGGGCAAAGGAACATGTTCCAGACGAAGGAAAAGACAAAGCCCAGAAGAACTAAGTGACGTGGAGACGGGCGACCTGCCCAAGGAAGAGTCCAGAGCAGTGATCCTAAGGATGGTCCAAGAACTCGGGAGGAGGACGATGCCCAGAGCGGGAAGTTAGAAGTTTTTGACAAAGACGAAAATACAAAGAACAACCAAACAGATGAAGGATACAATAACTGAAATGAAAAAAGCGCTGGAAGGAATCAACAGTAGGCTGAATGATACGGAGGAATGAACGGATCAGTGGGCTGGAAGAGAGAGTGGTGCAAATCGCTGCCGCTGAACAGAAAAAAAGGGAAGAACGAAAAGAAACGAGGACGCGGCTTAAGAGACCTCTGGGACGACATCAAGGGCACTAACATTCGCATCAGAGGGGTGTCAGAAGGAGGAGAGAGACAGAAAGGGCCCGAGAACGTATCTGAAGAGACAATAGCTGAAAACCTCCCTAACCTGGGAGGAAACAGTCACCCAAGTCCAGGAAGCGCAGAGAGTCCCAATCAGGATTGACCCAAAAAGAAACACACCAAGACACGTAAAATAGATTTGACCACGAAAAGAAACTCCCCACTCGGCTACCTTACCTGATCACCGTGGTAACGTGCGTGCACTGTGAACTCACCTCGTCTACATGTCAAAGTGATGACAGAACGGACCATTCCATGTACTTGCTGAGAAAGGCGGGAGGGCAGCGGGGCCCCTCACACTTAGGCCTCAGTGACTGGAGTAGTTCGTGGGTGATCAAAGTTGCCTGCCGTCCACTCGGATCCATTGAGACCTCTGTCTCCTTGCTTAGCGATAAAAGAATTCTGGAAAGAAGTTCATCAGAAAAGGGAATTAAGGAAACTTAGAACAGAGAAAGGGAGAGCAGGCTGGGAGGCCATTCCAGGGGCACAAGGGGGCCAGTGCTGGGGGCCTTCTGGTGTCACTTAGCTTGTCTCAGCTCACCGTTTACATCCGTGAAATGGGCTCGGGGGCCGCGGGGCCCACCTACCACAGCATTCAGGACCTCGGACGACAGCCCACCCCAGATGCCTTCGAGGCTGTCTCTCAGGAATCAGGGTGCCCCTGGCATGAGGCTGGGGACCTTCAGGTCCCCTGTTCCACAGGTGCCCTGTGGACGGACATCTGTTGTGCGTGTCGGCTGAAGTTTCCCTCCCTGTGGCCTTAGTGGAGATTACGCTTTTCTCAGTTTAATAATCCGCCTGCCTTTAAACAAACTAAACAGCACTGAATTTGAAGTGGGAAGGCTTCACATTTACAGAATTTTCCTTGATTGGACTTACAGGAGGTTTTTCTTTCTTACTAGTTTCTTTTCAAAGAACCAGGTCTGGTATTTATTTATTATTTTCACTGCTTTTACGTTCTCTGATTTATTTATTTGCTTTTATCTTTATGATTTCCTTTCTCCTGTTTCCTCTGGGTTTGTTCTTTTCTTAGAAATCTGAGGTCGAAAGCCTCATCTGCTCTTGTTCCCTCGGTGTGCGCAAGTGGGTTTGGGACAATAAACGCACTGCAAGCTATGGGAGAGGCTCCAGGCTGGTGGGACAGTCCCCGAGGCTTTGATTCATGGGGCCGTGTTTCCATTGTTTTCTAGGAAGTCTGTTCCTTGCTTGATTTCCTCCTTGACCTAGATGTTATTTACCAGAGTAGTTTTAAATCTCCAATTTTATTTCTATTTTTAGAAAGCATTTATCTCTAGTTTTATTATATTGTGGTCAAGACTGTTGTCTCTAAAAGATCTGTTCAGATATTTTTTGACGTTCGCACTCTATGGGGTCAGCTTCAAAGATGCCTCATGGTCCCTCCACGACGC
>NW_006792080.1:956355-959891 GCF_000442215.2 Lipotes vexillifer | reverse complement strand
ACGACGCTCACCCTAGCGGCATGTTCTCTGTTTGTTGGGTATAATGATAGATGTTTCTATATGAATTCTATCCTCTTAATTACACAGTTCACATCCTCTGTGCTTACTTTTTTCATTTAATATTTCATACAGGAGTATTAGTGAATTAAAAGCCCTACCGTAATCAGATTTCTCTCCCTTTATTTCTAACATTAAAAAATGTTACAGGGCTTCCCTGGTGGCGCAGTGGTTGAGAATCTGCCTGCTAATGCAGGGGACACGGGTTCGAGCCCTGGTCTGGGAGGATCCCACATGCCACGGAGCAACTAGGCCCGTGAGCCACAACTACTGAGCCTGCGCGTCTGGAGCCTGTGCTCCGCAACAAGAGAGGCCGCGACAGCGAGAGGCCCGCGCACCGCGACGAAGAGTGGCCCCCGCTCGTCACAACTAGAGAAAGCCCTCGCACAGAAACGAAGACCCAACACAGCCAAAATAAATAAAACAAACTAATAAACTCCTACCCCCAACATCCTAAAAAAAAATGTTAGAAAAAGGAAAAAGGAAAGTCATGATTAATTGAACCGTTTTTGAGATGGTCTAAGAGCACGGACTCTGGGCGGGACTGCTGGGGTTCAAGCCCCTCCCACCTTGTGCTCTTTGTGACTTCTCTGTGCCTCGGTTTTCCTGTCTCTGTAACGGGTTGCGGGTGTTCAGCGCGCGGAGCTGCCGTGAGGAGGGCCTGAGTCGGCAGGTGGAGAGCAGGTGAGCAAACGCTGACCTTGCTGCACTCTCTGTAGACACAACGAGCCTCTGACCACTTGGCATGTCAGCTTTGTCTGACACCAGCACTGCCACCCTTGCTCCTGTTGTCAGGCTTAAATTAAACACACACACGTGCAGGAGTCTCAGCCCTGTCTGACGCCTTCCCGGCTCCTTCGTCCCGTCTTATTTTCTGTCCACTTGCAGAGGAGGCCTGGTCGCGTCCTCCTGTTCCCGATGCCTCTCTCAGAGCTCACTGTGTGCCCTCAAACCAAGCCGGGGAGGGTTCGGCCGGGCCCAACACAGCCTCCCCGGGCAGCTCCCGGCCCCCCGGTGCCGCTGGCTCTCTCTGCTTCCCTTCCCCTGCCTGAGAGGGGCTGTCTGAGGACGTGCCTCCTTGTCCTCGAGACCCCTCTCCTTCCCCGTGAGGCTGCACTGGTCTGGAGCTGTCCGCCTCCTGCCAAGCCTGCAGGCACTTTTCCACCCTAGCAGGAGCTGGGTCGAAGCGCCCAGGTTGTTCTGGTCTTTGCCTGAGGAGCTGTCGCGGGCTGGCGGGCCCCTACTGGCTCCGCGGAGCCCGCTGGCCTCGCAGGCGCCTCCACTGCTGACGGTTTAGAGGCTGCACCGACGAATTTGAGGGGCAGCCCCTCCTTCCCTCATTACTTCCCCCTTCCCCCTTCCCTCCCTCTGGTCCCCTGGTCGTTCTCTCCTTTCACGGAAATGCTTGTTAAACATCCACTCTGTGCTGTCAGCATGGAGACAGAGTAAAAATAGGTGAGGTCCACCGAGTGACCACACGCGTCCACAGGCCGCACTGACCGGCAGACCTCGCAGCTGGTACTGTGGGCGAGCCCGCACGGGAAGCTGCTGGCCGCCTACTGTTTACTAAGCGGACACACCTTCCCCCACGTGCCGGCAGCTCCACACCGGGCTCCACGCGCAGCAGAAACGCCTGCAGGCCACCAGGAGCCTGGACAGGTAGTGTTCTCCAGGACAGCCCGAGCTGGACTATCATACCAACCGCCTGCGACCATGCGACGTCGACCCTGATGGAGAGCAAGACAGGAGGACTCAAGGTTGGAAGGTTCAAAAGCCAGAAAGATGCCTCTGGGCTGTCAGAAGTCGCGACGTGGTCACCTTTGGGGGGCGGGTGACATCTGAGGTGTCTCGTCTATTGTCATTCCTCGTGCGGGGAAGCTGGCAGCTTTGCACAGCAATTATACACAATAATTATATACAATTATCACACAATTCCAAGAACAGATGGTGGGGGGCATCTGAGGCCTTCTCTAACATTACGGGGGTCACATCACGGCCAAGGCCTCAGGGCCTGAATCCCTAATCATCCCTCAGGACCTCAGGGGCAACCGGAAAGCCAAAGCAAGAGGTGTGTGAATCCAGCTGTGTCCTGGGATCTGACCCTCTGGACTCTGGCAAAGGCCTGATGGGACTGGAATTCGCTGTGGTTTGCACTCCCCGCCTTCAGGCCTGGCCAGGCCCCTCCCAGGGGCGGATGGTGGCTGCCACCGCCAGGTGTCTCCACTGCAGGTAAGGACGCTGCCAGCAGTGTCTATCGCCCTTTCCCCGCACCAGGCCGCTCAGATCTCTGCAGCTGGCCTGGGGGAGCTCTCCATGGAGGGTCTTCCCGACTGACTTGTGACCCCTGAGACTCCCTGCCCCGGGGAATCTCTCTCCAGTTCCAGCCGCCTCCGAGAAGCACCGGGGTCCCTCTGTGCCCTGCTTCACTGCCCCACGGGGCTGGGGGCTTTCAACAAGCCCCGAAGGGGCTGGTGTGACACAGTGAAGTGAACTCCAGGCAAGCTGGGGCCCGCTCCAGGGCTGCCCAGCTTCCAGGGGCCTGGGACCTCAGGTCTGCTATCAGGGCCGGGAGCCCCGGGCTGAGTCTACATCCGGTAGGGGAGATAGACAACAAAGGAGTGCAAGTTGGACGGTGTGTCCACAGGTGATGTGTGCTCTGGAGGAGTCAGCAGGCAAGGTAAGAGGGACTGCCAGGTTGCAGGGGTGGTCAGTGACGGACCCCAAGAGCAGAGACCTCCAGGACGGAGGCCATGCGGTAAGGATGTCTCTACGAAGACAGAAGGGCCAGGGGAAGGCCCCCCAGGGCGGGGACGAGTGGCTGGAGCAGGGTGGGTGAAGGCAGAGAGGTGAAGGGAGTGGGAGCCACAGGCTGGCCCCTGGGGGGACCTCGCCTTGTAGGCTCCAGCCAGGTAGCCACACCTGGATGGATGCTGTCAACTCACATGCAAAAGGGGGAGGGGGGGCGAGGAGGGCCACTTGGAAACCCCATGCCCCTTATAGGGCGAGAATCCAAGGGGTCCTCTTTCTGGATTCTGTTTTCTAAGCTGCTGGGCTGGTGCTGCAGACACAGAGGGTCTTCATGAGCCGAGCTGCTGCCCACTCTGCCCCCCTCCCATCCCCTCCTGTCCCCTCCTGCGCTCCCCTGTCTGGGGCCTCAGCCGCCTGGACAGGCTGATAGGGCCACCGGCTCTCCACCTGTCAGGCCATGGACTGCTCGTCACTTCTCATCCCCTTATCCTCCTGGCTAGAACCAGGCATGTTTCTTTGAGAAAAAGTAATTTATTTTCTAATTACAAATGACGATAAGCCTGAACAAAGGAAAGGAAGCTCAGTGCCCGGTCACAGGGGCCTCTGCAGAGCTCCCGCCCCACCTCCCCCCGACCAGGGTGGGGTGCCGGTGTCTCTGGAAGGGACCCCAGAGACAGGTTCAGTGCCTGGTCCTAATTTGAGGTCTTGGGGCCCATCTGGGGGGGGGGGGG
>NW_006792080.1:937644-956235 GCF_000442215.2 Lipotes vexillifer | reverse complement strand
CCCTCTGGGGGGGGGGGGGTCCAGTTACCCATCTGTGGGACGGGATGTGGGTCTGTGACTCCAGGGCCTTTCCAGCTGGGGTCCCCTGTAATTCTGGGGATTCCTTCTGGGAATCACTCAACCGTTCTCGCAGACTTACTTCTCTTTCTCCTTTTACGCTTTTAGTTGGAACACAGGCCCCACCCCCAGTCCTCCCGTCACAAAGCCACCGTGCAGCCTTGGTCCCGCTGCCAGGAGACCCTGAAGCCAACCCCCTGATCAGAGCCGGGCTTCCTCCAACTAGTCAGCAGGGCGACACACACCAAATCAAAGTCGACACCCCAAATGGGCCAATCCATAGCTCCATTTTCCCTTTCCCACCCTGGCGGGGGAAGGAAAGCTCACTTACGAAGCTGTTTGGTTTTTTTCTCGTCTCACAGGCATGAGAGAGCCCAGAGACGTTTGTTTCTCCACTGTCCTCTGACCTGCCATCTCCCCACCAGCCCAGGGATGTTCCAATGTTTCGGGAAACACCTGTGGGGACAGCCAGAGTCCTACCTCCTGGCCTGGCGTCCACCTTCCCCGGGCTCCGGGCAAGGAGCACACAGGAGCCGAGAGGACCGTCTGTCTGCGCCTCCGTCTTACAGCAGATACTACCGCGTTCTGCTGGACACTGGGCCCCTGTGCCTGCTCGGCCCGCTGGCAGTCCTTCCCTGGGCCCTCACTCTGTCCCTTCTCGGGGTCCAGCTGGGCCCCTGGCCCTCAGGGGTGGCTCCTCACCTCTCCCTTTCGCGCTCCAGTGCAGGCCCAGGCCCGCAGGCCTGAGCCGATCTCCTTGCGGACAGGACACCTAGCGAGAGCCTGCCGCTGCCCCTACATCCTGGGTGGACAGTGGGCCCCCCCAGTCTCTCCATGCTTCCCCTGGGCTCTGGGCCCAAACTTCCCACCTCTGACCATCTCACCAGGTATCCTGAAGGCATCTCAAGCCCCAGCACCTTCCCCACACCTGCTCTTCCTCTGTGCCCTCACCGCACGACGGCCCCAGCTTCCACCGGGGGCCCAAACTCCAGCTACCATTTAGAAGTCCCCCCTGCCCCACTCATGACCCATCTGATGGCTCCCTTCCCCTGCCTCCTCTGGGTGCCTGCGGCTGCCCTCTTTCACGCCTACATCTCCTACCAGGACCATGGCTGTGGTCCAGACCCCCTGCCCCCAAGGCTGGGTCTCAGCCAGGCCACCAACACATCCTCAAAACCGTGACTGTGACCACGCTGTCCCTGCTGAAGACCACCGGCGGCTTCCTGTTCTGCTCCATCTCAACCTGGACCCTGCCAGGGACGCTCCAGCCAGAGGACGGCTTTGCCTCTCACCTCAAACGCTCAAGGCTTTGCACGTGCTGTTCCTTCTGTGCGGAATTCCACCTCCCATAGCCTCCTGGACCCGCCTCTCCTGGAGAGCTGATCCCAGGCGCTCCTGACTGCTCCTTTGTGGGCCAGCAGTGGAGCGGACCCCGGCTGCAGGGTGAAATCTCCCGAGGGTCCAGCCTCGCCCACCTCCAAGGGCCTGGCCAGCAGGGGGGCAGGTTCTGGCCTCCAGGCGACCTGGGACTGTGGCCTCAGCAAGCCCGCGGCAGGCTGGACTCCTCTGCCAGGAGGAGCCCACCCTCCGCACCCCATACCTCGGGCTGGGGGCCCCCACCCCTGCCTAATTAACACCCGGAGCGGCCGTCTGCTTCTTTGCTCCGTCTCATCTCCGACAGTTTTCATGTCTAATCCACCGAGGAGATCTCCTGAAGGCTTTGAAGTCTCTGGGTGCACGAGTAAAGATGTCACCCTGGCACACACAGAACTTCTTAATGAGGACGGGTTTGATGTGCAAGCTGTGGCCCGAGGGAAGTGGCCAGGCCTGCCTGCAGCAGGCGGGTGGGGGGAGCCCAGGCTTGAAGCCAGAGCAGGCTGGGGAGGTCTGAGCCTGGCAGGTCCCGGCAAGAAGGGGAGTAGATGACACTACTGATGTCCCTCTCATCCCTCCAGGTCAGGGACCCCCAGGCACTGGTGCCCAAATCCAGAGACCTAGATCAGACAGAGAGAGTTGGCTGGAAAGGGAGTGTAGGTCAGGGAAAGATGCAGAGATGGCACTTTGCAGGGGAAGAGATGGAGCCTGGATGGGGTGAGGGGAGAGGGTGCCTAGAAGGGACCATGGAGGAGATGGGGCTGGGGTGGGCGCAGGACAGGGTGTGGCGCATAGAATGCACCAGAATCTCCATGAAGAAATATCTGGCTTGACAAAGCATTCCTGTATTAAAGAATACCGCAATATTTGGAAAATGAGAGGAAATTAGTTCTTTTTCCTGTACCCTGCAATGGAAGCTACAGAAAGTGGAACTAAACAAATTCTCCAGACAGGTGGGGCTTGGATTTAAGAAGAAAGTGACAATGACCAGAGCCAGGGCCAGTTTCTCTTGTTGTCCCTGTGCTGCTCTGTGGAGGGCATTACCCCGCTCTGCACTGCAGACACCAGGCCTCGAGGGCGGAGCGAGCTGCTCCAGTCACACAGCTGCAGCAGGCGGGGTAGGCAGGGCCGGCACCCACACCCTACCCCTAACCCTAGCCCTAACCCAGATCCAGGCTGCCCGACCTCCTCGTCTGTCTCCGCAGAGGGAAGGCCGGCGGCCTGGGTGTCAGGCGCCAGGAGCCCACGCCTGTCTCTGCTCTGCTCCTAGTAACCGTCGGACCTGCACTTTCCTGCACACTTACATGTGCAGAGAACCTGAGGAGCCTCGCCTGTAAGTCCTGCAGGAACCCCAGGCAGCCGGCCTCAGTGGACCGATTACAAACATGGATCCAGTTCCTCGTCCCTCCGGCACCCTTGCTCCCCTGCCCTGTGGTGCAGCCCCTCCCTTACGGCCCCCCTCCCCCGCCTCTGGGCCGCTGGACCCGCGTTGGTCAGCGGATGTGGCGGGAGTGGCGGTGTTCTGGTTCCCAGCCCAGGTCTCAGGAGGCCCGTACCTTCCACCGCGGCCCCTGCACTGCCCACTGCCGCGTGGACAGGCCGAGCTAGACTGCGGAAGACGGGACACACGTGGGCCGGTCGCTGCGGCCCCAGCAGTGTCTCCAGTCCTGTGAGCAAATCCCAGCTCAAGCCGAGCCACCAGCTGACTCATGAGCCACAGCCGGTTGTTTCCAGAGCCTCTGCTTGGGGGTGTTTGCTAGGAGCATCGTTTGTGATGAGACACAACACGTGCAGTGTGGCTCAGCCCCTCAGTGGAAGAAAGCAAGTGGGTCTCAGAGACAAAGGCACCCCGTGGTGGCCGGGTGGTCTGAGCCCCGCCGGCCAGACCATGCTCTGAACTCCTGACTTGTCTGGGGCCCTGGGGGCTTCTCCCTTTTGTGTCCGCTTCCCTCTCGAACACAGAGGAAGGTTCTCCTGCCTTCTTTGCCGATCTCTCCCCTGTATTCAAGGCTCCGAGGATAATTCACCTGTGACGACGATCTGGGAGGCCCCCGCTCGCCCCCCTAATTTCTATCTCGGGGAAGAGGACTTGCTGGATTTGGTTCTGCAGCTCAAGCCGGCCCCGGGGAATCAGGTTGGTGGGAACACAGGACTTTACTGAGTGATTATAGGACTAGGCGTCCCCCTCGAAATTAAATTCTACCTCTCCACCTTCCAGAGGAGAATCCCACCCCCACCTGCTACCATGTAATTATCTCGTGAATTACTCCACGGAGGTCTCACGTAATTACACATGAGCGAGAAGTCAGCAGCTCTTCCAGTCACTACAACCGAGAAATCAGCTCTCATTGCGCAAGGCAGCCACGCGGCCGAGGTGCTGCCAGAGCACACGGTCCCCCAGAGCCTTCCCCTCCACGGCCCAAGAGCCGGCCCCCTGCACGAGGGGGATTGGGTCCCTTGAACGTCCATGATCACATGCTCACGTCACCCAGGGCAGCAGGCTGTTAAGAGTGCGGAGCCTGGGCTCCCCTGGTGGCGCAGTGGTTAAGAATCCGCCTGCCAGTGCAGGGGACACGGGTTCGAGCCCTGGTCCAGGAAGATCCCACATGCCGCGGAGCAGCTAAGCCCGTGCACCACAGCTACTAAAGCCCGCGCACGTAGAGCCCGTGCTCCGCAACAAGAGAAGCCACCGCAATGAGAAGCCCTCGCACCGCAACGCTGAGTAGCCCCTGCTCGCCGCAACTAGAGAAAGCCCGCGCGCAGCAACAAAGACCCAACGCGGTCAAAAATCAACAAAATACATTTATAAAAAAGAAAGAAAAAAAAAGAGTGCGGAGCCTGGGGTCCAGCCACTCACAAGCTCTGTGCCCGCTTCCTGCCTGACTACAATACGGGGTGGTTGTCAGGACTGGGCGAACTAGGACGCGGATGGGGGGTTTTCTACAACGTCCGGCACAGAATGAGTCCCAGGAAGGGTCTGTTCCTGGGGTGATGGCGTGTGGGACCAGAGGCTGGATCCCTCTAAGGCTCAGCTAGACGCAGGTCACTGGTCAGGGCCAGGAGGGGCATCCAGAGAGAGGTGACAGAGGAAGTGAGAGGAGGACGTGGGGCTGCACGTGCTAGAAGCGGGGCTCATGCCTGGAGCCGGCCTGTCACTTCCTCCACGCGGGTGCCTGGCTCATTCAAAGGGACGAGGAGGGCAGGATTCCGCCCCCCCTCCCGCCACCCCCCTTTCTCAGCAGAGCCTGTGGCTGAGACCCCACGCAGTGGGCTGCTCTCAAGCTGGGCCGCGGTACAGAGCAGGGCCCACGTGCTCGCTCCCACCTGCCAGCCCGACACACCCCTCAGAGTCCCATCTCTGCAGCTGATTCGCCGGTGGCGCTGGGCAAGTTGCCTTGCCTCTCTGAGGTCTGCGGCAAAATAGCTTTGAGACAGCTGCGGCCACCTCTGCAGGCTGCTGACAGCACGCAGGCTGCTAACGCATGTTACGGGCACACGAAGAAAGCGTGCAGCCAGCGTTCCGCGAAGACAAAACCAGCCAGGCGTCTCCTTCCTCTGTGGCCTTGTGATCTGACTCACCACCCCCTGACGTTTCCCCTCCTCCTTGAACCGTCCCTTCTGCAGGTTCCAGCTGAGACCAGCTGGGCACCCCGTTCCCCACAGCCTTGGGCATGGAGGGGGTGCCGGGGCTGGCAGAGCCCGGCTGGGGAGAGGCCTCCAGCAGCCTGGCTTCTCTTGGTCCTTTTGACCACAACCCACCCCCCCGAAAGCACGTGGGCACGTCTCGGGTGGTGCGGGGCTTAGCCTGTGGCAGCCTGCTGGGGAGCCGGGCAACTCCAGCCACCGGGTTCCGTCCCCAAGATGTGCCTCTGAACGAGGAGGGGCCAAGGCCTTTCGGTCCATCTAAGATCAGGTTCCGTGCCAAGGCTGCGGATCTTCCAGCCGTGCTGTCAGCGGCACTCAAGGGCCTTAGGGCTTTTTCCTGGCTTTGTTTCTCATTGGCCTTGTCCTTTGAGCCCGGCCTCTGCAGTTCACACCTCCTCCTTCACACCTCCCGGCCCTGGGGCTCCTGGCGGCCTCACATCCTTCTTGGGCTGAGGCCTCTGGCTTGTCTGCCTCATCCTCCCTCTGCGAGGCTCCGCCACGCCCGCCAGCTGCAGGGGCAGCGGCCCGTCTCTGGGGGTCCAGGCTGGCCCCTGGGCAGGGTCCACCACGTGGGGGCAGAGCCAGTGGAAGCGGAGAGCACTGCTTTGTGCCTCGGCTCCCCCCACTGCCCTGCTGCCCCCCGCAGTGTCCTCCCCCGCCAATCTGGTTCCTCCCCTCTCCTAGTTCTGAGCTCGCCCGGGTCCCAGATCGGCAATCTGAGGCTCCCCGCTGAGCCGCGTTCCTTTTCAATCCGCTCTCCCTCCCGTCGTGGCTTCATCATTCTAGTCAGGAAGAGGCCTGGGCTGAATGGGGAGCCGCTCAATTCAACGGGTACGAAGAGTATTTCGATGTTTTCATTTCTTTCTAGTTCAGCAATTCGAGAAAACACATAGTTTTGGTGCTGGTTCCAACAAGCTCTCTAACTGCCTTTTAAAACTTTCTGTTGGTTAAAAAGTATACACGAGATGGGGCGCAACTGCTGACTGGACGCTGGCGCGGGGGTGCCGCTCTGCCTGGAGGGCCGGCTTCTTCCAGCCCTGACTCCCCCTCCCACCGCCCTGATCTGTTGTGCTCCGGCAAACCAGCTAAGCTTCCGCTTCCGTGCCTGGAGAGGCCTGTCCAGGGGAGCTCAGGGCCTCGCTGAGAACAAAGACACAAAGGCAGAGACCCCTGCCCAGCTCAGCCGGTGCCCAAGAGCTCTCCACGGTGCTGAAAGGGCACAGCAGGTCTCCCCTTCCCCCCTCCACACCTGGAGCCAGCAGAGCCTAGCCTGGCTTAATGCGCCAGTACTCACTCTTCTATCAAGCAGGCAGGGCCCGAGCTTCTAACACAGGCCTTCTTTGTGCTAGGTACTCGGGACCCGTCTTCAAAATAGTGCACTAAGGCCCCTGCCGGCAAGGAGGTCCCGGGCCAAGGTGGGCGTTCCACAACACCAGCAATGAGACCTGCTACAACGGAGAAATGACTGGGCTACCGGACGTGGGGGTCAAACAAGGCTTCCAGGAGGAGGGCAAGTCCCTCAACTGAGACCTAGTGGTGACCAGGGTTCAGCCAAGAGAAGACGGAGACTACAAAGCGGGCTCAGGGCTGTGGTGCCACGTGCAGGCCCCGGGACCAATTGCACCACCGCCTACCTGAGCAACTTTAGGCAAATTACTTCCCTTTCTGTGTTTCGGTCTTCCCACCTACAAAATATAACTAAAACTATCATACACTTGCATAGGGTTGTCGTGAAGATGAAACAATTTTAATGAACGCCAAGTGCTGAGTACTGTGACTGGAATACAGCGAATATCTGCTCTGACCGGTGCCAGGCTCAGAGTGGAGGGGACTCGTCGGCTGGAGACACAAGCCACGTGGCATGGGCGGGGGCTGAGGCTGCAGGGAGGACAGGGGGCCGCACCGACGGCCGGCCGGCTTTCACTCGCAGGGCACTCGGGGCTGTCAGAGGGTTGACTGTGGAGAGTGCGCTGGGCGTGCGTGCGTGCGTGCGTGCGTGCGTGCGTGTGTGCACATGCACTCACGGGGGTGTCATCCAGACAGCAGCAGCTTTTGGGGGCGAGGGGCAGGAACTGGCCGAGCCTGCTCCCTCCTGTGTAGCGGTGGCGATGGGTGCAGTGGGGACACGCAGGAGTGCGGTCTTGCGTCTTTTCAAAGGCAGGTCCTTCCTTCTCATATCCTTTTTTCCTACTTCCGCTTCCCCTTCCCCCACAACAGACTTCTTGGAAGACAATCCAGGTTAACAACCCAGCATGCATCCCTCTGTATTTTTCTTTGTGTTAATAAAATCCTATACAGACATACATAGCTATACGTACGCACTCCCAGAGTGTTTTGGTCCTCGTTTTATAAAAATGGGATCGTATTATATATAATTATTTTCAAATTGCTTTTCTCACTCAACAATACCGTACAGAAATCCCTTTAAGCCTATGGGTGGAGAGTTCATTAATTTTTTATAGGGGGCCTAATATTCCTCGGCGTGGCTGCTCGGCGGCCCACCTTCCCTGTCACCCCGTGTCAGGTCCACCTCCCGGTTTCTGCCTCGGCGCCTCCAGCTCCCTGAGCCCGGAGCAGGACACCCCGTTCCACACCTGCATCTCTGTGCCACCTGCTGCCTGCTCCCAGCCTAGTTCCCATGGCTACTCCCAGCCTGTTCTGCAGGGGAGCAGGCCAGCGGGCTGGGTGGGGGGCGAGGGGAGCAGAGAGGTCACGGGATGGCTGGACACTGAACGTGGGGCTAACTGAGCAGGTGGAGTTTGGTCTTGATCCGAGTGGGTGGGTGCCCCGGAAGGTCCGAAGTGGAGCAATGCCTGGGGTTCAGAAGCCCCGTTGCTGGCCTGTGAGGCCCAGGACCCCAGCCCCTCCCTCTCCCGCAGCCGCCCATTCTGTCTCCTACCTCTTTCTCCACGGCGGATCCAGCCGCTTCTGCTCCACTGCCATCAGGCCACCGTGCCTCACGGCCGACCCCTAAGGAAGCAGGAGGGAGGAGCGAGTTCACTGCTGGTGGCCCTGCGTCCAAGGCACCGCCGTGCTGTCCCCACTGCCGTCCGGCAGGCCCTGATGCCTCTGCGTTTAGACGGCGGGGGTGGGGGGTGGGGCAGCCCCTCCCACCCAGCTTCCGCCCTCGTGAAGCTGAGACTGGGCAGCATGGATGGGGTGGTCCCCACAGGTCCCCAGACCCCCAGAGGCCACTGCTAGGGCCCTAGAGAGAACCGTTCCAGCCCGGCCCCCGGCCCCCAGGTTGGCAGTTCACAGGTAGACAGTGACGCGGGACAGAGACGGGTTTTCAACGGTCCTCTCTTACCTCTAAGGTTCCCTGGCTTTCATGGAACAGGCTACTAGGTTGCTAATGATAACAGGGATATAGAGGTTCCTTTCTCAATCAGCGTTGGAAGTGAAGCAAAATCTTAAGGGAATGCCCACAGCGGGGCCGGCCGACGGTGGCTGAAACCCAGGGAAGGGCACTTCAGGTCACTCCCAGCTGGGACCGCGCCAGCGAGTGGCTGGCAGCCCAAACCCATCGCCCCCCTACGACGCTGTTTTGAAAAGCTATTGAATTGTGGCGCGTTCCCATAGACATCTGAATTTTCTGGCTTCTTTAGAAAATAATGAGAACTCGGCAAAGCTGGGCGCCGGCTTCTCCGGGAGGGGCTGCGGCCTGGGAGTCTCTGGTCCTTCCGCCCCGGCCGTCTCACTCGACGGCGGCGCTGCTCGCCTTCCGCGTGGCCGCGCGAGTCCTGCCCGGAGGCCGTGCGCGGGGCGGGGCGTCTTCCAGGGAGGGGCCCACGCTCGGGCCCCTCTGGACTCCGGCCGGCCCCGGGGAGGCAGCCGCGTCCGCGCAACCAGCCGGGGGCTCGGCCCCGGTCCTGGCGCTGCAGCGGCCCCGCTGTCCTGCCTCTGGGCCTCAGCTTCTCTGCAGGGCGAGTGGACGCGCGGGGCCGCGGCGGGCCTTCCTCGGGCGAGGCTGAGCGCTCTGCCGTGCGACCCTCCGAGGGCGACAGGGGGCGCCCCCGGCCCACGGGAACGCGCTCCGCCGCGGGACAAAGACGGTGCGCGGCGGCCAGGCGCGGCTCTGACCGCGGCCACCGCGCAGTCCTGTGAGGCCGGCGCAGGTGAGCTCGGCCCAGGTGAGTGTAGCCCAGGGAGCGCGGCGCAGGTGGCGCAGCCCAGCGCACGCCCACCCCTGCCCCCGCCAGCCCAGCTTCCCCGCAGACCCTCCCTGGTCTCTCTCTGCCTCTCCCCACATTCTGCCCGTCCCCCAGTCCTCTTGCATCCCTGTCTCTCCTTTCCGCCCCGGGGGTCGGTCCCGAACTCCTTCCCAGTCGCCCCGCCTACCTCCTGTCTCTTGTCCTGTCTGTGGCTCTGACTCAAATAAGGCTGGCCTTGTCTCTTTGTGCCCCAAGGGTCTCTGGTTGCCCTCTTTTCCAGGGAGGGGGCCCTGAGGTCTCTTTGGCAGTGGGGGGCGGGGGCAGGAGCACAGCATCAGCCTCGCCTCCCACCACCTCCGTCTCAGGCATCACAGCCTCCGAGCCGCGCTCTGGTTGCCCAAGACAGTCTTCGTGAAAGCACTGGCCCTTACTTGGATGTCCCCCCTCCTCCCACCAAGTCCTGGAACTGCCTGGCAACGGGGTGAGAGGCTGGGAGCCAAGGAACGCCTGGCTCACTCATTGCCAGGTTCTAAGATACAGAATCTGGGCTGAAGCCGCTCCGGGCCGCGGTGGGGCCCGCTTCTGCTCTCGCCTCCACTCCCACCTGCCTGAGAGTCTTCCCTTCCCGTCCCCAGTTCTCCACCCGAACCATCAAAGTGTAGGGCTCCATGACACCTTCCACATCTGATCATCCAGATTCTAACGAGACGGACCTAAAAACCCACATTCCCTCTTCCCACCTCTTAAAAGCAGGTGCTGCCCCCCGTGCTCCAGACAACACAGTGGGGTAGGTGTCAGCGTGCCTGTTTTACAGATGAGGAAGACTGAGGCCCAGAGACCCACAGGAGCTGGTGCCGGCACAGCCAGCTGGACAGCCGGGGCACTCTCCCTGATGAAGGGCAGCAGGGACCGCAGAAACACTGAGGAGCCCAGCCCCCTCCCCTGCTGGGCCCTGCAGGATTCCACACCTGAGAAGCCTTCCTTGCAGCTGGGTGAAAGCTGACACACTGTCAGCGGGGGTCCCTGAAAAGCCGGTGCCAAGGCGATGGAGTTGGAATTGCAAGGGGCTTAACTGCCGGGAACGCCTGTGAAAGATAAGGGAGGAGGGGGCAGGGGTGGGTGGGGAGCCGCAGGCCCTGGTGCAGGTCCGAGCCTTCTGGAAAGACGGAGTCTGGGTAGGAAGAGCCCTGGCCTGCAGCACAGCTCCGAGAGGGTCTGGCCGGTCCGTGGGGAGTTCTTGGTAGCCTGTCCACGGAAGGACCCTGTCCTGAGCAGGAACGGCCAGGCCTGGCACCGCTCCACCTTCGGTTTTGGCTAACGAGGATGCTGGCCTCGGCTTCCTCGAGCGAGCACTGAGGGAGTGAAGGTGTGAGTTGTGTGGGTATTTGGGGGAAAGCATTACAGATGGAGGCACAGCACGTGCCAAGGTCCTGAGGCAGGTGCGTGCCTGGCATCTTCCAGGAACGGCAAGGAGACACTGTGTTAGGAGCAGAGTGAGCCAGGGGACAGGACCGGCCATGAAGGCAGAGATACGGATGGGGTTGGGTCACGCAGGGCCTTCTGAGTCAGAGGAAGACCTCAGCTTCTCCTCAGGGTGACGTGGGGCCCTCTGGGTTCTGAGTAGAGGGACAGTGAGCTCTGACTCATATATATATATTTTTTTTAATTAATTTATTATTTATTTATTTTTGGCTGCATTGAGTCTTCGTTGCTGTGCGCGGGCTTTCTCTAGTTGCAGCGAGCAGGGGCTGCTCTTCGTTGCGGTGCGCGGGCTTCTCACGGTCGTGGCTTCTCTTGTTGCGGAGCACGGGCTCTAGGCGCGTGGGCTTCAGTAGTTGTGGCTCGCAGGCTTCAGTAGTTGTGGCTCGTGGGCTCTAGAGCGCAGGCTCAGTAGCTGTGGCACACGGGCTTAGTTGCTCCACGGCACGTGGGATCTTCCCGGACCAGGGCTCGAACCCGTGTCCCCTGCACTGGCAGGTGGATTCTTAACCACTGTGCCACCAGGGAAGTCCCCTGACTCATATTTTAAAAGGATCATTGTGGCTCCTGTGCTAAGAGCTGACTGTAGGGGCTTCCAGGGCAGGACTGAGGGATGCAGCCAGGAGACTGCTGCAGTAGCACAGGTGAGAGGAGATGGGGGCTCGTCTGGGTGGCAGCAGTCGGGGAGGCCGGAGGGGCCACTTTCGGGATAAGACCCATTAGTGGAACCATTAGGTTTGCAGATTCAGCTCCTCACTGTGTGAGGCTGTGACGTTTGCCTGTTGTGTTGTGGAACAGAGATTTGTGGCCTCCTCCCCCCTCCCTCCCTGGTCTGGCGCCCACCCCGCCCCGTTTCATCGTCTCCATCCTAAGTCATCTTGTTGGTTGAACTGTTAATGGTCCAGGAAGACGTGGCCCTTGTCAGAGCCTCGACTCAGCCCGTTTGCTGAATGACTGACTATAACTGCCAAGACCCCACCTCTGTTCGGGAGGGAATGGCCTGGCCCCGCCCACCTGAGTGGGCACGTGGGCGCGGACAGCCATGTTTTCCGACCTGGGCCATGAAGGCCCGTGGGCTTTGGCTGGGAGCACGGGCATGCAGGGGCCGGTGTGTGCCGCAGGGAGCGGGGCGCGGACACGCTGGCGCTCAGGCCCTGTCCACAGGCCCTCACATTACATTTTTACATCAGAAAACGTGCTGGGGCCGAGCCAGCCACTGTCTTGTGCTTGCTGGTCTAGGCCTTGCAGCCTTTTTGGTGCAGAGAGCAGCCCTGGGCGTCACACAGCACACACATCCACTCATTAGGCCCCGAACCAAGAGTGCATGGTCGAGCCTGCTGGTCACATCGGTAGATGCAGAGTCAGAAACGCAGAGAGGGTCAGTAGCTCACCAGGGTTGTCCAGCAAGGGCGGGGTCTAGCTGGGCTTTGAACTGATAGCTGCCTGAGTTCGGAAACAACGCTTCAGCCACTGGCAGTGGCTTTCCTCCAAGCACCCTTCCTCAAAGAGGCTGCGGGGCATGTCTGACCGGCCAGGGCTGGGGCCCCTGCGAGCCGCCTCGTCTGCCCGGCCAGGCACGCTCCTGGCTCTGGCCCTTGGACGACAGCACTTGGCCCCCGCATCTCACAGCTCAGCTGCCACAGATGGCTGCTCAGTGGGGCTGTGCCACCATCCTGGTTTCCGAGGGACGGATCTCCAGCCTCAGAGGAGGGTCTCTGCAGGCCCCTTGTCCAGGA
Source organism: Lipotes vexillifer (assembly GCF_000442215.2). Classification (NCBI taxonomy): domain Eukaryota; kingdom Metazoa; phylum Chordata; class Mammalia; order Artiodactyla; family Lipotidae; genus Lipotes; species Lipotes vexillifer. The sequence continues at coordinate 943,793 of NW_006792080.1, read as the reverse complement.
CAAGGCCCCCCCGGCAGGCAGCACTCGCAAACACGGCAGCCCTGCAGGGCAGCCAGCACCCCAGATGGCCTGAGTGTTGATACGCAGAAGGAATGCACGGCTTTTGTTCTCCGGATGAACCAGCTGCTGCACGGAGGCCACGTGGGCCACGTGGGCCCCCGGGCATCAGCCTTGGATCTGCCGCCTAGGCTTGGACGCCCTTCAGCAAGTCACTTAACCTCTCTGGGCCCCTGCACTTCATCTGTGGAGTGAGGGAGGGGTTTGGCTGCACAGCTCGGAGATGAGCTCCTAGCTCTGACATTGTGACGCCAGCCTCGCACTCATGCCGGTTTCACTGGCCCTCTTGAATATCTACATAAATATTCTTTTTACTACCACATCAGAGTGAATAGCAACACTTGGCAATTAATGCATTTCCCCCCCAAGACTCAGCTCTTCACAAAGTTTCAAGTGCCTGACTTTCATTTCGAATAGGTGGCTGTCAGGAGGAGCTGCACGGCTCCTAAAGAGACTCACAGATTGTAATTAAAGATGCCAGCCTTGACGGGTAGCGGGAGAGGAGGGGGATGTGGCGGTGAGACCGGAGAAGGGAGGGGGTCCGGGGCCCAGCAGGACGAGAGCACAGCCAGAGAGGTGTCCCCGCTGCGCGGAGAGCTTGGTGTCAGCGTCGTGCCCAGAGGGCTACTGCTGATAACGGTGGTGACAAGGCTGAGGTCGGTGCCTGACAGTTGACAAGGCACTTTGATGACCTCTCTCAGGATCCTGCAATCTTCCAGAAAGGCAGGTTTTATGAATCCCATTTTGCAGGTGGGAAAACTAAAACCAAGGGTCAGAGCCCTTATCTTGGCTACAAACTGATGCTCTACGCCACAGACTGAGAATCTCCCTGACCCAGGCTGAGCCCAGTTAAATTGCAGCAGGTCCATTCCCAGGGTCTGAGGTGGAAGGACGGCAGGGATGCGGGCGACCCAGAGCAAACCCCTCTCTGCAGGGGGCAGAGCTCAGAGCTCCCGGCCATCGGCCATGACCTCACGGGAGGAGGCCCTGAGGGGTGGTTGCGGGGACCGCGGCCCGTCCAGGCTCAACCCAGGGAGCACGTGTGTGAACTCTGGCGCAGAGCTGAGGGACGCCCCTCCTAAGGGGCTTCTGCGTGCAGGTGCACACGGCGTGCAGGGCGGCGGTGGCCTCCCTAGCCGGTGCTTTCCCCCAACGACACGTGCCCCCTCCTGCCACCTCAGGTGGGTCTGGGGGCACCTGCCGTCTGCTGGTGGCTGGTCCCTGAGGGCTGGCTGTCCGAACGCCTGGCGTGGCCTGGCCTGCCTTGTGTCAGCTTGGTGGGCTCCTGCACCTCACCCGCGCCCCCAGACCTCTGGCCAAGGTGCATGATCGCGTGGCCCAGAAGGAGCTCGGCACGGACAGGCTTCCTCCTCTGCCCTGTGATTCTGGCCTCTGCCGTCAGGCCTGCCGGCTCCCCTCCTCCCCCATCGTGGGCTCCCCCTCTGACAGGCACCTCATTAGCAGAATCTCTGTAAATAACGCCAACCACTTAGAGTTACAGCGAGGCAGCTCATTAAAGCACTCTGCTCAGCTCCCTTCCCAATTAGTGCCTCCGCGGTGCAGCCGCCAGGACTGCGTGTGACAGGGCGCCCTTGGTGTGCTGTGGGTCCATCGCCCCAGGGGGCAGTATGGGCAGCCCGGGGACCTGAGAAAGCAGCACGCCTCTCCCCACCCTGCAGCCGGCTGGCTGGGGGTGGCCTCTAAGAGACGTGGGGGAGACGCAGGCACCAGTGCCCACGGGGGTGGGGGCCACAGGGCGTAGCCACCCCAGGTACCCACAGTGGACGCAGACCGCCGTCTGTTTCCGCTCGAGGGTCTGTCCCCCGCGTTGGACACTCCTACGGTCCGTGTGCCAGCATTCTTGGACCCAGGTTTACCACTCCAGATTGCTCTGTCGAAGCTGACCTGTCCCAGGTCCCTTCTCCTCACAGTCTTTCTCTTACCTTCTTTCATGGGACCTCAAACTTTTCACGGAAGCTTCCGGGGACAACACTCTTCTTGGGTGCTGAAGTCATTGGTGACAACGACGGAGGGAACTTCGGGCTGGGAAGGAGGAGCTGGAGGAGGCTGTGAAAGGCAGGGTGGCGGCGTCCCCGGGACTAGCCTTACCGGACTGCAGTCTGCTCCACGTTTCAATTTTTTTTAACACGTGAAGAAACAGACTGCGAGAGGCTCGGCCACTGGCTCCAGCTCACACGGACGGTGGTCCAGAGCCTGTCTTGGGATCTGATCACCCGAGTGTGGCTTAGCTGTGCGGCAGGTTAATGGGAGCGCAGAGACCCTCCAGGGCCCCCCGCTGCCCGTCGGTAGGTGAGCAGCTGACCCCTGTTCCATCCTTTCCCCACTGAGGTTTCGCTACTCCTGACCATACTTCCCTCTGTTTCACGTTGGGCAGGAAACTGCTCCCAATTTCTTTCCCTCTTGCTGAATCGATAGCTTAGCTGGGCAAGGCAGAAAAGAAAATTTACATTCAATGGTTTCCATGGCAACCACAGTGCTGGACCAGCTTCTCTTGCTCGTGGGGCACCGTGTTCTGAGAAGAGCCAGGTACCGAAGTCTCAGCTCCCCGACAATGTGGCCGGGGGTTAAAAGAACTGGAAGGGACTTGGGTTCCCCAGCCACCTCTTTCTCTGGCTTTCTGTTGTGTGGAGGAAGGGACAGGAGCCCCCCTTTTTTCCAGCATACCAGAGGAGCAAATCGCTTCACCCCGTCCTCGGCATCACCATGGCTCACTTTTTTCTTTTTTCTTTTTGTTTTGCGGTACTCGGGCCTCTCACTGTTGTGGCCTCTCCCGTCGCGGAGCACAGGCCCCGGACGCGCAGGCTCAGCGGCCACGGCTCACGGGCCCAGCCGCTCCGCGGCACGTGGGATCTTCCCGGACCGGGGCACGAACCCGCGTCCCCTGCATCGGCAGGTGGACTCTCAACCACTGCACCAGCAGGGAAGCCCATGGCTCACATTTTTAAAGCTCTGCTCCGGGCCACGCTTTGTGCTCGAGGCTGAAGCACTATTTCCTTTCATCTCTGCTTCAGTCCCACGAGGCAGGTAGCATGGTTACCCCACGTTAGTGATGAGGGAATTGAGCTGAGGGAGCATTAGAAACCTTGCTCAGAGGGTCAGAGCGCACGTCTGTTCCATCCTGGGACTGTGGTCTTAAGCATTCCACAAGAGAATGAATTCAGAGCTCACTCCAGGGAAGCAGGAGGGCACCAACTCCCTTTCTGCCCCCCACCCCTGTGGGCTACAGAGAGCGCTGGAGCAGCCAGGCTGTGAGCACGGGTCTGCAGCCTGGCAGCTCAGGTGTCCTCACGCACCTAGTGTGGGCCTGGTCCTCAGCCCTGAACGAGGGATTAAACACAGTGTCTACATCCCAGGGGTGTTGATTGCATTAAAGGAGATAAAACCCTGCAAGCGCTCGTGCCGTGCCGGGCCCAGGGTCCATCCTCAGTGTCAGTAACTCTCCTACTTGCAGCTGGGGCGGGAGGCAGCCATCAGCACAGGTGTCCGTGTTTTCCTGAGGACGGGAGAAGCCCGGGCGTCGGAGCCCAAGGGAGGTAATCAGCGGGGCTTCCGGGAGGAGGCAGACGCTGAGGCCGAGTGTGGCAGGGAGGAGTGAGGGCGTCAGGTACTAGCTGTTCTGCCCACTCGGCACCTGTTCCTCTCCCAGCTCCCCGCTCAGTCCCCTTCCCCTCTGCCCTCAGTCTGTGTGCGGAGGGGCTGACTCCGCCCCAGCCCACCACCTAGGCATGGGCACGTGACTTGGTCCCAGCCAATGAGACACCGGCATCTCCCAGCTATAGGGACTGGTTGGGAGGTGGGCCACATGGCTCAAGCAGAGGCAATCAGAGTCAAAGCATGTCAGACCCGAGGGTTTTGCTGGGCCGTGGGGACAAAGACCCCTTCCGTCCGCTAGGCTGGCGGCGCTTAGGTTGCCAGCATGCAAGCCTGAAGCTGCCAGGGGCGTGTCTGCCCCCGAGAGGGGAGAGCCTGCGTGAGAGCGAAGCCAACACACAGCAAAGTGTAGCTTAGAAGTGGCAAGAGTGGGATTCCCGGCAGTGTTCCTGGATCCAGCTGTGCCTGAAGCCCCAAGGCTGTTCTGGTACATGAGCCAATGCCTTTCACAATCAGGAGAGCCCTCCTTAGATACAAAAGGAGTGGCAGCAGTGGGCTGAGAGGGTGGCAGGCGCCAGGTCACGGAGTCCTACATGCCTTACTGGGCAACTCAGACTCAAAGGTGGTGGGAACCCTTGATCATAAGCAGAGAACTGATAATGATCAGTCCAGGCTCCGGAAGGACCCTCTGAGGAATTATCTGGTCCAGTGTCCGTAGTGCCCTGGTTGAGAAATGCTGATTTAACCTGCCTAGGGTTTTTTCTCACATGCAGCAAATGAGATTACAGGACATACTGCCTGAATGTCTGCTTACACTAAAAAAGCATTTATTGATTACCTGAAATTCAGATTTAAGTGAGAATCCTGTATTTATCTGGCAGCCCTAACCCACCCCCCACTGACGGAGACGTGGGTTGTTCCCCTCCTTACTATTACACACAGGGTACCAACAGTGGAAGTTGTGGCATATCTCATTTTGTTCGTGTGCAAGGATGCCTACAGGATGAGCTCCTCAAAGTGGAATTATTGGGTCAACGATGGAATTTGTAATTTTGATGGATTCTGCCAGTTTCCTTTCATTAGGGAGGCGACAGTTTACGCTCCCACCAGTGATGTGCGAGGGTGCTTGTTTCCCCCCAGCTTTGCCGACACAGTGTATTACCAAACTTCGGGATTTCTGCCATATTGGTCGGTGGGAAATGTGACTAGAAAACTTTCAAAACGTTGTGAGCAAATTCAGGTGGAAAATGCAAATAAGGAAAATTTACCAGACTCAGACCGTGACAAACCGGTTTGCTGTGTCCACTGTATGCCTGCTGTGTCCAACACTCTCTACAGCTGTGTGAAGTGAAACGTCCAGCCCAGAGAGGTTAAGTAACCTGCCCAAGGTCACACAGCTGGTGAGGGGTGGAGCAAGTCTATGATCTTCCAACCCACGGTCATGCTGAGGTGGACCAGGATGGGCGTGGCAAGCTCATCCCCTCCTCCCAGGTCCCTCCTGAAGCTCCCTCTTGTCGCATTTTTGATCGCCCATCCAGCTGGGCCACTTGTCGGTTGCATATGGCGTTAGCAGCAGCTCTGGCCCAAGAGGGAGTGAAGACGGCCTTGCTGAAGGCTGGACAGTCTCGTTTGACTCAGCTAATTGGTTAAATGGATTTTTCTACACGTGCAGCATTGAACTTTCTGCTTCGATAAGGCATAATATTAATTTTAATTAAATCTCTGAAGGCCTGGCCAAATATTTCCATTTTCCGAGCATGTCCCTTGATCACGGAGCTTATACTCCCTTGAGACAAGATCGCTGGGAGGAGCCACCGTCCCTCTGCCTCTGCCTCCTGCTCTGCGTGCAGGGAAGCGGACGGGGCCGTCGGGAGGGAAGCGGGAGGAACTCAGGAATGCAGGCCCTACTGTGTGCCAGGTACTGCGCTTGGGACTTTCCACACGTTGTTTAATCCAAGAACATAATGGACATTTCCATCCCTGTTTCAGAGCTGTAAACACTGGATCAGAAAATCAAGATATCTGTTGAGGATTTCAAAGCTGCTAAGGTCATGCTGGTGACGTCTGCGGTTTTGGGCCCCCTCGTAACCACACCTGCCGTCTGGTGACATCACTTTGATGTTCCCGTAGGGCCCGCCCTGTCCCCCTCAGTACAACTGTGGCTGAGCTGACCGAGCCCTGACCGTTCAGGGCACTTTATCCCTCGGCCACAGAGACTGGCTTAGGAAGGGCGTGGGACCCACACCTGCCCCCCCCCCCAGGTTTGATTCTGGGCCTTTGATTGCAAGAGTTGGGAGAACATCGCTCTTCCTACTGAGTCTGGAACTGGCAGAGCTGCCACGTGGAGAGACGCCGGCACTGGGAACCCGGAGCCAAGGGGTGGGAGAGCCGGGGGAAGATGGACACGATGCACAGGGTGGTCTGAAGGGAGACCACCTTGCCCCTCGGAGTCATTTAAACCTCCTGTTCCCCCTCTTCCC
>NW_006792080.1:936083-937634 GCF_000442215.2 Lipotes vexillifer | reverse complement strand
ATCTCCCCCCAACCCACGTCACAGAAACCACTCTGAGTCACTTAAACACAGAGCAGTTTCCACTCCAGCTGGTAGAGGTGGTGCACCATGAAAAAGACCCTTCTGGGCAGAGGACCATCTCAGATCTGGCCTCCTGCCTGCCCACCTCGGACCTGTCTCCCTGAGGTGGCCCAGCTCCTTCTGCCCTCTGACCACCTGCAGGGCCCTGGCCGCCTCTTTGGCCCTTCAGCTCCTGTTCTGGCCCTTGGTCCCGGATGCTCCGGGGCCCCGGCCTCTCACCCGGGGGGGCTGGAGTGCACTTTGGTGTTGAGCCCAGACCCACGGCTAGGGGAGGGTCCAGCTGCCCAGACACCTCAACGGTGAGACAAGATCCAACCCCACGCAGGGTGTGTGAACACACACACACACACACACACACACACACACACACACACACACACGTCCCCTATGCAGCCATTTGTGCGGTAGCTGTGGGGAGGGGTCTGGGGGTCCCACTCAGAAATATGCGGTAACGGATTGCTCGGGGGGGTTGTCTTTGCTGGCAGAATATCTTCTTGAATAACCTAAGTTTTCTTAAAATGAGCAAATTGGAAAAATATGTATTCATCATTTTCTTGTTTAAAAATTAACTGTAGGGCTTCCCTGGTGGCGCAGTGGTTGAGAATCTGCCTGCTAATGCAGGGGACACGGGTTTGAGCCCTGGTCTGGGAGGATCCCACATGCCGCGGAGCAACTGGGCCCGTGAGCCACAACTAGTGAGCCTGCGCGTCTGGAGCCTGTGCTCCGCAACAAGAGAGGCCGCGAGAGTGAGAGGCCCGCGCACCGCGACGAAGAGTGGCCCCCGCTTGTCACAACTAGAGAAAGCCCTCGCGCAGAAACGAAGACCCAACACAGCATAAATAGATTAATAAAACTCCTATCCCAACATCCTAAAAAAAAATATTAACTGTAAAGGTAATACATATGAACGACTGCAAAAAAAATTATTAAAAATTTCAAGCAAAATACAATCAATATTCCCCAGGGAGAATGGGAGCACTTATTTTGCCACAGCCTCTCCAGTTCCACATACCATCAACTCTTAAAATTTTTACCAATCTAATGGGCAAAAGCCGAAATTAGATTTTTAATTTAACCTGCAGTTTCTCGACTAGAGAGACTGAGCTTCTTTTCACTTGTTTATGGTGTTTCTTTCTCTCTCTGTGTGAACTTCCTGCTTACATTCTCTGCCATCTGTTTCCACTGAGTTGTTTGTCTTTTGCTTATTATGTCAGGGGCTCTTTATCTTTGTGAACCTGTTGGTGCTTTTCCTGCAATAAATGCTCTAAGTGTCCTCTCCCGGGCTGTCAATTGTGTTTGAAATCTGTTTATGGTGTCGTTTCCCATACAGACCTTTCTGTTGTATGTGCTCAGAAGGGCTCCTTTATGGCGCCTCGGTCTTTGGTTTTACTTAGCAAGACCTTTCCCCCCCAAGTTCAGAAGTTTATGCCACATTTTTTTCCTTGTGCTTTTATAGATTCTTTATGTTCAGAATTCTGATCTCCCTGAAAT
>NW_006792080.1:935401-936073 GCF_000442215.2 Lipotes vexillifer | reverse complement strand
GTCGTGTAGCTGTGAAATGGATTGCCCATGTTACTGTGCCCAAGATTCCCGTTTCTTCACCAGACTGTGTCTGAACTTGCTGTGCTGTTTCACTGCGACTGCTGTTGCTCTCATTACTATTATGAACTTGGGGGCTATTCTTGGGCCCTCCACACGAGGCTGAGGAATGAGTTTGTCATGCTCTGCAGAAAAACTCTGTTGGGTTTTTGATTGCTGTTACGTTGAATTAATTTATTGGTGACTGTGTTTATTTACTGGACACCAGAGGTAGGACACTGAGTTAATTATTGCTCCTCATTTCACGGCCCACTAACATCCACACCATGTCTCCTTCTTATTTTATATTATTTTTGCCTTTTCCCCCTGATCCTCACACCTATATAAACACCTACTGATTTGTTAGATAACGTGTTTTTGGATAGTTATTGATCCTTACAAAATATTTAGTATTGTTTTGTATCAAAGTATCAATACTGGGCTTCCCTGGTGGCGCAGTGCTTGAGAGTCCGCCTGCCGATGCAGGGGACGCGGGTTCGTGCCCCGGTCCGAGAGGATCCCACGTGCCGCGGAGCGGCTGGGCCCGTGAGCCGTGGCCGCTGAGCCTGCGCGTCCGGAGCCTGTGCTCCGCAACGGGAGGGGCCACAACAGTGAGAGGCCCGCGTACCGCAAAAA
>NW_006792080.1:933915-934819 GCF_000442215.2 Lipotes vexillifer | reverse complement strand
AAAAAAAAAAAAAAAAAAAAAAAAAAAAAGTATCAATACTAGAGCTTTTCCTAATCATCCTGATGTTTTAAGGTACGTCCACGCAGCCGTCTGTCTATTAAACTCCCCGCTTCTAGCAGCTGCGCAGTACTGTATTTCTTCCGCAGCATCGATCCCAGTTTTCTTAGGCAGCCCCCTGATGATGGGCCCCAAGGCCGCCTCCAAGCCGTCTGATTCCACAGACACCGCTGGGGTCCTGTGGACGTCTGAGTACGTCCTGTGGACGTCTGAGTATGTCTCTCGAGGCTCTGCGGCCAGCGGCGGCCTTGTTGCATCACCTAACTTGCGCTGAGCGCTGTCTGACCGCTCTGCAGACTGGCTGTGCCTGCTTTTACTCCCAACCAGCGTCTGGGTCTCTCTGACTCCCTGAGTCTTTGCCAATGTGGGTATTTTCTGACTTGCTAATTTTTGCCTCTGTGGTGGGGTAACTGAATGTGCATTTTCTGATTACCAATGAAGTCAAGCACCTCTCCACACGTCCTTGACAGCGATCTGGCTTCCTCTGCTATGCGTTGTCCAATCATATCCTTTTGCAGTGAGATTGGTTATTTCGTGGTTAATTTGTAGGAGTTCCTTGCACATTCTTGGGTCTCAGCTATTCCTCAGCTCTCACTCGGCAGTCATCTTTGACTATGTGTCTTTATCGGACAAAAGTGCTTGTTTGTGATGGGGGGCAATTCCCTCGATGTTCTTCCCTTATGATTCGTGTTTTATGTCTTGTTTAAGAACTCTTCATTGTAAGGTCGGATCTTAACAAACGGCACCGCGAAACAGAGGAAAGCTTCAAGTGGGCTTTATTTGGGAGCGCTCCCGGGCGAGGTTCACTGGTCCGAGAGAAAGGGGCCAGAGAAGTCGCACGGGGGCG
>NW_006792080.1:925430-933773 GCF_000442215.2 Lipotes vexillifer | reverse complement strand
CACCGGGGGGGGGGTTGGGCAAGATTTTATAGGGGAAGAGGGGAAAGGGGTGTGGTGAATCTGGGAGGGCGCAGGGCATTCCTTATTTGGTGGTCTTTTCGGGTATCCTGGGGGACCGTTAGTCCCGCCCCTCGAAAGGCGGGAAGACTGGGCCAGGTGCAAGATCCCCAGGTGAGTTCCTGGAGCTGGGTGGTCCGGAATGTCTCCAGGTTAGTTTCTGGAACTGGGTGGTCCGGGGAATTTCCAGGTCAGATGCAACCTGTGAATCTAACTGTGCTCCCCTGCCTCGGGCCAGTTGGCCTTACATTCACCCTTAGACCACAACTCTATTCTCTCACTTGCTCTTTGCTCTCCCTATTAGCTTTACGGCTCCACCTTCCGTATTGAGGCTCACCCTCGTAAATGAGCAAATCTGTATTTCACACATGTAGTTCCCCTGAGCCCATGGTCCAAGGTAGGGACTCAGCTTTCCTCTTTTACTATGTGTAACGAGCCCTCTCCTCACTGCTGTCCTCTCTCCTATACCGAGCAGAGGTGTTTGGCAGGCCTCCTGGACTGATTTCTGATCTGGAAGCGAATACATCTCACATGTTTGTGTATAAAGGGTGGTGGCCTGTGGGCCTGGGTGTACAGCCTTTATCAGACTGAGAAAGTTCCCGTCTAGTAATTCTCTTCTTGGAGTCCTTATCACGCATAAATGCGTATTGAACCTTCGTAAATGCCACTTCTCTGTCTATTGAGATAACTGTGTGACTTTCCCCTCGGGCTATTAACGGGTGGCTTGCATCGATAGACTTTCTCATGTTAAATCATCTTTTCATTCCTTGTATAAATACTACTAGGGACGTTATTGTCGTAAAGTGAATCGTTCATTGAGGTGTACCTTGCATACAGAAGAGAGACGGGATGGTAAGTGAGCACAATTCTTGATCAAGAGACAAAACAGGACCTTCGGCCCAGAAGACCACCCAAGAGTAAGCATCCTTCTTTCCAGCACGACTGATGGCTTTGCCTGCTTTTGTAAATTGTATAGAAATGGAATCACAGGATAGATTAAACTACGTTTTTAAATTAAATTAAAATACGTATTTAGTTACACGGTTGGGCTTGTTTAGCAAATACTAGATTTAGAATCTTTGCGTCTGCGTTTGTAGGTGACATGTCTCTGTGATTTTCTTTACTTGTCCCGCCCCTTTCCAAGTTTGGAACCAGTATTCTTCTCACTCTGTAAGATGACTAGGGCAGCTTTCTCTCTTTCCTTAGTTTCGGGAAGAACTTGTCTATTTTTGGGGTCTTCTGTTCCTTGAAAGTTCGGTTGAACTCACTTGTTAAATGATTTGGGCCTGAAGTTTTGGGGAAAGTATGTATTTGATATTATTTTAGGTTCTTTAATGGCTATTGATCTATTTATATCTTCTATTTCTTCTTGTTCCGATACTGGCATTTTATACTTTGCCAGAAATTTATCTATTTTGTCCAGGTTTTCAAATTTGTTAGACATACAACTGTTCATAATATTCATTTACTTGGAAATTTTTCTTATGTCTGTAGTCACTTTCTCTTTTTTGGTCTATATTTTATTTATTTGCAATTTTCTCCTCTTTTCAGAGATGTGAGAATTTTGAGAAGTTATCCTTTTGTTCCTGATTTTGCTTTATTACATTATTGTTAGAGACTGGTTCACATGATACTGATTTTTTAAAAAAATTTAGACAGGCTTCATTGGTGCTTTAATAGATCGTTGATTTTGTGAATGTTTTGTACGTGCTCAAAAATCACACATTTTCTCTTTATGGGGGTGGAACGTTTCACACAGATTAGCTTAGGCTTGTTGTTTGACATATTCATGCTTGTGAGAGAGTTAAAATATTCCACCACAGTTCTGGAGTTATCTGTATCTTTCCATAGTTCTTTCACTTGTTATACATTTTGCTTGTTTGTTTGTTTGCTCCGGACGCGCAGGCTCAGCGGCCACGGCTCACGGGCCCAGCCGCTCCGCGGCACGTGGGATCCTCCCGGCCCGGGGCACGAACCCGCGTCCCCTGCATCGGCAGGCGGACTCTCAACCACTGCGCCACCAGGGAAGCCCACTTGTTATACATTTTTGAGGAGGTATTTTAGGTGGACATATGCTCATTATTAATATTATATATTCTCAATCCATTGTTTTTTAACAAAATCAAATGCCCTCTTTTGTCCCTTAGGAAGTTTTTGCCTTGGGTCCTCTCTTTTTCCCCTTTCTGATATTAAAGTTCTGTGCTGACTTTCACTCCTTATTTGCCTCTTTCTATTTACATCCCTTTTATTTCCATCTTTTTAAGTGTGTCTCTGGTATAATCCACATTTACTCGATTCTTTAAAAAAAAAAAAAAAAAAAAAATTCCTCTAAGACTCCGTGTCTTCTGATTGGTGCAATTACCCTATTTATACTTAGTTTCATCCCAGTTACATTAGGATCTATTGCTCCCAAATTCTTTTTCGTTTTCTGTTTATCATATATCTTTTATTTTTAAAATTTTGCCATATTTCAACAGATAGACCATATTTTTTGTGCTGCTGGTTTGAAAGTTGGGCACTCTGTTTACATCCCCCAACATGTAGACTTTTACTTAGAAGTGCTTTTACCCAGCGCCGCACATCCTCAGTCAGAGCAGCTTACGCTTCCAGAGGGAATGAACTTGGCGGGGGTGGGGGCACCACGGGAGCCACTATCACGGGGAACTCGAGGACCAGCTCAGGTAAACAGGTGGCTGTCAGCAATTCCTTCTCTGCTGACCCTGTTGCTGTTCCTCGAAGCACCAGGGGTGGGGTCAGTTCCCTCCCTCTGAATCTGGGCTCCAACCTATTAATATTATATTTAGATTTTTGGACAATTTTTAACGTGTGATATGGGTTTACACAGTGCTATTTTTTATATATTCTCACCTAGTTCTCTTAGAAAGAGGTGGAAAGTTTTCCACCTACCTCCATGCTCTTAAAATGAAAGATTTTTTTAACTTTCTTTTATGAACAACTTTTCGGTTAAAAGGTAAATCAAAAGGAAGATAAAAATTACTTAAAAATGAGCAATGAGAATATAATATGTCGAAATTTATGCCCTGTTGAGAATCAAAGCACATGTTTATTTTAGAACAAAAATGCATTCACTTGGAAACCAAAATGGCTTAAAGTCGCTAAAAGTTAGCTGAGAGTTCCCCAAGACCACTTTAATTTTTTTTTAACTCTAGGGATGAACACATAAATATATATGTAAATTTAAAGAATACTTTCCAGACTACTCACAGAGATTAGTCCTAAGTAGGAAAATGCAGCTGGAGAGAAAGGGAGTAATTACAAAGGGACACTTTTCTCTTTTTTTTTTTTTTTTTTCCCACCAGTGTTTTTTTTTTTTTTTTGCGGTACTCGGGGCGGGCCTCTCACTGTTGTGGCCCCTCCCGTCGCCGAGCACAGGCTCCGGACGCGCAGGCTCAGCGGCCACGGCTCACGGGCCCAGCCGCTCCTGGCATGTGGGATCTTCCCGGACCGGGGCACGAACCCGTGTCCCCCACACCGGCAGGCGGACTCTCAACCACTGCGCCACCAGGGAAGCCCAGAGACACCTTTCTTTATGTTTGATTCTATAAACTTCTGTACGGACTGACTCTTTTACAGGGAGAATATATTTCTCTATTGCCTTTGCTTTGTAAGACCAATTTTTTAAAAATTAAAAAGATCACGCCAAACACATTTTCCAAACACAATGCAAATAAAGCTAGAAATTAACAGGAGGGTAACATCCCCAAATCTATCCATTTGGAAATTTAAAAACAAATCTAACTAATGTGAATTAAACAATAAATCAAAACTGAATTACCAACTATTTAGAAATGAACAGTAATAAAGGCACTGCTTATAAAAACCCACAGGGTACCGCCCAAGACGTGTGTACTTAGAGGACAAGAATAGCTTTAAATGCGGTCATTAGAAAAGAGGAACATTGAAAAGATAAGGAAACTGAGTGCTACCTCGATAAGCTGGAAATGAACATCAGAATAAATTTGAAGAAAGCAGACAGAAGAAATTCATGAAATAAAATAAAACAATAGTAGATCTGGGCTACAAAAATGAAAGATAATGCTTTGGAAAAAATTGATGAACTAGACAAAACTAGCAAGACTAATCAGGAAAGCACACCACTAAGCATAAAAACGACGAAAGGGTGTTACAGATACACAGATGTGTTAGGAAATTATAGGGAAATGGAAACTTTTTTGCCAATAAATTTGACAATCTAACATAAGGTGAACAATTTTTAGGGAAAACCACGCACACACAAAATAGCAGACACTGCCTGCTGGCTCACGCCCTCACCCCAGTCCTTCCAGCCGGCCTGTCTCCGCTGCATGGGGAGACCTGGAGACTGCGTTTCCATGCGCCCTTGAGCTGGGGGTGGGCGCGTGCCTGGACCCAGCCAGGACTCCAGGGCTGAAAGGGAGGGGTGGGAGCAGGTTCCTGCCAGGGACCAGCTCCTGTGGCAAAGGTGCTCGGCTCCGCTGGGTGCCTGGTGGCAGGTGGCGAGGGCCGTGGGGGGTTTCTGCTAGGAGGGTCTCTTAGAGGGGCTGGGAATTGCTCCTCACTCTTGTCCATGTCCCTCAGCCTCCCAGAAATTCTGGAAACTCTCCAAACCCTGTAAAATGCCTTGATTAGCCAGTTGTGGTCTAGGACCAGGAACTCTGGCTAATGCAGCAAAGTTGACTCAAGAAGAGGGAAGGAAAAAAAAAAGGAGGAAGAAAAGAAAAAAAAGAAGGCACTGGGTCCAGATACCTTTATGGGGACGTTCTCCCAGACCGTTAAATCGCAGAGAAGGCCTATGCTGGAAATCCTGATTTGTGGGTTCACTCTCCCAATTTCTATATGTTCTTAATGAATTCAAGCTACAGTCCAACTGCAGTCCAGTGCAGTGTAAGGTGACCAAACAGGCTTCTGGACTGGATTTTGCTCGTGGGGGCTACAGTTTGCCCTTCTGAGGTGGTCCAGGCCCTCACGGTCAAGATGAGAAAATGGGGCCCAGAGGCTGGGGAAGCCTCACTCGTTCATTCCCTGAGTTCTCCCTCGTGCTCAGGCTGTTCTAGGCCTGGAGCAAAGCAGACCCCGCAGTCACAGAGATCTGGGGGCACCCTCCTGGCCGAGCGATGGCCAGTGCAAAGGCCCTGAGGCAGGAGTGTGCCTGTCATGCCCGGGAGGCTGCAGTCGGCACCCCGGGATGAGGAGTCAGGGGAGTGACGTCAGACCTGAGGGAGGGACGGTGGGAGGGAGGCCGCCAGTGCCCAGATGAGGGGCTCGGGCCGGGGTGGTGGCTGGGGCGTGGGGCGGGTGTCACCCGATGTCTAAAGGTAGGGCTGACAGCAGTGGGTGGATGGGTCGGGGGGCAGGGGCGTCACGGGTGGCGCCCTGGAGATGCAGGCCAGGCTTTCCCAGGCCAGGGCGGGGTGTGTGTGTTGGGGCAGGGGGCACCGAGCCCCAGGGCTCAGGGCAGAAGGGGACAGGGTGTGGGGAGGGGGACGTGAGGGGTGGGGGCCAGAGCTTGGGAAGGTGTCTGGCCCTGTTGATACCGCTAACTGCATTTCCAAGCTCATCTTTTTTTTTTTCATTCCCGTGATCGGAAGTGCAATTTTGCCGCTATTGAAATACAACGGGCCTTCTCTTTCTTGGTCTCTCTGCTCTAATTGTGAACCCCCGGCTCTGCGCCTCGGTGCTGGCCGGCTGGCAGATTCTTAATTTCAGGCTGACACCATAGTAACCACTTAGCTTGATTCAAGGTTCCAGTGTCACCCCTGGCTACGCCTGGGTAGAATGGGGGGAGGGGGAGGGGGGCCCCTGAAGACAGCTCCCCGCAGCAACGGCAATGATCTCTTCCTCTCCAAGGAAAACGCACACAGAGGGTCTGGCCTGGCCTCGGTGGGGGGCTGGTTTGGGGAAACTGGGTCTGCTTGTTACTTCTCCCCCCGGCCCCCGGCCCCCAGGTGGTGACAGGGGCAGTGGCAGCTGTGATGACAGAGGTGGGGCCGGCACTGCAGGGACAGCAGTCGGCTTGGGGAGACGGGCCCCCGGCACGGCTGCCCGCCTGGCACTGCACCCCAGCCCGCGGTCCCGCAGGCCGAGGCTCCCCACCGCTCAGCAGGGGCCTGGGGTTGCCCTGCCTTCCAGCCCCTCCAGCGCGGGCTCACGTGGCCTCTGCAGGTGAGACGCCAAAGCCGCTGCCGTCGTCCACCCTCCCGGCTGGCGCTGGGCCTGCCTCAGCCTCCCCGTCCCTCCTCCAGACACCCCGTGGGCTGTGCCCACCCCTGCCGCTGGACTGCGCTCCCTGGGACGGGCTGTGGCACCACAAGGCCTGTGATTCCTCCCCCGTCTGAGCCTCACTTTGCTCATCTGTGAGATGGAGACCAAAGCAGCCCCTCCTGGCAGGGGTGTGAGGGCCCAGGCCCCCAGGGGACTCCCAGGGCCTCTCTGGACAGCGCGGCCCCCCTGCTTCCCCCAGGGTACGCCTGGCTGGGGCGGGGGCGCTCCTCCGAGCGCAGCGGGTCCAGGCAGGTGCTAACATCGGCTTCTCCCGGCGGTTCTGCTTTGTCTCCTGCCGGTGGCTTGCGGTCCGCTCCCTCCCTGGAGGGGGACGTGGCTGTTGACTGTGCCAGGTTTACTTCCCGCTGGCTTAGCAGAAGGAATCTCTGCCTCAGCCCACGGGTCAGTCCCAGGTGGGCCCTGCATGGCCACGGGTCCTGTATCCCCCCGCCTGCTCCCCGCCCACCGACCATCACTGTTTCCGCGGCGGGAGTGATCTACAGTGGGCCTGCCCCAGGAGGCATGGCTCCAGCAGGGGCTGGGGTGCGCGTCGCGTGGGGGGATCTGGAAAGGTTTTGTTCAAATGGCAGCGGAGTCCTAGGGCTCCGCCAGAAAGACAGGGAGCCGGCACTGGTCCTGCTGGTCCAGGGACGTTTACTTCCCCATCACTTCTTTTTTTTCTTTTTTTATAGATTTATTTATTTTATTTTATTTTATTTACTTTTGGCTGCGTCGGGTCTCCGTTGCTGTGTGCGGGCTTTCTCCAGCTGCGGCGAGCGGGGGCTACTCTTTGATGTGGTGCTCCGGCTTCTCATTGCGGTGGCTTCTCTTGTGGCGGAGCACGGGCTCTAGGCACAGGCTTCGGTAGTTGTGGCACGTGGGCTCAGTAGTTGTGGCTCGCGGGCTCTAGAGCGCGGGCTCGGTAGTTGTGGCGCACGGGCCCAGGTGCTCCGCGGCATGGGGGATCTTCCCAGACCAGGGCTTGAACCCGTATCCCCTGCACTGGCAGGTGGACTCCCAACCGCTGCGCCACCAGGGAAGCCCCCGCATCACTCTTTGAGCGTCAGGACGCTGGGGGCCCAGATTTTACATCCAGATGGGGAAACTCAGAGTCACAGTTTCATTCAAATAGTCAGGAAGATGTGAATCAAAAACACTGGGTGTCGGGCCTCCCTGGTGGCGCAGTGGTTGAGAGTCCGCCTGCCGATGCAGGGGATACGGGCTCGTGCCCCGGTCCGGGAGGATCCCACATGCCGCGGAGCCGTGGCCGCTGAGCTTGCGCGTCCGGCAAGGGGAGAGGCCACGACAGTGAGAGGCCCACGTATTGCCAAAAAAAAAACAAAACAAATACTGTGTGTCGTTTGTCTCCAAACCCCGTATGTTGTGTTGAGCTGGTGGAGAAGGGCCTAGGGAGCTGCGGGCACGCGTGACCTCTGGTTCCCAGCAGAGGGGCACTGGTGGGCTCCTCCAAGGGGAAAAGCCTGGTTCATTATCTCTTGATTCTAGTAAAAATTGACCTCCTCACTAGAGAACATTGGGGGAAATACTCAAAAGCAGAAAGACATTATCAGAGGGTGGGGGGGGGGCCCTATTTCCCCTTCCCCTAGGATTTAGCGACCCCAGATGGGCTGAAGCCATGTCACCTGCCAGCTTCGGGGCCTCCCCTCTGAGGCACTTCCTTCCGTGGAATGGGTGCAGGATGGGTTTGTGGGAGGACAGTGCTGGGCCTGGCTCGGGAGGGGCTCCAGGGGCAACAGCTGTTAGTGTTCTGCTCCTCCCATGACGCTAGCAAAACTTTCTCACCACATTTAAAAGAGCCGTTCTGTGCTGGAGATTTCGAGACCCAAGATGAGCCATCTTCCACTGCTGCCTGGAGGCCCCGCTGTGCCCTCCGGCGAGCTGGGGGCCTTCCGCTCCTGAACCCCCACTCCCCGGGCGTGCCAGCCAGCGGCAGGGCAGTGGGGGTCTTGGGGTGAGCTGTGGGGGCCCCCCCCCCCCCACAGGGGGAACGCGGGGGCCCGCGGG
>NW_006792080.1:923255-925385 GCF_000442215.2 Lipotes vexillifer | reverse complement strand
CGGGGCGCCCCCCCCCCCCCACAGGAGAAAGCGAGGCTCCCGGCAGATGGAGGTTTGTGGGGGAGGGGACAGTTGTGGCAGGATGCACTCGGCCCGTTTCCTAGGAAACCCAGCGAGGGCGACGGAGGAAGGGCCGCTGGCTGCTCCTGGGACTCTCAGGGCACAGGAGGGGGCCCCTGCAGCTGGCCCTGTGCTTTCAGCCCCCAGGTCTCCCTCTGGGTGAAGGGTGGAGGGGGCCTCGGGCGCCGTGATTCCCGAAAGCTGTGTGGGCTCTGCCTGACCTCAGTCCAGAGCCTACCTGGGCACTGCCCGGCCAGCTCCCTCGCTCCCGCGATCCCTCACTCCAGGGGACCCTCCCTGGCTGGACCTCGTCCCTGTGGCTCCTCAGATGCAGACCGCATCAGACTTTGCTCCAGATCACCCCAGAGAAGGTTGTTCCTGGCTCTCTCTCTCTGCTCAGGGTACCTTCCTTCTCCCCCATCCCCCACCCCAGGTCACCCCCGGGAGGTCAGAGAAGCCTTGCACTTAGTCAGCAGTGGGGGACCCCCGTCTGCCCCCACCTCCAGTCGTGCTCATAATGTCCTGCCTCGCCCGCAACACACAGTGCTCCTCTGTCTGTCCCGTCTATCCCCTGTTTTCACGCTTCTGCCATGTGCCAGTGCATCCGGTCTATCACCTCTGACCTTCACAGCAACCCGGCTGTGACGCCCACTGTGCAGACGGGGAAACTGAGGCTCAGGGAGCCCAAGACTTCACAGCTGGCAGAGCCGGGCTGCCATCAAGGTGCCAGTTTCTGAACGGGATACCAAGGTCAGTCGACAAGGGACGGAGCGCAGTGGAGCTGGGGGTGTACAGGGTCCAGTAGCAATGCCCGTCCCCATCCTCACCTTCAAGTCTTGGCCCTGGTCCCGGGAGAGACCACTCAGAGTACCCACACCTGCTCCAGGAGAGAAGTAAACCCCAGGTTGTCAGCTGCAATTACCGAAAGCAACTGCCTTGCGCTGGTTGCTGTTTTGGGTGATCTCTGTGACCAGCTGTGCGGAGAAGGCATTTTGAGTCTCTGTTTGAAGAAACTGTCATGACTTGTGTAAATGTGCATTAGTGAGCTATGTCCTGGCCAAGACACGGATTTTTCCTTAACGTTCAGCTGATATGCAGGAAGCGCCCATAAACTGGGAGCAGAGGGACCTGTGGGGACCTGGGTTCGGTTCCCGCACGGCCGCTCTGCTGGGGTGGGAGGGCTGCCCTGCACCGCCCTGGGAGCGCTCAGAGCCCATGCTCCCGCCTGCTTGCCGCCTTCCCCGGGGCCCTGCGGAGCCGGGGTGACAAGGGTTCCCGCAGAGCCCACTGCCCAGGTGTGAATTCTGGCTCTGCCACCGAGAGCTGTGCGGTTGTGCCCAAGCTGCTTGCGCCTCAGCTTCCCCATCTGGTAAATTGGGAAATAACAGTCCCTGCTTTAGAAGATTAAATGAGTTAACGTGTGTGAAGCATTTAGGACCGTGCCTGGCGCTGTGGAAGAGCACAAAATCGACACGCAGGTAGAGATGCTCGGGGCAGCCGGACGCCCCAGGCTGGGCTCTCCCCACGGCCTCCTGCAGGACCCTCCTGGGCTTTCTGTGCCCCGAGCCAGCCCTCTGTCCCGGCACCGGCCACAGCACGCGGAGCCGCATGTGAGCCCAGAGCCAGTGAGCTGAGCGGCCGTCAGGGCAAGGGACCCCCACTGGATGGGTGGGACTCACAGAGGCAGAGGGCAAAGGACCCGCTCCCCTGCCCCTGCCCCTGCCCCCGCCCCTGCTCTGGGGCCACAGTCTCAGGGTTTCACAGCTTTTCTACTGGCTGTCACTCCCTCCTGGAGCCGAACTCTGATACGTTTCCTCCCCTACCGAGAGAGCAGCTGACACTGAAACGACTGATGTTAGAGAAAAAGCATCTGGAAAGACTTGTGATGCAAACACGGCCCAAAGCCTCAGCCCTGACCAGAGCCTCCGACTCTGGGCAAAGGAGGGGGGTGGGTGGGTGGGCGTGGGGGGCCTCCATCCCGGGTCCTGCTTGGCAGAGGCAGGTGGACGCACGGTCATCGCCCAGCCGTCCCCTGGGCCCCGAGTCAAGGGCCGGGATCAGAGGGGTGGG
>NW_006792080.1:915026-923150 GCF_000442215.2 Lipotes vexillifer | reverse complement strand
CGCCCCGGGGCAGGACCTGAGTCCCAGGCAGCTCTGCACGCCCCCAGCTAGTCTTAGGGGAGTACGGGGAGGACAGCGGGGACCAGGTGAGGGGCCTCGAATGCGGGAGCAGAGCGACGAGGGCAGTGCGTCGCCACATTCAGGGCAGTTCCCGTCTGGAAGGCAGCCTGTTGCCGGGGGAGACGGGCTGTCTGGGCAGAGGATCCACTGTCTCTTCCACCTTAACTGGGCTGTTCACCGCGGGGGCTGGGGGTCGTGGAGATCACAGAGGGGTCTAACCCTTGCTCCCGGGAGAAATTTACAGTATCTCCAACAGGGGCAGCAGGACCCGGCCAGCGGGCAGGGATCGTGGGCCGCACCCGGGCCAGGGCAGCGCTCGTTTGCCAGCCAGCTGGGAAGTGTTTCAGTCTCTCAGACGACCGGTGTAGCCATCCCCCGTGCACACTGCTGAAGCCCAGCTCTGTCCCCTGAGCCCTCAGCCTGGGGCCATGGGGAGCCGGGGGGGGGGGGGGGGGGGCGTCGTGTGACTTGGAGGCTGTGAGGGATTCTTTAAGGGACTTTGTGCCTGAACCCCAAATAACATGTGCCTTTGAGCAGAGGTGAAATTTAAAATCTTTCATGGGTCCAACTGGGACATGGCGGTGATGGAATTTGGGCCCTGCAATCCGACCATCAGTCCCAGCTTAAGTCAGACTGGAGGATGCGAGTGTTAAGGGGCGGGGACACCCATCACAACCCGGGGGGGGGGGGGGGGGGGGGGGGGGGGGGGGGGGGGGGGCCCTGCAGGCCGGTGAGAGACGGTGCGGCGGCCGGAAGGGGGAGGCCCGGGGAGGACGGCTGGGCGGAGGGTGATTCACGCGCTCGTGAGGGTGTGAGCAAAGGTTTGCAGGGAGCCCCGATGGCGAACCTGGAGCTCCTGGGCCATTCACTGAGGAGTCCCCAGAGCTTCACAGTTTCCACGGAGCTGGGAGGGGGGTGTGGGTTGTCAGACGGCCCTGGCAGCTAGCTGGGGCACGGCCCCTCCACGCTGTTCCATCTGGGTGCTTCCCCTTCACCTAGAGAGGGGGGCGGGGGCCCTCTTGGACCTCAGGCAGGCTTGATGCTCTATGCATCCCCCAAACACAGCCCCTGGCGCTTCCCCTCCCCCACCCCAGCCCACCACAGGGATCAGCCTCTTGACAGGCAACAGCTCTGCCCGAGTGGAGGGAATTTATCCACCTGGCTGGGCCTGCTCCCGGCCCCGGAGGACCATGGCGCCTTCAATTACTCCAGGTGCAAATTCATTTCACCCAGATTTGCAGGACGGCCGCGGAGGGCTGTGCTCTGGCTTTACTGCAAAATGCATCATTTTCCCTCCTCTCTCAAAAATATTTATCTATGCTAATTTAGTGCAGGAGCCAGCTAAGTTCTGCATGGGGAATTGTCCTATTAATTCTGCTGCCTGGAAATACTGCGCCTGGCTGCAGAGATGTTCCCGCTGCCTCTGGCTATTTGGAGAGAGGCTGGGGGCCTGTGTCTCCCACATACCTCCTTTACGGACTGGAAGAAAGAACCCTTTCAATTGGGAAACAAGGTGGAGGGGGCCAAGACGATCAAGTTTACAGATCTGGGTTCCTTTCTGATGCAGGTGCCACCCTTACCCGCTGCGTGGCGTTGAGCAAATGATGAACCTCTCTGAGCCTCAGCTTGCGCACCTATGAAATGAAACCGAAGGCCCTGCAGGAGGCTGCAAGGGTCACTCATGTGATGCTCTCAAAGCCACAGACATGGAGCAGGTGCATCAGAGATGAATTACTGGTGTTACTGGTTTGCATAGCCGAGCTGCCTGGAGACGGCTTTCACCGTTCGCCTGTGAGTTAGGTGTTCTGCTTCCTGTCCTGTGGATGAACAAACTGCCTGCCTGACACCCCAGCTGGGTTCTCAGCCTCCCCCAGCCCAGCAGACCACCTGACGTGCGGCCCTGGTCCCACCCCGTCAGGGATCACTGTGCAGGCGGCGCTGTGCAGGCTGGAGGCCTGGGGGTGGCCCTGGAGGCCCCTCTGTCCTCCCTCCCTCCCTCCCACCCAGCCGGCCCCCACAGCTTTCTTTTCGTGCCGTCTCCCACCCAGGAGTCACCCCGAGTTTCATTTCTGCTGCCCTCCAGCCCATCTTCCACACAGCTCTGATCCTCTGAAAATATAACTGGGATCACATCGTCCGGACACGCAAAGCCTTTGGGGGCCTTCGCAGCATTTAGGGTGAAAGCCTCTCTGGCGGCATCCCGGGGACCTGCCCCGACTCCCTTCTCCCAACTCCTGCTTTTGCTGCGGCCCTCACCTCCAGCTCTCCGTGCGCTGGGACCCCCGTCATTCGGGGCCAGCCTCCACCCATCAGGCCTCCCTGCCTCCTGGGCCAGGCCCCTTCTCTCTCCTTCCCCCGCGCAAACACCCGGCCCTGACGGCTTCCGTCTCCTCCCAGGTAGCAGCCTGACTGACACCCGTTTTCCCACCTCCTTTCCTCCTAACAAGGCTGGGGTTCAGGTACCCGCCCTCCAGCATGCTCCCCGTCCCGGGAGCGCTGACGGGTCTAAACCAGTCACCACAACCCGATTCCTCGCAGCACTGATTGCTTTAGAAACCGCAGGAGACGGAGCCCAGCCAAGGAGATGCGAGGCTGCTTCAGGGGAAGACTGTCGTTCTATGTCCTCCAGATCTTTTATTAAGGTATAACTTGCACAGAGTAAAATCACCCTTGCTAGGGGACAGTTTGGTGAGTTCTGAGCAAGGCACCAGCCACGGCACCACCACTACCATCAGGCTGTATCACGGGTGGGGGCACCTGCCCCAACCTCCCTGTGCCCTCGGTCGGTGGCGTCCCCCCGCCCTGCTCCCGGCAGTCGCCGAGCTGATTTCTCCTCTGAAAGCTGGGTGAGTGGAATCCCACAGTGCGCAGCCTGCAGGCCTGGCTCCCTGCACTTGGGATTCCAGGTTCAGCCTCGTCCTGCGCATGTCAGGACTGCCTTCCGCGTACTGCTGAGCAGGGCACCGTCGAATGATCGCCTGGAGTTTGCTTATTCGTTTCCCAGTTGAGGGACATTTGGGCTGTCTCAGGTCCCAGTGATTAGGTATGGAGCTTCCGTAACATTCCCGTAGGGTTTGTGGGGGGCCCCTCGGAGGGGGCTGCGGCATCCCGCACTAGACAGATGTGCATTTAACTTCGTAAGAAGCCACCGGACGCTTTTCCAGAGCCGCCGCCCTGCAGGCACGGGCCCAGTGATGTCTCAGTCTAGTTGCTGCAGTCTCATGCACCCTCGGTGTTGTGAGTTTTGTTTTGTTAAAGTCCACCGGGTCCGTAGCATTATCTCACTGCGGTTTAAATTTACCTTTCCTTAAAGACAAATGATCCTGAGACTCTTTGGGGGCATTACTTGCCGTCTTTTTTGATGAAGTATATATTCGAATCTTGTGGCCATTTTTAAAGTGGATTATTATTTTTCCTATTATTGAGTTCTGAGGGTTCTTTATATATTCTGGCTCCTATACGCGATTTCTCTCAGCGTTTGCATCCTCTTAACAGTATCTTTCAAGGACTGGAAGTATTTAATGTTGATCAAGTCCATTCTTTTATGAAACAAACTGTGATTCTGGCATTGAACCTAAGGAGGCTCTGCTTAACCGACAGTCCCAGAGATTTCAACGTGTTCTTTTAGAAGTTTTACTGTTTCAGGTTTGCATTTAGCCCTATATTCCATTTTGAGTTAATTTTTTCATATGCTTCGAGGTATGGACTGAAGTTGTTGTCATTCTACTCCTCTTTTCTTTTCTTTTGGCCTGTGATGTATAACTGTTCCAGCTGCATTTGCCGAAAAGTCTACCCTTTCTCCGTAGAATTGCCTTTGCTCCTCTGTTAAAAATCAACTGACTATGAATGTGTGGGTCTATTTCCAGACTCTCTGTTCTGATCCATTCATCCGTGTGTCCGTCCTTTCTCCAGTACTACACTTCTTGATGATGGCAGCTTCATAATAAGTCTTTTTTTTTCCCCCTTCCTAAAGCAACCTTTTTTATAGTAAGTCTTCAAGTAGCAAGGGTCTTCCAACTCTTCTGCTTTTTAAAAACTGTTTTAACTATTCTGGTTTCCTTGCCTTCCCATATGAATTCTAGAATCAGGTTGCAGATTTCTACAAAAATCCCACTGGGATTTTGATTGGAATTGCCTTGTATGTATAGATCAGTTAAGGGAGAATGGACATTTTAACTGTGCTCTGTCTTCCCATCCAGGGATATATATCTTTCCATTTTTTCAGGTCTTTGATTCCTTTCATCAGTGTCTTTAGTTTTCAGCACGCAGATTTTGAACATGTTTTTGTAAGATTTATACATAAGCGTTTCTTAATTTTTAAAGCCATTGTAAATGGTACTTTTTAACACTGATTTTGAATCGTTCATTTCTAGCACATAAGAATTTGATATTTGTATATTGGCCTTGTGTCCTATAATGTTGCAAAGCTCAATCACTGGTCCTAGCAACGCCCTTTTAGAGTCTTTAGAATTCTCTACAGTGACAATTCTATCACCTGCATTTTTTTCAAACTGTGTGCCTTTTGCTCCTGCTTCTCGCTTTACTGCATTGGCTAGGAGCTCCAAGACAATGTTGAATAGAAGCAGTGAGACTGGACGTCCTTGCCTGCTTCTTGATCTAGGATGAAAGCATTCAGTCTTTCACCATACATATTATGTATGATGCTGCCTGGAGGTTTTTCGCAGATTCCCTTTATCAGGCTGAGGAAGTCTGCAGTCATGCATGGATGTTTCACTGTTCTTAAAAGAGTCGGAAGGAGGAAACTCCTGTTTCCTTCTGAACATTTTTGTGTCTGGTTATGATGTCTGGAACTGTGGCAGTCATCTGTCACCACGAGGAGAGCCGGTCTGAGGAGCAAAGGTATCGCACTGACGATGGACGAGCAGGGTGCTCTCCATCACTGGTTCACTGAATGAACAAGTCCTGGATCCTCCCCTAGCAACAGAATTCCTATTATGTAGGAAAATAGGAAATCAAGTAGTCTTATCGTTTAAGCCTTCACGTGTTGAGTTTTGTCCCTTTTGGCCAAGAGCCACCTGCAGGTAGAGAGGTTTTCTTCTCAGTGCTACATGCCCCATGCCTGGAATACAGCAGGCACTTGTTAAATGTTTGCCGCATAAGTCAGTAGTGCCCAGAGCCTGGGCATTCTCATTCTGAGAGTCATTTGCTTCAACGTGGTGGGACAGCCCCAGGGAGAGAGCAAAGAACACTTTGGGATGTGGCGTGTGTCCAGAGGATGACAGCTCCGAGCTCTGCAAAAGCAGCCTCAGAAACTCAGCAAGGATGGACTGGGCTCAAAATCGGGCCCTTGGTCTTGACGTGTGAAAGCGGAAAAGTGCAGGGAAGGGACGTCACTGGACAGGGGAGGCCAGCCGCCCTGGGGGAGCCTCGCTCACACCCCCTTTCCAGGCCCAAAGCCCAGTGTCTGCCGTAGGCGTGATTTTTCCTTTCTCAAGCAGCAGTCTGGGAGGCTGGCTCTTTAGCCGTGAGCCCTGTTTCAGAAGATAAACTATACAGATTGCAACCGGGAAGAGAACATGTCGTGCTTGCAAAATTCCCATGAGAAGTTGCTCTCCACCTAGAAATGATGCTCCTTTGCAATTTGCTGTTTCAGTTGGAGAACATCTCAGGTGAGGTGATGGCATTACGAAGGCCGTCACCTCGCCCTCCCGCCTTCCCGCCACTCCTGGCCCTGGGAGGTGACAATCAGGGTGAGAACACCCCTCCACGCCTTCTAGAGCTGCCTGGGGGAGCCTGTCCCCACCCCCAAGGGAGCACATGAACCACGCCCCTCACGGCTCCCTTGGCTCCCAGGGCTGGACTGTCTCTCAGACTCTCCCTGGTCTTGACGCCGCCCTGGCAGGTTTGAGAAGCCGGTCTGTATGCCCCGCTTTGGGGAGGAAGAACACAGAGGTAGACGCCCTTCTCATCACATCCTTTCAAGGCTACAGGATGAGAACTCATCACTGACAGTGATCTTGACTGCCCGGCTGAGGGTTTCTCGTTTATGAAGTTATTCTCTCTCCTCTTGTCCGCACTGAGCTCTTTAGAAGGAAGGGTGGACGTAGTTTTAGGCCCGTTTTATGGAGGTGGAGACTGAGGCATGGGCATGGAGTTCTCTGCCTGGTGGCCGAGCTGGCATTCAAACCAGAAAGTTTTCTGGAGCCTTTCTGAAGACGGGCACACAGTGTGGCCTCTTGAAGGGACCAGAAAGCTTGAAGTGGGCAGGGTGGGCACAGAGGGGAGGGGCCCAGGAAGCCCCTGCTTCACAGAGTAGCCTCATACACAGGCTGTTCTCACCTAAGACCTGATGCTTCCCAGTTAACTTCCTCTTGCGATAGGGCGATGCCTGTGCTTTCCTCCTATTCTGGTAACGGTTCCCGATTTCCCTTTGGGGGGTGCCCTCCCACGGAGAGGCTGGCTGTGGTGGGTCTCTCAGTTGGCCCCAGGCTCCTCTGTCTACAGGGGGGGCCGGTCATACCCCCCCGCCGGGGTGTTCAAGGGCGCCAGCTACCCGCTCTGCTCTCACTGACCGCGCTCTTGTTCTGGAAGGGCCGTAGGGAATACTGGTTTGGTTTCAAATGTTGCAGGTGTGAGGCTGGGGCAGGAGCCCCGTGAGCCATTTGCATCCTTGGGAAAATGGACACGTGAGAGACCGAGGCTGGGATCCCTTGCCTCCCAGAGTCACTGGAGCTGGGACACAGCAGAAGCTGGAAGATGAGCCAGGAGCCTCCTGTACCAGCACCATCAAAGGGGTGGCCGAGAACAGGCACGTGAAAAGATGCTCAACCTGGCTAATTATCAGAGAAATGCAAATCAAAACTACAATGAGGTACCACCTCACACCGGTCAGAATGGCCATCCTCAAAAAGTCTACAAATAACAAATGCTGGAGAGGGTGTGGAGCAAAGGGAACCCTCCTACACCGTCGGTGGGAATGTAAGTTGGTGCAGCCACTATGGAGAACGGTATGGAGGTTCCTTAAAAAGCTAAAAATAGAGCTCCCATGTGATCCTGCAATCCCACCGCTGGGCATATATCCGGAGAAAACTCTAATTCAAAAAGATACATGCACCCCTATGTTCATAGCAGCACTGTTCACGGTAGCCAAGACATGGAAACAACCTAAATGTCCCTCGACAGACGCATGGATAAAGAACATGTGGTACAGATATACAACAGAATACTACTCAGCCACTGAAGGAGAATGAAATAATGCCATCTGCAGCAACATGGATGCAACCAGAGATGATCATATTAAGTGAAGTAAGTCAGAGAAGAAAGACAAATACGTACCACATGATAGCCCATATATGTGGAATCTAGAATGTGATACAAGTGAATTTATTTACAAAACAGAAACAGATTCACAGACTTAGAAAACAGACCTGTGGTTGCCAAGGGGGAAAGGGGGGGGGGGCAGAGAGGGATATATTAGGAGTTGAGGATTAGCAGATACAAACTTTTCTACACGTAAAATAGATAAACAACAAAGTCCTACTGTGTAGCACAGGGAACTATACTCAATACCTTGTAATAAACCATAATGGACAAGAATATTAAAAATTATATATATATATATGCACGTATGTATAACTGAATCAATTTCCTGTACGTCTGAAACTACCAGAACCCTGTAAATCAACTCTACTACAATTAAAGAAAAGACACGGCCGAGCCATCACTGTGACCGCGGCACAGAGGGTGGGAGGCTTGCTGCAGTGATGGGCTAGTGCGATGGCCAGCCCGCTGGCCATGGCTCTGGGCAGCCCCCTGGGTTTGAATCCTGCCTCCACAACTGCCTGGTGACCCTGGACAGGTTTCTCTGAGCTGCAGTGATGCATTTTTAAAGCAGGAATGAGAGTAATAATGACCGCCTTCCAGGGCTCTGTGAGGATTCGGGGAGAGAGCGTATTTGATGGGAGGTGTGCACCTTTTCTAAAAGGTGGCACTGCCGGCTTCTGTATTAGCTGAAGAGCCAGGTAGCCAGCCATCGCTACACACACCTGACCGGTGCCAGCGCCCACCGCCCCGCAGCCAGTGCGACCCCTCAGGTGGAGGGGG
>NW_006792080.1:914229-914994 GCF_000442215.2 Lipotes vexillifer | reverse complement strand
CCCCCCCCCCCGAAAGCAAAAAGACCTCCTGTGGCCTCAAGACGAGGCTCTACAGCTGACGAGGTCTTCTGAAGTATTGGGAACTGGTTAGGGACGCACGTCACTGTCTTTCTGGAGCCCGAGGGGGTTGGGGACCTGTGGGTCTGGGGAGCACCGGCTCCTTTGCTCAGACACACGGCAGGTGAGCGTGGCACCAGGACCCAACCCAGGCAGCCTGTTCCCAGGGACCACGCTCTTCGGGACAAACACCCACACGAGACGGGGAGGGGAAGTGTCCTGCCCAGCCACGCAAGGCCAGGCTCCGGTACCCGGGACAGCGGGTCTCCCTCCTCCTCCAGGGACAGGTGACCAGACGTGAGCTGGCGCCACATGCCTCTGGGAGCTGCTCACTGGGCTTCCCTTCCCTACGCCTCCACCATCACTTCTCTGGGGATCTCTGCAGTACATGAAGTGACAAGTCTTTGTGCTTAATTAAGACACATTGTCCCACCAATTGGGGAGCAGGAAACGGCTGGGCTGTTTTACAAATAGAAACAATTCTTGTTCATTATCCCTTAATTGAGGCAACAAAGGGCTCTGGAAAACATCCACCAGAAACACATTCACGTTCGTCATCAGAGAGGATTGGGTTTAGGACCACACAAAAGCAACAGCAAATGTTCCAATCAGGAGTTATGCAGACAGAGGGAAACAAAGGCCCGGAAGCACAAATCCTGCAGGATTAGCCTAATTACACAGTTGATGTGGCGGAGGGGGGGGGGGGGG
>NW_006792080.1:903331-914198 GCF_000442215.2 Lipotes vexillifer | reverse complement strand
GGGGGGGGGGGGGGGGGGGGGGGGGGGGGAAGTTTCCCGGCTTATGGGCAGCTCTTCTCGCAGCCTCTTTCTACCCCTTTTCTTCCCTGGTACCGGATGGGGAGGGGCAAGAAAAGAACCTCCCAGACACCCTGGAAACACGGCCAGAGTAGGGAAGGGATGCGCTGACAGAAAGTCGTGGAGGCCGAAAGGTGTAACCTGAACTCCAGATGTGGCCTGCCCACAACTGTCACCTCCCTCTCTCTGGTCACTCTGCTTCTTGTGATGCGACTTACGATGTAAGGCAGCTCTGTCTTGGTGTTGGTTTCATGGTCAGCTCGTGGCTGGTTAAAGCCCCTGAGCTGTTTTAATGGGATTTTTTTTTTCAGGCTGGGGCTTCTCCATCCTATATTTAGACAATTGAATTTTGGGGTGCAATTTACGAGTTGGCACTCATCCCGCGGGTCCCAGCCTGTTTGTCCTGTCACTCAGTGGAGCTGAGTGAAGGTGGCTGCGGAGACCAAAGCCCAGCCTGCTGGCCTGTCACCTCCGTCGGGGGCTGAGCAGAAGAGTGACGTGGGTGCTCCCAATACAAAGAGCTGATTCGCCCTTTTATTTCCCTTGCTGGTCAGGAAATGACTGGTCACCGTGCAAAACCTGGAAACCACCGCAAAGTACAAAAAGCAGCAGTAAATAAATGAATCCCCTGGACCGGAGTCAAGGTCTATGAACGTTCTGTGCGTCTCCATCCAGCCTTTCTTCCAGGCCCGCGTCCCATATGGATGTGGCTTCTTTGGGGCCAACACTTTTTTCACATGATGAAAACTCCTCCTAATTATCTTAATGACTCTGCACAATATTCCACCACAGGGATGTGCTGTAATTTATTTCCTGATTATCACTGGACATTCGCACTGTTTGCAATTTCTCACTGTTAGGAATGAGTCGGTCACGGCCACCTTTGCGCACAGAGCTCCCACGTTTCAGATTATTTCCTTAAAACAGACCCTAGAAATGAGGCTGCAGGGTCAAAGGCATGACTCTTTCAAGGCTGTTGTTGCGTATCACCAAGTTCCTTGCCAAAAAGGCTACACCAGCTTACAGTTTCACCAGCATATTATTACAGTGGCTGTTCCAGTGTTCCAGTGTTTCTTTGGGGGAAGATAGGTCTCGCTTTGGAATTGGCAGTGTGCGCGTGCAGGCATGTGACTGTGCGCGTGTGTATGTACGTGCATATGCGCGTGTGTGCGTGCGCTGGGGTGTTGAGGGGAAGAGTTACCCCGTGCCCAGCGTGTTTAGCTTTAGGGAGAAATCCCCGCGAGCCCCCCACTCAGATGTCAGCAGCCTGCTCCCCTCCCCCGCCCCCGCTCATCTGCACCCTCAGCCAACTGCTCTGTAACCTTGGCTCAGACCTCAGCCGGGCACCACCACCTCCTCCTGCAGCTGTCTGCACCCCCCACCCCCCTTGAGGGCTGGGCCTCTGGCTCCTCCCACACGGGCTCCAATCCTCTCAGACGCGGAAACAACCGAAGTGCCCACTGGGGGGTGAGCGGCTAGAGCGTGTGTCTACGTATACACAGTGGGATACTATTCAGCCTTTAGAAAGGAGATCCTGCCACATGACGGCGTGGGTGGGCCTGGAGGGCACTGTGCTGTGCGACAGGAAGACAGGTACTGGGTGATCTCACTCATACGTGGAATCTAAAAAATCCACCCAACCCACAGGAGAAGAGATCAGACGTGTGGGTAGCAGAGGCAGGGGCTGGGGGAGGGAGACTGGAGGAAAGTGGTCAAAAGGTACGAACTTCCAGGTACGAGGTAAGTGACTCCTGAGACGTGATGGACCGCACGGTGACCACACGCCTCACGGCTGTCTGGGCGACAGGAAGGCTGCTCAGAGAGGGTAGATCCCGAGTTCTCATCACAGGGAGACATTTTCTTTACTTTCTTTTTACTGTACACGAGATGATGGATGTTAACTAAACCTGCTGTGGTGATCACTGCACAGTATCTGTAAGTCAAACCGTCGCGCGACATGCCTTCCGCTCACACAGTGACGTACGTCAACTATTCCCAATAAAACCGGGGAAAAAAATTCCTGGCTATCCCCGTCCCCCCACCTGCATGACCTGGGCAGGTGATTTCACCTCCTTGTGCCTCAGTTTCCCGGTCTGTAAATGGGGATAAGAATCGCGCCTACCTCACGGGGCCGTCGAAAGCATTCAACGGACGACCTGTGCATACAAGGTCTGCTCCAAGCCTGGCACATGGTAAGTGCTAACTTGTCCTGGCATCGAGCGCATTTAGTGACTTTACTAAAGGCTTGGGTCCTGCTGGGGAGCTGGTGGGTTCTCCCCCAGGGCCCTCTGCGCCTCCCCTCCCAGAGTGACGCAGCCCCTGCTCTTCGCATGGAGGGCCCGCCAGCGCTCTGCCCCCTCCTGCCCTTCTGAGCCCCAGAGCGGCCCCCAGGCCCGGCCTGGAAGGCTCCGGGAAGGGGCAGCACCACGCAGGCAGCGGGACGGCCCATGAGACTGGGTCCTGCCTCGTCCAAGCAGGGAGAGGTGGTCCAGTCAGAGCCCCTGCTGCCTGAGCCGCCCGGGGAGGGCACTGCTGTCCAGCCCCTCCCGAGGCCCCGGCGGCAAGGGCCGAACCAGGCGGGTCCGTCCAGGACAACAGGCACGCGGGGGACGGGTGCTCACGCGTGAGCAACCCCCAGACCTCCCAGACGTTCCGGATGCGGGCCAGCCCTTCCCGACCCTCACTTGAATCTCACTCCTTTCACGGTCTAAGCAGCAAGGACTCCCTGCAGGGGACCGAGTGACGGCACACCTGCTGGAAGGGCAGGGCCCTTCGGGAACAGCCACCCACTCAGGGCAGAGCTGCGCGTGCACAGGGCCCGGTCCTCCTGTCCTCTCGTGGAGGGAGGGGTCAACTGCCCGCGCTGACCACGTGCCCCGCCGCCTGTCCACAGCCGCAGAGCCCCGGCCACAAACACCGGGTGAGATGCAGGACCCAGGAGAGGCCCCGTGGTCCCCGCCGTGCAGGGCTTCCTGCTGCAGTGTGAGCAGAGCCAGCGGCTTCGCCGCTCTTCTTGTCCCGGGTCAGCCACACTCACACCCAGAACCCTGGCTGGAGGCGTCTGGCAGTGGGCTCCCCCCACCTCACCCACCAAGTGCCGGCTCCGCTGAGCCTTGCGCGGGGTCGCACCCGGGGAGGGGGGGGGTGTGTGTGTGTGAGGTGGGGTTAGGCCCAGGGGGTCCACACCAGCATCTCTCCCTCTTTCTCCCATAAAGTGTTTCTCCCACGCCCGGGTCCCCTGGACTCTTCCCTTCAAGCGTCAATGCTTTTAAAAATATTTCTTCCAAGCAGAGGCGGTGCCACCCCCAAGAGGAATTTTGGGATGAAAAGATTTTCCATCTCATTACAGGTGTGA
The DNA here is from genome assembly GCF_000442215.2 of Lipotes vexillifer. Lineage (NCBI taxonomy): Eukaryota > Metazoa > Chordata > Mammalia > Artiodactyla > Lipotidae > Lipotes > Lipotes vexillifer. Next base: position 910,786 of record NW_006792080.1, on the reverse strand, counting down.
TTGCTCCCTTCTACTTTTGTTTGCAAGTAACAGAAACTCACACCGACTGGCTTAAGCAAGGAAAGGAAGTTACTGGTTCATAAAACTGAAAAGTGCAGGGCAGACGTTAGGCACAGCTGGATCTAGGGGCCCTGACGATGTCACCAGCTCTCTCGTGCCTCTGTTTCTCTGCTTTCCTCTGCACATGAACTGTTGCTGATGCAGCAAAAATACCACAGACCGGGTGACCCACACAGCGGGTGTCTATTTCTCACGGTCCTGGAGGCCGGGAGCCGGAGGTCAGGGTGCTGGCTGGCAGACGGCCGTCCTTGCGCTGTCCTCACCGGGCAGGGAGCAAGGAGGAGCCAGCTCTCGGGTCTCTTCTCGTTGCCGGGCGCTAATCCCATCATCGGGGTGACGCTCTCGCCACCTGATTACACCCCAGGAGCCCCGCCTCTCGATACCGCCACACGGTGGGTACGGTTCAACGTACGGCTCTTGGGGGACACAGGCGTTCAGTCCACGACACACCCTCCCCCGCCCAGAGCAGTGGGAAATGGTCGCCAGCACATTTCCACCCCGCGGGGCTGACCATCCCGCGGGAAGAGCAGCCTCCCTCCCACGCGCTCTTTCCAGTGCCCAGAGCCGACTCTGCTCGGCAGGGCCTGGAATGCGCGCCCGCCTCTGAAGGCCACGGCTCTGAGTTGGGCCCCATCTGACCGCCTACACCGAGAACCGCAGAGGGGGCCACCGCGCCGTCTCCCGTCTGTCCCCGGCCACCACCCTGCTCCCTGCACTGGGGCCCTGCTTCTCCTCATGCACAGGTCGTGGGGGGCCGCCCCGGGGGCCTCTGCAGCCTTGCGCACCCCCCCACCCCCCGACCAGCATCACACAACAGCTGGAGAGGCGCCCGCCAGCAGGTCAGAGGCAGCGGCAGGGGCTGTGCTCACCCGGGACGGCCCGAAGCTGGTCAGGAGGCGCCACGAGGGAGTTACCTGCATCTCTCCCCCACCACCTTCCCTTACTCTCCAGGCTTCACGAAGCCGGCAGGAGGCTCTTCCTAAAACGTGGGCGTGACCTCATCTGGGCTCAAGCCCCCCTGTCGCCGCGGACCAGCTCCTAGGCCTGGACCTCTGTTCCCAGTTCGCCCGTGGGGCACCGGCCAGTCGCTGGGCCTCTGCACGTCCTGCACCTGCACCTGGGAGCCTGGCCCTCTGAGGCCCAGCAGAGCCTCCGCATCGGCCTCCTTGGTCGGCCCTTGCACAGTACGTGCTCCTGTCTGCCCTGGAATCACGTTTTCCTGGTCTGTCTGTCCCTCTCTCGATGGTGGTGCTCTGGTGACTATCGCTGGGTGACCAAACACCCTCAAATTAGTGTCTTCCAACAATAGCAATCATTTTATTATCTCTCACGGGACGTGCCCAGCCAGCAGCTCTGGCTGGGTGCTCCTCGCGCGGTTGGTGTCAGATGGAGAAGCCTGCGCAGCGGAGCGGGTGGAGTGGAGGCTGAGCCGCTGGCCCTGCCCGTCTCTCCTGCGTGGCCTCAGGGCCTCCACGTGCGTCTCTGCGCCTGGGCTTCCTCTCGGCATGGTGGCCTCTGGGACTGGACCGCCCGCTTGGTATGTCAGGGCTCCAGCGGAGCCGCGCAGGGCTGCAGCGCCTTTTACGTTATCGCCTTGGAAGCCGCGTAGCATTATCTGTTGGTTAAAACGGCCGCAGAAAACCCAAATCACAGCCCTTTCAGGAAGGGCGTGTGGGGCAGGAGGTCTTGTGAGCCCCTCTGCTCAGGTGGGAGGGGGGAGGGGGGAGGGGAGGACCCGTCTCTGGGCCCCCAGCAGCGCCAAGCAGTGAGGCCCAGGCATGCTCAGGGGATCCATCCTGTTTTTCCCTGAGGAAATCACAAGTTTCACCTCAACCGAGGGTAATTCTCGACCTTGTAGCACCTCCGGGCTGCTTCTCTGCAGCCCTGGAGAGCACAGCTGGCCCGGCACCACTCTTCCTGCCCCCAAGATGCTGGGAGGAGGGCTGCGCGGCCCCGAGCACGGTGGGAGTGGGCACAGAGGACTGGGCCTTGCCCGCCGCGGACCTCGGCCGCGCTGCTTTCGAGCGGGGAGACCCTAACACCCGACTGAACCCGAGTCTCCGTTTCTGCACTTGCAACATGGAGACAATGATCCCCTTCTCTCGGCGCGCGGCCAGGATCGATGGCGATGCTAGATGAGAGACTGCTTGGCTGGGAGAAAGTGCGGCCACTGGACGAGCTCTCACCCAGCACCCAGCCCGACGCAGGGTTTAATGAGAGCTGGCTGCTCCCTGGGATCTTTAATTAACTGTCCCGGACCTACAGTCCCGGTGCCGGCAGATTAAACGGGGCCGCGGCAGGAAGTAGGCTGCCGACCGCTTTGGATGCGAATCTCCGGAGCGAGGACTTCTGCGGGTGAAATGGCTGAGCGGTGGGTTTGGGAGCAGCTGCGAGCAGGGCGGCCCCGGGGGATTGGCCTCTGCGCCCTCAGCAGAATCAGCACAGCCAGAGGGTGCCGGGCCCTAAGCGACCCATGGGGGGGAGGGGGAGGGGCGGCAGGGCGGAGGGTGCCGGCAGTTCTGTGCCACAGTGGGTGGGGCTGAGCCATCCCTGGCCAGGCATGAGGCCAGGGAGCTCCCTCCAGGTACCCCGGCCAGGTAACCCTTCAGGCATCCCCCGAGGCACCCTCCAGATCCACCCCTCCAGATCTACCCCTCCAGGTGCCCTTCAGGCATCCCCCCAGGGGACCCTCCAGGTGCTGTCCGCGCACCCCGGCTGCATGGTTCCTGAGGACAGAGGCACGTCCCACCTGCTGCCCTTCAGCTCTTGCCCCTCTGGCCCTGACCCTCACTGCTCCCTGACCCCTGTCGCGACGCCCTCTCCTGGCTGCCACAGCAGGGCTGTCTGTGCTACACCTCTGGGTCTCGACTCTACTGTTTCCTCCTTGCCCGTCCTCGGGGGGCCCCTCCCCGCCTTGTCCGCTCACCCGGTGGTCGCGGCGCCCTGCCCCCGCCCTCCCAGCCCTCGGAGGGGAGGTGTCCTTCACGCGCTGTTGCGTGCCCTCACCCACTAATTGTCGGCCGTGGAGGTGTGGCCGGTCAGGGGCCCCGGGGAGCACACAGCAGGCTCCTCGGGAGGGCCCCGGCCCAGGGCCTGCGGCGGGAGCTCAGAGGGGGCGCTGAGCTGCTCGGGACCTGGAGCTGGAGTGGCCCCCAGGGCCGCCCCGAGTCGGGGATGTGACCAAGCCTTGACGCGCCTGCGTGGGTCAGTGACAGGACATGGGCCGGGAGGTGGCATCTGCAGCTGACACTGAGACACCTGCGACAGCCCCAGCAGCTGTGGCAACAAGAAAGGGGTCTGGGGGCACATCCCTGTGGCCACCACGGAAGGTGAGCACCTTGACCTCTACGTGGGACACAGTGCCGTTACCTGGTGGGAGCCTAGCAGCCCTTGCGGGGCTGCTACCAGCCCCCGTGTAGCTCCTGCTCCTGAACCCCTGTGCCGCCCTCGCCTGCTGCCAGGCTGGCCCGCGCCTCCCCTCTGCTGCGCTGGGACTCGGACCCTGCCCTGAGGTCTGCGCTGGACCTCTGGTCTGGGGCCCGTGAACCCGCGCGGGGCTGGGATTCCTCCCTCTGCCCCTGGCCGGCACTTAGCCCGGGCAGCCCTTGGGGCACCTTCTTTCTGCGACGCCGGGGCCGCTGCTGGTGGCAGAGAGCAGCTTTCTTCAGTACCTGCCCCCTCAGCGAGTGTCCAGACCCCAGGAGAACCCCCATCTCTCCCCGTGCCCCCTGTGAGTCCCCAGCACGTGAAGACGAGAATCACAGACAGCCTCACGCAGGTACTGAGCGTGTACTCTGTGCCAGCTACGGTCTTTACGGGCACTGCTGCGACCAGTGCCGGCCCTGCAGCCAGACAGCGGAGTCCTGGGGTGTCACAGCCGTGGGGAGGGGTGGAGCCTGAGACACCTCTTCAGGGTAACTCGCTGGGCTACGAGCGGAGGTGTGGGAGCTGCAGGGCAGGATGCCCAGGGCGGGGTGAGTCTCAGGGCAGGGAGGCCAGGCTGCTGACAGGGTGCCTTCCATACCTGGGCCAGGTGGAGCCAGGTGGGAGGGGCAGCGACGCCCTGGACCAGTCCCCCTCCAGAGCCTCCTGAATCCCACTGGGGTCTGAGGAGGTCATTCGAGTGGTCTGTCTCCCTGGCCTCCCCCACACTGTGTCCCCCAACACTCTGACCTTCGCCTGGGTCCTCCTGGCTGCAGCTGGGCCTTTGCGCTGGCTGTGCCCTCCCCTCCCCTGCCCCCACCTGGGACCAGGCTTCCTGTCACCTGCTGCCCACGTGTGCCTGCCTCCCAGGGGGCAGAATCCCGGGCGGTCAGTGCTGTGTGCCTGGTGCCTTCCGGAGCTCGTGGCGCTTGTGAACACTAGTGAACGGATGAGGCATCATTTGTGTGATGACTTGATTGAGCTGTGGGTCTGAGGCCAGGCTGTGTGGTCCCGGCTGTCGGTCTGGGTCTGCTAGGCTCCTCCGGTGTCCCCAGCACCTAGCAAGGTCTTGGACTCTGGGAGAACTCAATACACGTGTGATGAGATCATACTTTGCTGTGTTAAAGTTAGTTTTTTGTTCATCCTAATTCCTCTTTGACCTGTAGCTCTTCCCCTATTTAAAGTGGACCATGAGGCATCTGTCCCCATGTGGAGGGAAGTTACAGCAGCTGCACAGGAGTTACAGATTTTGGCTTTTTCCTTTCAGGAGCCAAGGCTTTTAATTGGCAAGAGCCTGGGAGGCCAATTACTAAAAGCCCCGAGGATCTCAAAACTTGGAGATGGACTGGAAAGAGCACGTGATGATCCAGTGTCAGCTTCTCTTCCCCTAAGGGACAGTCTCCCGGGCCGGAGGTGTATCAGTTAGCTTTCACCACATAACAAGCCATCCCCAAAACTCAGTGGCGTAAATCGGCGAATTTACTATTTCTCATTGTTCTGTGTGTTGGCTGGGCGGTCCTTCTGGTCTTTGCTGGCTCTGCTGGGATTGGATGGCCCATGGCAGCCTCACTCACACATCTGGGCCTCCGCTGAGAGGCTGGTGTGGGCGGGCCATGCTCCCATCCTCAGAGAGGCAACCCAGCTTCTCTCCGTGGTGGGCTCGGAGCGGCCAGAGGGGCAAGCGCTTGCCAGCCTCTTCTTGCATCACGTCCTCTGGTGTCCCCTTGGCCAGAGCAGGTCACAGGACCGACCAAGCGCAGGCTCAAGGGCTGAGGTGGGGCATGAAATCAGGTTGCAGGGGTGAGCATGCGGGGTACATGTCCTCGTGTCCCGGAGAGGTGCTCTCGGCCCTGCCACCGTCTCCTGGGCTGAGGGGGCAGCAGGAAGGAGAGAAGCCACGGAAGGACTTGGGGATCCGGAGAGATGGCCATCTTCGCAGCACTCGGGGAAGGCGGCGTGGTTCCAGAATGGTGGAGAAGCGGGGGTCCGGGGAGAGTCCCAGAGCCCACGGGAGCAAGGACAAGGTGCAGAGTCACCTGGGACCGAGGCCAGGAGACAAGTGGCCTTCAGACAGCCTGGTGGACACCCCTGTGGGCCGGCGACACAGGACGAACACTTCCCCGGCCCCAGCGCCTTGGCGCTCAAGGGGCAGGAATCCTGGACGGAGAGCACCGGCCAAATGGATGGACGCTCCCGTGCGCAGGACACCTGACTGCCTGAAGGGGGCTGGTCCAGGCACCTTTTTCTTTTTCCCACTGAGAAATGCAGTGACGTATTTACTGATATGCTGCCAGATGTTTAAACAACTTAATAGTCCCGGCGCTCTATTTCCATAGCACAGAAGAGATAATTCAGAGATGTTTTCTATCAGAGACAAAGCTTCTCTGCCGCAAGGTGACTCTCTGACCAATTTGAGGACGACCCTGACATGTGAGGGTCCTGCCTCACAGCACAGTGATGATACTTGTACTAGAAGATCCTCCCCGTAAAGCACAAGCTTCCCTGCTGTTTGCATCCACCGCCGACATCTAATCCCAGAACATTCTGCCACCCACCAGCCCACTCCCCACCTCCGTGGCTTCTCTTCCGGACACGTCGCGTGAGTGGCGTTCATGCCATACGACGCGCCGCCCTGTAGTGGGCTCGGCCCCGCGCTGCTCTCAGGGCTCCTCCGCGCCGCGGGGCGTGTCTGCACTTCGTCTCTTTCCACGGCTGAACGACAGTCCACTGCGTGGACCTGTCACACCGTGGCCACCCGTTCATCAGTGATGGACATGTGGGCCGTTTCCACTGTTTCCACTTCACAAGCTTTTCAGTGAACCTTCGATGCTTCCAATGTGACACAGCGTATGATGTGTGTATATTCTCGCTCTCCAGATATATCCATACCTATGCAGAGATACTCCGCGTAACAGATGGACACACCTTTCAATCTACAGCAACCCTCTGCAGGACCTGGCTCTGGCCTGCCTTTCCCCACAACCCGTCAGGTAACACGAATGCACAGCGTCGGGAGGAATTACCGCTACGGGATCCAGGGGAAGGGGGGTGACCCCTGCAGCGCTGGACCAGCCTCCTCCGCCCGCTCTGGCTCCAGGACCCTGTGAGTTGGGCGGGTGTGGGGCCCGGCCCCCCCCGAAGAGAAGGGAGAGGCCCGTGAGCGCCCCTCAGGCTGGGGCTTCCAGGGTGCCGCTGTATGCGCTTCCCACACACCTAAGGCACGGGTACGGTGATGCCACTTTACAGATGGGGAGACGGAGACCAAGGCAGGTCCAGGCCAGCAAGAGGCAGGGCTGAGACTCACCCAGGACGGCCTCCTGCAGAGCCCCACGGGCAGACTATAAATGGGCCCCTGGCCTTGAAAGAGGGCGGCTAATTAACAACACCCCCTCCTCTCCAGCCCTCCCCTCCCTAAGGGGGGCAACTCCTACTTAATCTTCAGACGAAGAGACAACTTAACAACAGGCTAATAAAGAGCCTACAGCTTATAAAGCAAAACTCGCAGGACGCCCCTCGCTGGGAATCCGCTTTCCCAATTCACCCCCCTCCTCAGTGCTGGGGGAGGCTGAGGCGCATGCGTGGGGCGAGAAGCAGGGTCCAGTGGCCGCCCTCATGGAGACCTAGGAGCCTGGGAGCCAGGTGCCACCTGGACCAGACGGGTGGGAACAGCTGTGTGCCTGTCATAATCATCATCATCAAGATGAATCAGAGCAGCTCATCGAGGGCCCAGGACTAGGGCCCGGGCCCCTGGACTCGCAGGCCGGTGCTCAGAGGAGCAGACAGGAGGGCCTTCCTTTGGCCAGACTGGCTCAGCACTGATCCAGACCAAGGGTCGTGCTGGAGACCCAGAGAGCAGTGATTGCAGGCCTGGCCCCAAAGTCTGGGCTGTTTCTGGGGAGCCAGGCAGGCGGGCCATGGAGGGTGCAGAAGGGCAGCTGCCCTTCCTCAGAGCCGGGGGGCCGGGGGGGAGGG
>NW_006792080.1:898189-902615 GCF_000442215.2 Lipotes vexillifer | reverse complement strand
GACGGTCCCAAGGAGAGACGGGTCCAGGACAGGCGGGTGAAAACCGCCTGCCCCGGGGCTCTTCTGAATGTGAGGCTCTTGGGCGTCACCGAAGGTCATCTGAAAACTGGTCGCGTGCAAATGTCTCCACGTTTCCTGTGAAGCAGCGTCAAAGGCACTGTCCGTTCTCTGCTGCACGTGACAGACGGCTGTTAATTTACTGAGAGGAAAAATGATACGACCAGCAATGAGATTTCACGCCTTCTTTCCAGTTAGCACGGACTGTGCTGCTGAACAAAGAGCCAGGGAATAAGGATTTTCATCCACCAAATGTTTGCTGAGGAGCAGCGTGGGCTGGGATTGGGGCGATGCCGAGGACACGGGGTGGGCTGAGCCGCCGACCTTGACCCCCGGCCCCCTCTTCACTCTGGCTGCTAGGCTGCCCCTCTGTAACCTTCAGAGTCGAAACGTCACCCCTCCTCCTTTTGTCAGTCCTGATTTTCTATTTCTCTTTTAATCTTACCCTACACACATCCTTTATTATCCACTGTCGTAACGTACTTTTAATATGGGGAGAAAAAAGAAAAAGCTACAGATGGCAGACTGGGTTACAGCCCCACCTCCTCCTGCTTCAAATCCCTGGAAATGATACAAGGAGCCTTTCTCTCTGTCTCTTCTCCATCTTGCTCTCTCCCTATCTCCTGAGTCTAGAACAGCTCTAGGAAACAGGGACCAAAGTGTCATAAGCAAAGCAGAGACCTTTGGATTGGAATGCAGAGGGGGCTGGATTGAGGAACGCCCCGCAGTGTGTGCTACCCGAGGTGAAGGGATCCTGGGGTCCCCTCCATTCAAGGTGCGGACACAGGAGTGGGGCCTGAGGGCACGGCTGAGGTGCCTGGCTGCACAGCCGGGTCTGAGCAGCTGCCCGGAGCCCATTTCCCTCCCCACTGCAACACGGGTCAGGAACGGAGGCAGCCGATGGCCGGGTCAGGGCCCTCGGATGACGGCGGGCCGGGGGAGACCCAGCAAGTCGCCGCCCTGCACCGCGGATGCCACAGTGGGCAGAAGCCGCATCTAACAGGCGGCAGATCGGGTCCAAATTAGAGCTTCCATCCGAGATCACTGAAGGCGCCAGGGAAACCCTCACCTCACCAGGGAGCTCGGTACTCACGCTGGCGAAGAGACGCCCAAGGAGCACAGGGAGCCCTCGAGGAGTAGAGCTTAGAAAATGACACTGACTGCTGCACAGGGAGAGGGCAGAATACCAGGGCACGAAAAGGAGCCAACTGGGGACCCAGGAAACACAGACGTTGGGATGAAAGCCGTAGACGGGCCGGACGGCCCGCGGATGGGGCTGGAGGTGACTTTGGGGAGATGGAACTGAAAGACACGCATTGCACTGCTCTCGGTGGCGCCCAAGAAAGACACGGCGGAAGACGCGGTTGCTGGACCAGCTCCGCTTCCTAAGCGCATTCGTGAGCGTCCCGACGGGACGGACGTGCTGGGGGTTAAACTCACGACCGAGGCGTAGCTGGTTAGACAAGGAGTCGTGTCCGGGATTTGGGGCCAGAGGAAGTCCCTGCATATGACTGTGGGTTGTCTCCCTCTGCGGAGAGGAGTGGAGTTTGGATTTACGTGGACGGTTTGGGATCTTACACGTGGCGAGAAGCACGTATTCTGAGCAGCCAGGGGTGGGTGGCTGGAGCGGCCGCAGCTGTTCTCCATCCTCTCAGGGTGCTCCTGCCTCTCTCTTCAGGGGAAATAGCACCTCTCGCTGTGGGAGCTCTTCCCTCACTGCACGTGGTCCTGGTGAGCCTGCCAGTCGAGGTCCACCCCCCCATCTGCTACACGTGCACGCGCACGTGCATACCCACATGCAGTCAGTGGGACGGTCCGGGACCCGGGCTGGAATGCTGACAACCCATCCCTTGGTGCATGAGGCACCCAGTAGTGGGGCTGCAACCCCAAGTGTGTCACCAACCATTCTCCCTGGAAATAGTATGTGCCCGGGAGAGACAGAAGCATTTGTCCTGCCGGGATTGTGCGTCTGGGGCAGCCGGCGGTCCTTCCCCCTGACACTTGTAAGCTTCCCGTCTGGGGAACGGCGCCAGACAGAGGTAGGCAGAGATACGCACAGACAGGGAAATGAAAAGGTGTCTGGGCATTAAGTGGAGCCCCCGCAGCCACTGTGCTGAAGGTGGAACCATCGCAGGCTGTCTGCTTAGTGAGAAAAACCATTGTGAGCTGGGTGACCCTGTGACCCGTACCAACCTGACCTATGGAGGGTCTTTGAAAACCATGTTGTAGTTTTGCATCATGTTGTATCTGAATAGCTTTCTGGATTTTCTTCTGGAAAAGTTTAGGTCGGTATTTATATCAGATGCAAAGACTTGTAGTTTAATCTTTTTCTCTCCAATATTTACATATCATGTCTTTTATCTGTTTTGTTGCTGTGTCTATGATCCCCAGGATAATGTTGAATACTAATTTGATACTAGGCATCGTTGATTTGTTTCCGTTGTTCATTCATTATTTACGCAACATTTGCTCTGTGGCAGAAATCCCTCCAGGCCCTGGAAACACAGATGTGACCAGTGGATAAAGTCCATCAGAAAGTTTTGAAGAGAAATAAGGGAGGAGTGAAAGTGTGTATCAAAGAAACTGGACACAGCTCTACCCCAGAGAATAACAGAATGTTCCCTGAAGAACTTCCCAAAGAAAAGACTTTTTGTCTTTCATCCTGAAATCTGATCTTTGCTGTTTGCTTTCTGACAAATAACTCTATCAAAGGAGAGAAAGTTTCCTTTTCTGCTTTGTTTCTTGAAAGCTGCTTTTAAAAAACCAGGGATGGGTGTTGAATATTATCAAATTCTTTTTTAGTCCCAAGGACAGAAGCAAAGCTCTTCTCTGTTGGACAATTAACGTCATGAATAGCAGTACCAAGAGCACTGATATTGAACCAGCCTTGCATTCCCGTCTTCTTGCCTTGTGCTGGCACTTTATTCTTTTCCTGGCCCACCGGATCCATTCTGCTAATACTTTATTCAGGATTTTTGTTTTCTTTTTGTAAGTAAAAATTAGTTTCACAAGTGTGTTTTGTCAAGTGCTGTGGAATGAGGTTGTTTAGGTCCCCGGACTTCTGTACTCTGAAGTAATTTAGGTAACATGTGTCTCCTGGTTCCCTCCCAGACTCTCCGGGTGTTCTGCAGGACCCGGTGTACATTTTCCTGCTTCACTCTTAGCTCTGAGCTTCTGCTGCGGCTGAAATGGTTCTGTTTTGGGGTTGTCTCTCTCACCCATATGGACTGCCTCTGTTCTGCTTTCTGTTGCTTCTAATGTATGACACATCTCCCTTCCCTACACCAGGCAGATGGGTGTGTTACAAAATTGGCTGAGGATTTAAGAAGACGGAGGGGAGGTATGTCACAGTATCTCCCAGCAAATAACCCAAAGTAAATGAGAGACATCCCCTGGCCTGGAGACTCCTCTGGCCTCCCCTCAAAGGGCCCCCACCATGCTCCCCACAGACTGGCCACAGCTCTGTTTACCAGCACCCCTACCCTCAGGTTCTCACAACTCATTAGACAGGCAGATTCAGCTTCCCTCTCTTTTCACCCCAGATCTACCTTTGCAGAGTCAGAGACCCATCGCGGCTTTGCTAAACAGGGGCCGCCGACCCTAGACCCTCACTCTTTAACAAATGTTTCCATCAAAGAAAGGGCACAGAGAGAAAACATTTATTTCCTCGCTAGCTTTGCATTGCGCCACATAACCTGGGAAGCAGAAGCGGCCGTAGTCACTTTTGATTTTGACTTAACAGTGGATCTAACAGTGGATTGAATAGTCAGCTTCTCCAATTCCTGGTCTAGTTCACCCCTCAATAAAGTCAGAGCTGGCAGGTGGCAACAGGCCACCGCAGGGTGCAGTCTTCCTGTGATTCCCTGCTTGTCCTGGCTTCCCCTGTTTCACACCCACCTACCCTGCCTTCCCTGGGCATTTGGTAGCCCCTCGTTGATCCTCACAGGCAATGCTGCTGTGAACATCACTGTTTACTTCTTTGGGGGACATATGGATGCCTTCCAACTGGGTATAAAACTAGGACTGGAACTGCTTGGTCATCGGGAGAGCAGGTGTTCAGCTTTAGTAGAAACTCCAAATCCATTTGCCAAGGTGGTTGTACCAATCTATTTCCCCACCAGTAGAGTGTGTTCCAGTATTTCGACACATGGTACAGGTATAGTTCTAGTCCTTTTCGTTATAACGATTCTGAAAGGTGGGTACTAGCAGCTCAGTGGGGCTTTAATTTGCATATACATACACACATATATATACATATTTCTTTGCGGTGCGCGGGCCTCTCACTGCTGTGGCCTCTCCCATTGCGGAGCACAGGCTCCGGACGCGCAGGCTCAGCGGCCACAGCTCACGGGCCCAGCCGCTCCGTGGC
>NW_006792080.1:895690-897412 GCF_000442215.2 Lipotes vexillifer | reverse complement strand
CAGGCGGCCTCTCAACCACTGCGCCACCAGGGAAGCCCCTATATATATATTTTCACTGTGTTTTTCCTTGGTGACGTTCTGCAGGTGAGGGCACTGAGTCTCAGGGAGTCCAACTCGAGAACATTTCTGGAGCCTGTTTTTTGTTCCAGGCTCTGGCTTGAATCTGGAGGTACAAAGATGAGTAAAATATGGCTTTTGCAGCCATTTTGGGGGCAAGTGGCAGAGTCAAGAATGGAACTCAGGACCTACTCTCAACCCCACATTCTCTCTGTTCAGATGACAGTGAAGAGGGGCAGTGGGACTTTTCTGAGTGGCGGAGTCTCGAGTGTATTTGCAGGCTCTGGAGTAGTGCCAGAGAGAGATCAAAGGTTAGCCACCACCTTAGGCTTCTTCTGTACTGCTCCATGGTTCGAAACATGCAGCAAACCCCTTATGGGCCAAAAAAGCTGCTCCAGCTCCAGCCATCACACCCCAATCCAATGAGAAGGAGGGAGGAAGAGCAAGGAAAGGCTCACCTTTCCAACCACGAGACACGTCTAAAGAAGTCACGCATTTCTGCCCACGCCTACTTTGGGAGGACCTTCATGTGGCCCACTGTAGCTGCAAAGGAGACAGGAATGCCCACATGGCCATGCACCCAGCTGAGAAGGACAGAGAACACATTAGGGGTCAAAGACAGTGGGCCCCAAGACCCAGTGCCTCTCCTGCAGTCTGCAGTCACTGCTCATTTAGTGGTGATCTGATGAATGCAGTTTCCCCCGCAAGTGGAAGCCTTCCCAAGAGTGGGGAGTCCCGCGTTGCACCCTCGGACCCCCGAGCCCAGCATGGTGTCTGGCAGACAGTCGGGAAGATTTGTAAACAGGGGGTGAAACTCCTCTTGGACTCCCTGCTTTGTGCTCCTCTTCCAGCCCCCTCCCCACACACTGCATCTTTCCTGATCTGCAGAGAAGGCTCTGGAGGCTTCCCTCGGGGGCTGCCTGCCTGCGGGCTGCTCTGGGATTGGGCGCGGAGGACAGGTCCCCTCCCTCGGGCTGCGCAGGATTATGGAAAGAGCCCAACGTGCAGCCGCTGGCAGAGAGGCTGACTGGTTCCCGCACAGAGGCCAGAGCACGGGACACGGGCAGCCTAATTGTCCGCACGTACGAGTGGTTCTTGGGCACAGTTTGGCCTGTGAATCACCTGGGAACTTGTTAAAAAATACAGAACTTCTGAGTCAGCAGGTTTTGGGTGATATATTTGGTTGCAAGTGACAGAAAGTCAACTAGCTCAGGCAAAAGGGGGACTGATTGTAAGGCCCGGGGGCCCCTCCTGCAAGGCTGGTGGGTGGGTGCAGTTGACGAGGACCCTGAGCTGCGGGGATGGGCTGCCCCGTGGCGCCCCCACCCTCAGGGCGCCACTCACTCTCCCCGGGGGCCCCAGCACCACTGTCCTGGGCGGCTGTGTCCCAGCCCCTGTGGCTAGCGGCCACGCTGGGGTTGGGGGACAGGGTGTGGGCTCTGCTGGCGGCTGGCACCTCCCTTAGGAGCAACTGGGGCGCGCACCCCCAGCCCATCTCGTGTGGCCCCAGGCTGCCCCCCTCAGAGAAGCCCCAGTGCTTCTTGGGGGGCCTGGTCATTAGCACGAGCAGCGCAGGGGGAGCATCGCAGAGGGAGCATCGCAGAGGGAGGGCGTCTGTGGAAACCTCTGTGAGGGTCGGAGTCACCACGGAACTGGCTCGGGTTC
>NW_006792080.1:892786-894433 GCF_000442215.2 Lipotes vexillifer | reverse complement strand
CGGGGGGATGGGGGTGGGTTCGCTGGGGAGCCAGGGCTCTGGTGGGGCAAGGGGGCAGGACGCCAGCACCACCCCAGGCTGGTGCCTGGGGGGTGGTGCATGCACCCGTAGGGATCACCTGTGATGCTTTCTAAAGTGCGCATTCCAGCCCCCAGCACCTGCTCCAGGGCTGAGCCCCAGGAGGTGGAGTCACGTTCCTGACCTTGACCTTGGACCCTCCCCTTCACACAGCCCCGGGTCCTGGGCCTGAGTCTGTGGGGCCTTTTCTTTGGGGGGGTGGGCTTGCCTTTCTCTGCCTGCTCCAAGGTGCCCGGGGCAGGTGCAACATCTGGACGGGCGGGGGTGGGAGCAGCAGAACTGCGGTCCCCCCAGCCCTCCCCCCGCTGCCAGCTGGGGTCCCAGGCCCTGCGCCTGGGCTGGGGCCTTCGGGCCTGGGGAATGGGGTCGGGCCTGCATGGATGTGCGGACTGGGCTGCCCTGCTCAACTTCCGGGGAGCTGCCACCTGCCCCCACGGGTGCCCCTCTGGTGGACTGGGCGCCTGCCCCGGGCAGGTCACTGTGGCCCAGGGTGCAAACTGGGCCACAGCCAATTCAGCACTGGGATGCTTTACAGATGTGCAAGCAGCTCACTGCAGGGAACCGCCCTCAGCAGGAAGCCCCTTCTCTTGTCACTTTAGCAAAGGTATATTGTAACTAACTTTTAACCCAGGCACCCCCATGCTCTACTCATCTCCGGCCCAAGCACACCTTTCAAATCGTTTAATCAAACGGTGAGCAGCGAGACCTGATTCTTTCGGTAACAGATGGCGTTCTGACCGAGATGTGAAACTCCAAGGTCTGGTATCAAGACACGCACGTTTGCAGGTCATTTGGAAACCTCGGCAGAGCTTGCCTGCTGGGCCGTGTGGCAGGCGGCCCCCACCCCTCCCCCCAATGCCCCTCCTCCCGCGGCCCCACCTCGCTTCTCATGCTCCCTGCTGCTAGCCCCGGAGGGCGTCTGAGCTCCTGAACCACAGCCCGCCGTCCAGCTGCGTCTTTGCCAAGAAGTTGTGAGCTATTATCATTGCCGTTGTGCCACTGTTTTCAATCAGACACCTCAGATGCAACCACTTGGCTATTTACCCATTTTACAGGAGAGTAAACTGAGGTCCAGGTGCCTAATGACTTGCCCATGGTGACCCAGCTGGTCAGTGGCAGAGCTGGTGCTTGGATCAAGGTCTGTCTGTCCTGCTCCCTTCGAGCGAGACACACTGGCTGTGCCCTTGCTCTCTGCCCCCTGCCCCCTGACCTCAGCATCTTTACTTCTCCAGTCCCTTCCCCCACCTTCCAGCTGACAGCACTCCTGTGGCTGGGCTCATGCCAGCTGTCGAGAGCCCAGGGGTCTCGGGCTTCAGTGAGGTGAAGGGCTCGGATGTAGGGTCAAGGGCACAGGGGCAGACGGCTGGCTGAGGCGCCCTGGCTCCCTCCCCATGCGGCTGTGAGTCAGCCCATGCCTTGACCACAATCCGTAGCCCTGAGGGGGTTCCTGGGGCCCTCGTCAGAGCCCCTTGGAGACGGGGCCCCACCGTGCACTTTGAGGGGTGCCTCTGGGACGCTCTTACCCACCGTCTTCCAGGGTGTCTAGAATTCCACCCTTACCATCTACCG
>NW_006792080.1:881251-884157 GCF_000442215.2 Lipotes vexillifer | reverse complement strand
GGTGTGTGGGGACCAGGGAGCTGCCGGGCTGAGCCGAGGACCCTGACGGGGAGGAAGAGCAGGAACGGAGCGGGGAGGGGGAGGAGGGGGAAGGGGAGGCGGAGGAGGGAAGGCACAGGGGCTGGGGCTGCCCCTGGGGCGTCCTCCCTGACTTAGGCCCAGGGCTCCGGGCTGCCTGCCTGGCCTCCTCCGCTCGCCTGTCGCCCCGGCTCCTGTGTCTGCCCCCCTCTGCGCCCCCCCCGCCCTGCTTTTCTTCCTGTCCTCCACCGCCCTGTGTGCCTGTCTTTTCTCTGTCTCTCCGGATGGGTCTCTTCCTACATGCCCCCCTCCGGCTGTCTCTCTGCGTGTCTGTCTGTCTGTCTCTGTCTTCATCACTCTGCCTTAAGCTCATTCTGGTGTCTCTGGTCCCCACGTCTCCCTGGTGTCTTTGTCTCTTTGTGTCGAGTCTTTCTCCTTGTCTCTCTGTCTCTCTCCGTCCATCTCCGTCTCCCTGTGTGTGTGTCTTCCCCGGGGGTCTGTCTGTCCATCCATCCGTGGGCCTCAGGCAACTGAAAACCCCCCCCCCCCCCGTGCCCCATTTGATGTGCGGTTGTGAGATTCCCTTTGAATATTGCGGGAGCGAGTTGACGGTTGCCAAGGGAACGGGTCAGGAGAAATGGGGGGACGGGGGACCAGGAGCTAGGCGGGGGGTGTGGGTACGCTTTTCTGTTTTCATCTTCTTTGGTGCTTTCCTCTTCCGAAGCATTAAAAAATGGGTGACAATTTAAAATGATTTTTCAAGAATCAACACGACAGAAATAATGGGTCCTAACTGTGCTGGACTGAAAGGCAGGAGGCGGGGAAAGGGGGGGGGGGGGGGGGGGCTGCAGCTGCCCCTGTGCCAGGAGGGAGCTAACGGCCACATTAGGGCCTGGAGCCTTTCGCCAGCACTGGGCTGGCACTGCCCGCGGCGGCTCAGGCTGCTCAGCCCTCGGAGAGATCTCCGGCCCCCCTTAGCCTCCAGCATCACAGCCGGGCACAGGGTGAGAGCCTCTGTGGCCACAGACCAGGCCGGGGGCCAGGGGCAAGAGGTGGACAAGGGGGCCAAGCTCTGGCCATTCAAGACCCGGCAGGCAGCCCAGATCTCCCCAGGCAGCACTGCAAAGCATCCCTCCACGCTCCCCGGCCTGGCGCGGATCTGGTCGTCACGGGGATTATCAGAGACGGTGCCCACACAGCGCCCAGCACACCAGCCGCTGCTGTCCAGCAGCTGGGCTCAGAGTCCTGTGAGTTCGGACTGGACTTGACCATCTGCCTGCTTCTGGGGTTGTTGCTGTTGTGCGAACATCTACTGTACACAAGCCAGACTAGGGCTCGTGAGGGACGCGGGTGAGAGGTTGGCAGTGATGGCGGCTACTTATCAGCTTCCACAGGCAGCATTACTAACCAGCAGGGACCCAGTGCCCACGCCCCACCCAAAGCCCCTTGCGTTCCGCACTCTTCCAAGCTCTCTATGTGCCTTTGAGGAGGGTACTATTATCAGTCCCGTTTTACAGATCAGGACACTGAGGAATTCAGCGGCTACCATACAGAATGAAAGTGCAGGGAGTGGAGGCCTCAGGAAGCCGGGGACACAGCGAGGGGGGGCCCTGCCACGGCGCTGGGGTTGGTGCAGGGGAGCAGGGAGGGCTCCCCGGGTGACCTGTGAGCCGAGGGGGATGGTGAGTGAGCTGCAGGGAGGGGAGGCCGCAGGCCGGTGTCTGGCGTGGAGGCGGGAAAGGCAGGCCTGGGGCCACGAGGACGCGGGAGCTGTGAGAGGATTAGGCTGGGGGGGGCGGGGGGGCCTTGAGCACGTACCCCTGTCCAGCCCCGCTGGAGAGCTCGCCACGTGAGAGCTTTCTGGCCCTGTCCCAGCCATCTGCTTCGGCGAAGGCCGCAGGAAGCCAGCCCAGGGCGGAGCCCAGGGAGGTGTTTACAAATGGCTTCTCCTGCCACCTGTCCCAGGCCCCGCCCCCCCTCCGCCACCCGAGGCCTGTCCTTGGTGCTCCTCTCCCCGTCGTCACCCTGCCCGCGCTTGGCCGGAGTGGCCGTGATGGCGAAGGGGCTGCCGGGGAGCGGGATGGGGCGGGGACAGTGTCCCCGCCGTGTCTGGAGTCTTCGTCCGGCCAGGCGCGGTCTCTCCTTCCCCAGGTGGAAGGAGGTCTCCTTCAAGACCTGGCCCCCAACAGCTCCAGGGGCCAGAGAGGCTGTCCGGGGGTCTCGGGCCTGTTTCCCACGGCGGGCAGGCTGGTTCAGCGGGGGGGGGGTGGGGTGGGGGGGTGTCACCGTCCCATTGGCCCAAAGGGAGATGTGGTCACGGCCCCCCAGAACCACTGTCTGGGGAGCGGGGGAGTCAGGCCTGGAGACGAGAGTGGGTGAGGGACTGGGGACAGGGGCTAAGCCCTCGGTGGAGCTGCAGCTGGGAGGGGAGAGGGTGGCGTGGGCCGCGTGTGGCCCGACCCGGGGGGCACTTGGGACGGGGACAGGAGGAGCTGACCACCTCCTGACGCCCTTTGGCAACCGGGCCTGGGCCGCAGCGTCCTGGGTGGGAGCCTAGGTGTGCAGTCTGTGCGGTCCAGTGGCAGCAACTGTTGAGTCTCTGTGCCCCACGACCACGTCCCTTCCAACACGAGCTGGTTCCAGCCTGTAAGAACCACGTTTCCTTGCTTCTGTAGTTGCTGGTTGGACCTCTGGGCCTTGCGGACCCTGGAGGGACCGCCCCTCCGGAGACGAGCCAATCCAGAGGCAGAAGAGGACTCCCCGGCCCACGCACCTGTTCTATGCAGACCAGCCGATCCTGGACCCACCCCCTACCTCATCACCCGGGCCGGTACCAGACCACGCCCCAGAGCCCAGCAAGTAATCACACCAGCCGGACCCATGCCCAC
>NW_006792080.1:878381-881079 GCF_000442215.2 Lipotes vexillifer | reverse complement strand
GCAACAGGGCCCCCACGGCAAAGCCGCTGCTCAAACAAATAGACCAGAAGGGAAAGGGCAAGGCTGGCTGGTCCATACAGGGCAGGCCTGGGGGCAGGGCAGGGGGGGATCTGGGGGAAAGCGCTCCAGCCTCAGGGGGGGGGGGGGTGGGGTGGGGGGGTGTCACCGTCCCATTGGCCCAAAGGGAGATGTGGTCACGGCCCCCCAGAACCACTGTCTGGGGAGCGGGGGAGTCAGGCCTGGAGACGAGAGTGGGTGAGGGACTGGGGACAGGGGCTAAGCCCTCGGTGGAGCTGCAGCTGGGAGGGGAGAGGGTGGCGTGGGCCGCGTGTGGCCCGACCCGGGGGGCACTTGGGACGGGGACAGGAGGAGCTGACCACCTCCTGACGCCCTTTGGCAACCGGGCCTGGGCCGCAGCGTCCTGGGTGGGAGCCTAGGTGTGCAGTCTGTGCGGTCCAGTGGCAGCAACTGTTGAGTCTCTGTGCCCCACGACCACGTCCCTTCCAACACGAGCTGGTTCCAGCCTGTAAGAACCACGTTTCCTTGCTTCTGTAGTTGCTGGTTGGACCTCTGGGCCTTGCGGACCCTGGAGGGACCGCCCCTCCGGAGACGAGCCAATCCAGAGGCAGAAGAGGACTCCCCGGCCCACGCACCTGTTCTATGCAGACCAGCCGATCCTGGACCCACCCCCTACCTCATCACCCGGGCCGGTACCAGACCACGCCCCAGAGCCCAGCAAGTAATCACACCAGCCGGTCCCATGCCCACTCACCCTGCCTCGCTGTTTCTTTCTGAGGAACCAGAGCAAAGGCTCCCGCCCGCGTCTGCCGCCTCCTGGGCTCCCTGGTGCTTCCCTGCGTGGCCCTGTGCCGTGCCCTCCCCACCCTGTTTCTAGGGGTCGGCGACTAACTCAGTCTTTCCAGCTGCAGTTTTCCCCTCATCTGCTGGCCTGCATTTTAGACGTGCCCCCGCAGACCCACCGCCCTCCTTTTCCGCCTGCTCTGTGCCCCGGGGGCCTGCCCTGTGGACGGACGCTCCTCGGCATCTGCGGGCTGCGGACACCAGCGGGAGACCAAAGGGTGGGAGGCGAGGTGGGGGCTTTCTTCCCCGTGCCCCCCTCCCCGGGCTGGGTCGGGGGTTCCCTGGTTTCCCCTGCGAAGTCACAGCTCTGGCTGGCGCCCCTCTGCCACACGGTCCTCCTTGGATTCTGGAATTGGCTTTCTCCACCTGCCCCTCGGGGCTGGCTCGGGGAGGGCTTCTGCTGCTGGTCTGAGTGCGTCGCCACTGCCCCTCGGTGTGACCCTGCCCACATCTGGTCAGCGGTCCTTGTGAGCGCTCCTCAGCTGCCCCATGGGAGCGGCTCTCTCCTCGGGGACAGGGCCCGGGGATGGGCGGCCAGAGGTCAGCACGTCTCCCCTCTCCCCTCTCCCCCCTGGAGGCTTCTCACTGATGTTTCCCTTAAACTATCACAGGACAGACCACGAAAATGCTAAAGGATGCAGATCAGACGGGAGAAAAGAGAGGCCCCCCCCTGCTCACCTTCCCCAGCTACGTTTTTTCTCTTTAGAGACGCATATCACCGGGACACATAACATGCACTGTTTCTCCAAATGTATTCATGCGTCTCCCACCTCCACAATGCTTGCCGTATCTGCGTGTACCACCTGTACGATTATGTATCTAATGATTTTCTTTCACTCAGCTTACTTTCTGAAAAAGTCAGGTGTATATACTTTCCATAATTGGAGACGTAATTCACATACCATAAGAGGCACCCCCTTCAAGGGTGCGCTTCCATGAATTTTGAGGAATGGTGCAGCCCCGTGACGACCGCCATGACCGAGATGCAGATTAGAGCCCTCACCCCCAACAGCCCTGTGCTCCTCTGTCCGTCCTCCATCCCATCTGCGTCCCTAACTCTGGTGGCTGCTTATCTGATCCCTGTCCCCATGATTTTGCCACTTCCAGAAGGTCATAGGAACAGGGCCACCCAGCACGTGCCCTTCCGTCTTCGGTACCTTCCTCTTAGCACGATGCTACCACTTTTTTAACAGCCTTAAACCAGACCCACAGCTTATTCATTGCACTGTCCTTTCTTTGTGTTTTCTATACCGTGTTCCACGTAGTGATTCAACAAATCATCAGTCTCAGTCTTATTTTCGGGGTCTGTTAGAAAGCCTGGTTTGTTGAAGCTGAATTTCCACACAGTAGAATTCACCCTTTCTAGCACGCGGTCCTAGGAGTTCTGCCAGGCGCCTACATTCGTGTAACCAGCATCGCAAGACGTGGAACGGTGCCACCACCGCACACCCCAACCCCCCTCCCGCCCCGCCGCGTGCTGCATCCTCGCTGATCACTTCCCCACCCCCACCCCTGCCTTTTCCAGAACTTCCTGTGAAGGGATCATACGAGGCAGCCTTTTGAGTCCAGCATCTTTCACCAAGCGTGTACTTGAGACTCTCCCACGCCGTGGCCTGTACTAGCATTCGCTGAGCCCTGCTCTAGTGCACGGGTGTGCCTTGAGTTCTCAGACCGCTCACCAGTCGATGGGCACTGGCCTGCTTCCAGCGTGGGCCTGTTCATAATAACGCTGCTACAAATATCTGTACATAGGCCTTTGGCCACATGTGCTCATTTCTGTCACCTAGGAGTGGAGCTGCTGGGTGGCAACTTTATGAGAAACCGGCAGACTCTTTCC
>NW_006792080.1:871109-878284 GCF_000442215.2 Lipotes vexillifer | reverse complement strand
CTGCGTTCCTGCCGGCAACACGTGAGTGCCCCAGCTGCTCTGGGTCCTTGTCCACACTTTGCTATTGAAGGCTTTGAGACTGTAACCCAAGTGGCAGACCTGAAGCCCCTGCTCCTCGTCATTCTAATTTGCATTTCCCTAATGACTAATAATGATGCATGTCGTTTCAGAGGCTTATTTGCCAGCTGTATCCTTTCTTTGATGGAGTATCTGTTTAAATCTTTTGCCCATTTTAGGGGGGTTGTTTGTCTTATTACTACTGAGCAAGAGTTCATTTTACGTTCTGCGTATCAGTCTTTTGTCAGGTATATGTTTGGCAAATATTGTTTTTCCCAGTCCTGGGCTGCTTTTTAATTCTCTTAACGGTGTCTTTCGAAAAGCCAGAGTACTTAATTTTGATGGAGTCCTCAATGCATTTTTTTTTTAATTGGAGTATAATTGCTTTACAAGGTTGTGTTAGTTTCTGCTGTACAGTGAAGTGAATCAGCTACATGTATACATATATCCCCTCCCTCTTGGACCTCCCTCCCCGCCACCCCCCCAATCCGTCTAGGTCATCACAGAGCACCGAGCTGAGCTCCCTGTGCTTTATAGCACGTTCCCACTAGCTATCTGTTTTACACATGGTACAGATTTACGTCATACCTAATCTCCCAATTCATCTCGCCCTCCCCTTCCCCCACTGTGTCCACACGTCCCTTCTCTACGTCTGCTCAATGCATTTTTAAAACTTAAAAACGTGGCTTTACGGCTTTAAATGGGATACCCATATTACTTGCCATCACTTGATGTATTAGAAATGCTTCTGGCAGAAAGTAACAGCAAATTTAATGTTCAAGGGCTTCAGGAATTATCTTCCTAAACATGTGAGTATCTCACAGAACCAGAAAACTTGCCAAGGCAGCCCTCTAAGATCCCAGGCGCTTCCGCCTCTGTAGCGTGGTGACTTTTTGCCCCCAGTCCTGCTGTCTCATATCACCACCAAGCTGCCCGGTGCTGGGCATCATGCCCACAGTTCAGAGCGGGAGGACGAGCAAGGGGCAGGCAGGGCAGGGCTGGGACTAGGACAAAGCCAAAGAGGGGCCCACGTTGCGGGAGGCATTTGCTCTCAGATGCTGCACGTGCCTTTGTGTGGCCTGAGAGCCAGTGCCCCCTTAAACCTGGCGCCGTGGGCACCCCTCTTGCCTTGCCCCAGACCTGAGCCTGGCACAGAGCTGGAAATTCTCCTGCGCTTCTCTCATGTGCTAGAATATCTGTCCAAGAAGCTCCCCTGGCAGATGTTGGCTTATGTCTCATGGCTGGAACCCAGGCCTAGCTCACGGCCATTCCTGACGGCAAGGAAGCCTGTGGCGGGGGGGTATCCCTGAGAGCTGCACGGACAAGTGCAGAAAGCATTCTTCTATGTGGAAGTGAAGAACATTTTTATGTGTTTAGGACGCGAACAAGTTGTAGGCACCAAAAGAATATGACCTGAGACGCCGTTTTGAAACCAGGCAGCTTTGCTCACTTACCAGCCTTGCTTGGCTTCAAATGCATTTGAGTTTGTGAACTTTACTAAAAGCCATGGACACATGGACTCACCAAGGACACAGAATCGCCCAAACAACCTTGAAAAAGAACAAAGGTGCAGGACTGCATTTCTCCATTTCAAAGCTTACTACAAAGCTACAGTAATGACGACTGCGTGGTACTGGGGTAGATTCACAGACCAAAGGACTAGAACTGAGAGCTCAGAACTGAATTTGGTCAACTGGTTTCCAACAGGTGCCAAGACTACTCAATGCAGAAAGAATGTCTCTTCACCTAGTGGTGCCAGGGCAACCGAATCTCCGCACATGAACGAATGAATGTGGATCCCTTCCTCACACCACATACAAAACTGAACTCCAACTGGACAAGGACCTACATGTAAGAGATAAAACTATAAAACTCTTAGGAAAAAACATAGGCGAAAGTCTGGGTAACTTGGATTAGGCAATGGCTTCTTAGCTAGGACACCGAAACCATAAGAAACCAAAGGAAAACAGATAAATTTGACTTCATAAAAAGTAAAGACTTTTATGCATCAAAGGACACTACCGAGAAAGTGAAAAGACAACCCACGAAATGGAGAAAAATATTTTCAAATCGTATATCTGATACGGGTCTAGTATCCAGAGTATATAAAGAACTCTTACAACTCAACAATAAAGAGATGAATAACTCAATTAAAAAATGGACAAAGGATTTGAATAGACATTTCTGCAAAGGAGATACAAACTGGCCAGGAAGCTCCTGAAACAAGGTGCTCAACATCTTTAGTTATTAAGGAAATGCAAGTCAAAACCACAAGTAGACATGACTTCTCACCCATCAGGAGAACTATAATAAGAAAAAAAAGAGGGGGCAATAACAAATGTTGGTAAAGATATGGAGAGATCAGAACCCTGGAACATGCCTGGTGGGAATGTAAAATGGCACAGCCACTATGGAAAACAGTCTGGTAGTTCCTCATAAAGTTAAACACGGAATTAGCATTTGGCCCAGCAATTCCATTCCTAGGTATACACCTGAGAAAAGCGAAAACATATTCACACAAAACTTGTTTATACCGCATTATCCATATTAGCCACTAAGTGGAAACGACCCAAGCGTCCATCAGCTGATGATGGATGAACTGCGTTCTATCCGTACAATGGAATATTATTTGACCATAAGAAGGAATGAAGGACAGGTTCGCGCAAAATACGGGCGAACCTCGCAAAGTCAAAGGAGCAAAAGCCACAAACGTCACGTTATGTGATCCCACTGATACGGAAGTCCTGGAAGAGGCACATCCGCAGAGATGGAACTAGAGTAGAAGTGACCAGGTGATGGACGGAGAGGCAACTGGGACTAACTGCTAACAGGTATGGGGTTTCTTGTGGGGTGATGAAAACGTTCTGGGATTAGATGGTGGTAATGGTTGCCCAACATGAATATACTGAGTGATACACTGAGAACCACTGAGGTGTCCGTTTCTAACTGGTGAATTTTACGTTGTGTGATTATATTGCAATTAAAAGATAATAAGGGGACTCCCCTGGTGGCACAGTGGATAGGACTCCGCGCTCCCAATGCAGGGGGCCTGGGTTCGATCCCTGGTCGGGGAAACAGATCCCACATGCATGCTGCAACTAAAGGTTCGCATGTCACAACTAAGGAGCTGGCGAGCTGCAACTAAGGAGCCTGTGGGCCGCAACTAAGACCCGGTGCAAGCAGATAAAGAAATAAATAAATATTCAAAAAAAAATTATACAAGAGTCCTGCACCTGCAGCACCCACAGCACCTGCTACAGAAAGCTGCCTCGGCTCAGGGCAGAATCCCCGGCCACCAGGACGAACACCACCTGTGCCAGCTCGGGGCAGGTGCGGAACTCGGAGACACCTGGGGTGCCGGCGTCCGGGCCGCCACCGCCCCAAGAGGCAGACGACCTGCCGTCTCCTCCTCTGTTTGTGCAGCCTGGCTTCATTAGCAGGGAGGTGACGAGCGAATTCCCTCCAAACAAATGTTTGGGATGTGGAGTTTCCTTTGACAATGAGCAGTGGCAGACGGTGAGAAATCTGCTCGCACCTTCTGGGGCGGGGGGGTGGGGGTGGGGGGAGCCACCCTGCACGCCTGCCAGCGCCGAGGCTCTGTCTGCCGCGGCCAGGGGCTTCCTGGCAACACAAGCTGGGACACAGGAAAGCAGGTGATGCTGGTCCATCCGCACGGGACTCCCCCTCACACAGTCGTGGAGCTGTGGAGCAAGCGGGGGTGGGGGCAGAGTGGTGCCTAAGGACCAGATGGCACCGGGGCCACACACAACAACGCCAGTCGTGCATTTCCACAGGCAGCGAGGGCATCTCCAGCGGTTCTGATGGCTGCACGTCGTCCCACACCAGGGACATGCTTATCTGACCAGGGTGGATTATCCAGTCCCCTCTCGACACTGGACGTTGGAGCTGTGCGTGTGCACATTTTACTATCCCAAACAAGGCTGCAATGGACACTCTTGCATCTGTGAGTCAGGAGATGCATGTAGATGCATTCCCAGGATCTGAACTGCCAGGTAATGAGAATGTGACCATCACAGTTCCTTTAGTTGTTACCAAGTGTCCTTCCAGCAGAGTCTCAGGCACACTCCCACCATCACCGACTCCTTACCAGCAGTGGGCTGTCAATCTTTTCCATGTTTCCAAGAGGAAGCCAATATAATGTCATATTCTTGATTTAATTTGCATTTCTCTCCTTTACGGAGAAACCGGGCTTCTTTTCACTGGCGTCTTTAGGCGGGAACATCTGGGTTTCTTGACTGTGAAAGTTTGCCCGCTCATCCACTCTGCCCATTTTTCTACTGGGCCGTAATTTTTCCTCGATGATTCGTGAGAGCATTTTACATACTGGAGAAATTTAACCTTTGCTTCCGGATGGCAAGTAATTGTTCTCTTATTTGCCTGTTCTTTTGCCTTTTGCCAGGTGCCTTTTGTCTTCTTAGAAGGTATTTTACTGAACAGAAGTCTTGTCCTCTTACCCACTTGAATCTGTCGGCCTGTCCATCCTAGCTTCAGAAAGGATTCCCGCATCAACCCCCCAAAGCACCCACATTTTCTTCTATTACGTTTTTAGATTCATTTTTGACATTTGCATTTTGATGCTTTTGGATTTTTTTTTTTTTCTTTTAGTACAAGAGATGAAGCAGAGATTCAGTTTTATTTTTTCCAAATGGTTACACATTTACCCCTGTACCATTTATTAAACAATCCATCGTTTCCTCAATTTTCATGCCATTTCTATTAGCTACTAAACACTCAGATATTCATGGGTCTATTTCTGGATCCTCTTTTCTCTTCCATTGATGTATCTGTTCATATTTTGAATACTTTTGTCAAGTTCAATTGAGTTTTCTGTCAAAAAATTCAATTAGAATTTTGATGTACAGAGGATTGGCATCTTTACTAAAACTTTCAGTCTTCCTATTGAATAAAAAGGTGTGACTCCCCAGTTATCGTATCTTATTTTACGTCTTTCAGTCGAGCTCCACAGTTTTCTGCGTGGAATCCCTTCACCCTTGTTAGTTTTTTGAGGCATTTCATATTTGCAGTTGCTGTTCAGGATGAGTTCTTTCCCTTCATTGTAGTTTTAGCTGTTTTATATGAAAGCAAGTTATTGATTTTGATATGCTAATTTTACAACTAACCACCTTGGTGAATTCACTTCCTGTTTCCAGCAGTTTTGCGTCTTCAGCTGATGATGCCACCGTTTGCAATGATAATTTTTTCTCTTCCTTTTCCAATCCATATGCACTTTATTTCGCTCACTTACTTGCAGTGACGCTTCGGAAGAAGGGGGCTAAGGGGCTCCTTGCTCCGGGACCCTGGTAGCTGGCCCAGCCGCGGGGGATGGTGGGAGGCCAGCCAGGCGACCCCGCAGCGGAGGGGCGGTGGGCTTCCTGCGGTCTGTTCCTGGCACTTTTCTCCCCTCTCCTTCCAGCAGTGGTTCAGGTCATTGCCTGAGGTACTTAGATCTGGGTCTGAGCTGTCTGACACGGAAGCTCATAGCCACTGCCTAAATCGAAAACTAAGTTAATTATAGTGGAACAGAGTTAAAATCCAGCTCCTCGGTTGCATTAGCCACTTTACAGGGGCTCGTAGCCACGTGTGGGTCATGGCCGCTGCGCTGGACAGCAGAATGTCCTGGCAGGCACGGCTGCAGACCCTGTCTACACCCCAACTACACAGCGCTCCCTCCAGGATTTCCGTATTATGCACCTGCACTGGGGCAGAAGGCCTCTTGGAGGTGCCAGAGTTACGTCCACGACCCCCCAGCAGTGCCCTCGCCTTCGGCCATCAGGCTGGAAAGTGCGAGTGAGCTGTGGTTTGTCCGCGTTTTCTGGGACCCCTCCCTCCCCACCTCCACACTCTCTCCTCCCCCAGGAGGAAGGTGGGCTCCCCACAGCGGCACTTCCTGCCCTGAGTGTCCCCGTAGGGCCCTGACACTGTCCCCAGCTGGTGGTACCTACCCTCCCTCCTCGGTAGCACAGCGCTTCCCCGGGGAGCTACCCTGGACCCCACTCCTTTTCCCGTGGCTTTGACCTGCTTGTGGCGGGAGCGCAGCCCTGGTGCTCTCAGGAAGGAGCAGTGACTCCCCCATCGCCAGGGCAGCCGTGACGGCGGGAGCCCAGGTAGATTCCTTCCGAGCCCCCAAGACCTGTCCTCATCTCACTAGTGCTCATCTGTTAGAATTCGTAGGTCTTATCCATTCTTTTCATGATTTCAAGAAGAAAATCCCTCAGTCCTTCTGCCTGGGCTCCCCGGATCGATATCAAAACCACATTTGATTTGAACGTAGCCACCGGCTCTCAGCTTGCTGAGGCTGACGCCCCTTCTCTGCGGCTTCCTTGAGAGGCGCAGTCGAGGTCTGCATCTTAGTGTGTCCTCAGGGAGGGGGACGCGGCTCGACCCTGGGCCACACGCTCAGCCCCGGGGGGCGGAGATAACTGAGAAGGCGGGACTGGAGAGAGGCCGGACACGGGGATGTGAGCTGGGGCGCCCCCCGACGACACAGTGTGGGCGTGACGCAAAACACTAAAGCAAGAACGGCCATACGCCACAGCAGTGCCACTCCTGGGTACGGCATCCCTCCGGAGGAAACAAGATCACCAGCTCAAGGGACACCCGCACCCTGTGTTCACTGCAGCGCTGTTCACAACAGCCAAGACACGGAGACCCCTCAGTGCCCACTGACGGGTGAACGGAGGAAGACGTGGCACGTTTACACGGTGGGACAGTACTCCGCCGTAAGAAAGGGGAGACCCTGCCATCTGTGACAGCATGGGTGGGCCTGGAGCGCATCGTGCCGAGGGGAGGCAGCCACACAGAGAAAGACACACGCCGTGTGACGCCACTTATACATGGACCCTAAAAGGCTGAACTCTTACGTACAGAGTACGAGTGCTGGTTGCCGGAGGTGGTGGGGAGGGGTGGGTGACACGGCTGAGGGGCTAATTGCAGAGGCGTGTACAGAAGTGTGCCGGGCATATGCCGACGTGCAGAAGCGGGAGTGAGGGCGGACTGCAACCTAACATCAGCCGCTCAGGGCACTCCTCCCCGGGAGGGCGAGAGGGCCGTGCGGGGGCTCTGCTGACACAAGCATGGGGGTCGAGGTCCCGGGGGGC
>NW_006792080.1:861849-870927 GCF_000442215.2 Lipotes vexillifer | reverse complement strand
CGCCGCCGCCACGTCGGGCCCCACCCCCGCCCGGCCCTCTTGCTCTGCTCTGAGCACAGCCCAACTCCTGACCCCGCGCCTGCCCCCACCTCCCACTACTTGACTTTTCTTTTTCTTTTTAGTCTGTGTTCTCTCTTTGGTCTCACAAGACTGTCCGATCATCCGTTTGTTTTTAAACTTTCTGTGTCACTTTTGTTTTAGATGTTTTTGCTTAAAAATAGTATTATCAAGACTTCCCTGGCGGTCCAGTGGTTAAGAATCCACCTTCCAATGCAGGGGACGCGGGTTCGATCCCTGGTCGGGGAACTAAGATCCCACGTGCCGCGGAGCAACTAAGCCCACGCGCTCTGGAGCCTGCGCGCCACAACGAAAGATCCCACGTGCCCCAACGAAGACCCGATACAGCCAAAATTAAAGTAAATAAATATTTTTAAATAGTCTATAAAAAATAGCATCATCCTTGGATTTTATTTTTGACCCTTATCTCTTAATGAGAGGTTTAACCTATTTATGCTAAAGAGTCACAACCCTTGCTCCTACTTCTGGTGTTGCCTTCTGCATTTTAGCTTTGTTTATTTGCTTTCTGTCTTCTTGCCATTTTAACCTCACTTTCTTTGATTTTCCCTCTGGTGATTGGGAAGGTATATGCCTTATCGTTAATTTTGCTGGTTTACCTTTATTTTAAAATGGACACGTGTTGTAAAATGAACATCAAGCGTAAACGTATAACGACTGATTCCCCATCTGTGTAGAAAGAAATTAGACTATTTTGCGTTCTTCCTCCCCAGGGTTTTTATAGGTAGAATCTAGGATTTTAGATTCAATTTTCATTTTGAATTTGTTCACTTATTTTACCATTATGCACGTTCTTTTTCAAGAATAATTGCTCACACTTAGAATTTCTTTCTTTCCTAACTTAACTTCCCCATTCCTGACTCTTGATTAGGTAGACTTTTTTCCCAGTGAGTCTTCAGGAAGACTGTCACTTATGAGCTCACACTTGTCTGGGGTAATCTCTCTGCTGCTCTCACGCTCATGAACCATGATTCGCTGGACATTGACATATTTTTAAAAATTTACCTTTAATCGTTTAAATCGAAATTAGAAGTGACGTAGTTTAGAGATCATCTCTGCAAGGCTTGCTGCAGAAATAGCAGCCCACCCTGTGTCTCGCCACCCCCTTTCCGGAGGAAAACACTCAGTTTTCACGAAGGACGAAAAGAGAAATCGGGAGGAATGTTCCGGGTTAAAGCAAAGAGACAATCACGTGCAATCCTGATTAGACCTTGGGTCAAAGAACAACAGATGAAGGAACTTTGGGGGACAACCAGGAGATCTGAATATGCGCCGTATACTAGATAATATTAGTGTTTCAGTGTTGAATTTCTGGAGCGTGATTCTGGTTCTGGGGTTTCTAGTTTAACCTCCGGTCCTGAAGTCTGAACAGCTTTTATTTACTTTGTGTATACTGAGGGCTGAACTGTGTCCCCTCCCCAAGTCCATAGGTTGAAGCCCAGCACTTCAGAATGTCACTGTTTGGAGACTGGGCTTTAAGGAGGTGATGAACTTCCAATAAGTTAATCAGGGTGGACCCTAATCCAGTCTGGTTGGTGTCCTTATGAGAGGAGATCGGGACACAGACACGCACACGCGGTGGCCCGTGGGACGACACGGGGAGAAGACCGTCTACACGCCAAGGAGAGAGGGCTCGGGAGGAACCAGCCCTGCTGACCCCTGGATCTCCGACCCCCGGCCTCCAGGACTCAGAGAAGTAAACGTCTGTTGCTTAAGCCGCCACGTCCGTGCTACTTGTCACGCCGGCCTGAGCTGACTGAGACGTTTTTACCTTTCTATCTTTTTAGCATTTTCTATTTTTCCAGCTTTATTGAGATAACTGACATATGACTTGTGTAGGTTTAAGGTGTACAGAGCTGATCTGACGCATTTACACATTGTGAAACGATCACCGCCAAGCACCAGCTAACACCTCCATCCTGACACCGCCATCCCTCACATAATTACACTTCTTTTTGTGTGGTAAGAACATTTAAAGTGTACTCTCTTAGCAGCTTTCAAGGGCATAATAGGGTGCTATTAGCTGTGATCGCCATGCTGTACAGCCGCTCCCCAGCGCCCTTTCCTCTTCTAGCTGGAAGTCTGTGCCCTTTGACCAACACCTCCCCAACCCCCCGACGCCGGCCCCGGAGAAGCACCGTTCGACACCTGTACACCCTGGAGTAGTCACACGTCTAGTTACACCCAGCTGCACACGGTCGGCCCCCCACCCCGTTCTGCCCAACCTTCTGCTGCTGTTTTCCCGAGTTCAACTGTTTTAGATTCTGCACGTAAGTGAGCTCATACAGTGTTCGTCTGTCTCTGGCTTATCTCACCTGGCATAATGCCCTTGAGGTCCACCCAAGTTATCACAAATGGCAGGATGTCCCTCCTTCCCGTGGCTGAATAGTTATTTCATTTAATATGTTTTAAAAAATTGACACTTGTGTCCCTGGGACGTTGAGGGGTGCAATTCAAAGGGCCGATGATGAAGACGCCAGCTCTGACCAGCCTCAGGAGATCAGACACGTCACATTCCAGCAAGCGTCCAGGCCCAGCTAGTATGGGAAAAGCCCCCTCCCCCTGATGGGGGGCACTCACAGTGCACCCTTGGGGGGCGTCTCCTCCCCGCCATTTGGATGGGCGCTCTGATCAGACGACGTCTGGGGTCCGGCGTTGAGAGGCGGCTCTGTGCCCAAGGGGCCCTTGTGGGGGTTTCGCCTGCGTGACCCACGTCCGGTCCAGGAGGATCACTCACCCGGTCTCTCTCCCTCTCCGTGTCTGAGTGGCCGTAGGCCCGGGAGAGTGGAGGTCGCTCCAGGGCCCCGGCGAGGCGCCCCCGAAAGAGGGTCTCCCTGGGGTGCGAACTCAGGCCCTCGGGACTCAGACGCCCTGCTCTCGACGTTCTGCCCCAGGCCTGCAGCCACAGCCACCTGCCTTCACGGTCCTCAGACACGCGCCCCACTCCGGCGCACCCACAGCTTCTCCCCGGGGCCCCGCTCACTAAGCTAGAGAGGGCGCACACTGTCCCCATCACTCCGTCACCCCCCGCACGCCAGCCGCCCTCCCCACACCATCTTCAGAAACCGTCTTTCTCCACTCTCGCCCCTGCAAACTTTTTCTTTTCGTCTTTATTGATTGATTGATTTTTGCCCCTGCAAACTTGACTCTGACTCTAGTTTTGAGCCACCTTCTTTGTGAATCACCTTCAGGGAGCAGCGTCTATAGGGTCTGGACACGTGTATTAGAAGTCCCAGTTTCCCATCCAGATGCACTGAAATTTATTTTAAATGGGAACATTACATCATAGATTGCTTGAGCTAGATATAGTTTAGTTAAATACATCTAAAAATAAATACACTAGAGTTTCACAATAGGAGATCAAACTATTCGAATTTAAAATGCTTGTCCAAAAGGGAAAGGCCAGTCTCTTCAGTAAATGGTGCTTGGAAAACTGGACAGTCACATGCAAGAGAATGAAACTCAACCCCTATGTTACACCACGCCCAGAAACTAACTCAAAATGGGTAAAGGCTTGAACGTAAGACCTGAAACCATACGACTCCTAGAAGAGAACACAGGCAGGAAGCCCCTTGACATGGGTCTTGGTGACGATCTTTTGAATCTGACAGTAACAGCAGGGGACGCAACAAAAGCAGAAACGAACAAGTGGGACTACATCAAACTAAAAAGCTCTGTACAGCAAAGGAAACCATCAACAAAATGAAAAGACCACCTACCTAAGAGAAAATATTGGCAAATCAGATATCTCATAAGGGGCTAACATCCAAACAATATAAAAAACTCATACGACTCAATAGCAAAAAACCAAACAACCTGACTAAAAAATGGGCAGAGGATCTGAACAGATGTTTTTCCCAAAGGAAACAGGTACATGAAAAGATGCTCGACATCACTAATCATCAGGGAAATGCAAATGAAAACCCTAACGAGGTATCACCTGAAACCTGTCAGAATGGCTGCTATAAAAAAAAAGACAACAAGTAACAAGTGTCGGTGAGGATGTAGAGAAAAGGCAACCCTTGTGCACTGTGGATGGGAATTTAAATTGAAGCCGCCACGGTGGAAAACAGTACGGAAGTTCCTCAAATAATTAAAAATAGAACTCCTATATGACCCAGCAATTCCACTTCTGGGTATTTATCCAAAGAAAATGAAAACACTAACTCAAAAATATATCTGCACCCCCATCTTCATTGTGGCATTATTGACAACACCCAAGACATGGAAACAACCTAAGTGCCCACTGCCTAATGAAAGGATAAAGAAATTGTGGTACATATATACAAGAGAATATTATTCAGACATAAAAAAGAATGGAATCTTGTCATGTGAGACAACATGGATGGACCTTGAGGGCATTATGTCAAGTGAAACAAGCCAGACAGGGAAAGACAAATACCGTATGATCTCACTTATATGTGGAACATAAAAAGAAAAACAAAAACAAAACAACCTCCCCAAGCTTACAGATACAGAGAACAGACTGGTGGTTGCCAAAGACAGGGGGTGGGGGTAGGAGAAATGGGTGAAGGAAGTCAAAAGGTAAAAAGAAAAAAGAAAAGAAAAGAAAGATAGAATTTTTAAAAGTAAAATGCTTGGCCATCTACCACCGAAATCACTGCCAGCGTCACCAGTGGTGACATCGTTTGGGAACAATGGGGTTTGCAGATCACTGATGTGAGGCTTTGTGTAAACGTGCACCTGCTGGTACCTGGTTGGCTGGGAGCAGAGGGCTAAATTGCTCAATGCAATTAAGCAAGAAGGATGTTGAGACTTCTCTAGCAGGCTGTGAAGGAGGGTGGGGGACACCCAGAAAGGAAAGGACCTGAGATAGGGAGCAAGGGTGGGAGAGGGGGAGGGCCGAGCAGGGCCAGGGCATCTCATCGCCCTTCCCCCTTCACCGTTGTCACCCTTCTCTCCTAGTTCCTCTGGGGGGAGGAAGGCATGTATCAGTTAGCTATTGCTGTGTAACAAGTCATGCCATAACCCAGTGGCTTGAAACAACACGCATTTCTCACGAGTCCCTGGGATTGGCTGGGCAGCTCTGCCGACCTCGGGTGGGCTTACTCTTTCATCTGGGGCCGTGGGGCTCCAAGGGCAGCTCTGCTGATCTGGGCAGGGATCTCACATGTTGAGGGTTGGCTGGGTGCAGGCTGCCCTAGGATGCCTGGAACCTCTCTCCTGGGTCCTCCAGCTGGTTACCCGAACTTGTTCACATAGCAGTTCAGGCTCCAAAAGATGGAGTGGAGGCTGAGTCCCCACCTCAGAACTGCAGCCTGTTCTGTGGGCACAGCAAGTCACCAGCCAGCCCGGGTCTCTGGGGAAATGAACCCCACGTCTTGGGAAGAGCTGCAAAGCCACACTGCAAAGGGCATGGACACAGGGAGGATGAAGAGTTGGGGCCAGGTTCACATCCAGCCACCACATCTTGTAACTGGTGGATGGGAACTCTGGGGAAAACCTATAGCTGCCACTGGCTGGGGCCAGAAGTCACTGCTTTGCCCTGTGGGGCCCTCCGTCCACGCAGCCCTTGGGGAGGGAGGCACTGCTCAACCCAGTGGAGGGCGGGCCCGGC
Source organism: Lipotes vexillifer (assembly GCF_000442215.2). Taxonomy (NCBI): domain Eukaryota; kingdom Metazoa; phylum Chordata; class Mammalia; order Artiodactyla; family Lipotidae; genus Lipotes; species Lipotes vexillifer. The sequence continues at coordinate 865,274 of NW_006792080.1, read as the reverse complement.
GCAGCCCTGAAGGGTGCAGAGGTGAGGAGCCTCCCGTGCAGAATGGCCAGCGTGGGGGGCCGGCAGCCCGGGCCTTCTGGCGCATGGTTGGGGGAGAGCCATGCCAACACAGGCTGCCAGTGGAGAAGAGAGCCAGAAGAAGGTGGGAATTCATCCCCGGCCTCGAGACGTCCTGGGCCAGGAACGAGGGACTGGGGCCCAGATGGTGTTTTTCATCTTGTGTTCCAGCTGGCGGCGGAGGGCCTGGTAGGGGAGGGAGCACATGGGAACCAAGTTCTGGCTCAGCAGATGCCGTGGAAGAACCCGGCTTCGGCTGCCTGGACCGAGGCTCCAGTGGGCTCAGGGCTGGGATCTGACGTTAACCGTCTTAATATCGTGCGTCCGTCCACGACCTAACTGCTTAGAAATCGCGCTCGTGGACATGTGGGTCCATTTCTCACTCTCCAGGAACTGGGGTTGAGGTGGGTGGATGTTTACCCCCGCTTCATGGGTGGAGTCAGGGAGGAGGGGGGCCCTGCCTGGATCCGTGGCCGGTGAGCATCCGGGCCGGGTCTGGATCCCAAATCAGGGCTCACTCCCCTTCCACACGCTGCTGTGCGAATGGTTTGGAGCAACGTTTTTTCCCCTTCTTTGTGACCCATGGAAATAAAGCATTGACATCGAGACTCAGGATGTATATGTGAAGTATGGGGTGTGTGAAGTATGGGGTGTGTGTGTGTGTGTGCGTGTGTGTGTGTGCGTGCGTGCGTGCGTGTGTGTGTGTGAAAAAGACAGCAGGCATATGTGCCTGGATTCCCAGAAGGAAACCACAGGAAAGACAGCCCACCCTGTGCCTGGGATGTGTATGTGGAGAGCTGTCCACTGAACCCCCGGAAGCCCCCTGTGCCCACCTGCTGCTCTGACCCGGGGCAGAGGTGGGGACGGAGCCGCTGAGCCCAGCGGGGACCCTGCCAGCCTCCCGGTTCCCCCACCGCCTCCCCACTCTCGTCTCTGGTCCCAGTCGGGTCGCACCGGCTGAGGCGCCTCCCCATCCCCCGTCCCGCCGGTGGGGACAGGACCCAGGCTGCCGGGCCACAGTGTCGCACTCCCCTGGACTTAGCTGGACCCCCGTGGCTGGGCGAGTCCCCCGAGATCCGACCTCCGGGTGTAGGTGTATTGTCTGTGCGCACCGGCATCTGACCCGGGGCTGACTGTGTGCCCACAGACACCCAATATGCTGTGGCCACTGACGTACTGACCCCAAGAGGGGGAGGAAGCGTGGGCGTTTCCAGAGCTGCCCTGGGGGTGCTGATGAAGCCACTGCCCACCCCCACCTGCTCAGGGGCTCTCACTCAACCCCCTGTGGCTGTCCTCCCGCCTGGTGGCCTCCTGCCACGTGGCTGCAGAGCAAGTGCTGGGCTGGGGAGCCTGGCAGGGGGCTCTCTCCACCACTGCCCTGGCCATGGCGGGGCGCAAGGTTGGGGGGGGGGGCTCTGGGTCCGGTGCCTTCCACGCGGCTGCCCCCTGCACCCTCCCAGCACGCAGACCGACCCTCTTTGTCAGAGAAGGAAACAGGCCACATGACCTGCCCGTCCTCAGCGCAACAGCTGAGCTCAGCTCCCTCTGACGCCACTGGGGTCCCCCAAAGTGTGATGGCGTTCGAGACATGGCGCGGAAGGGAGCCCCGAGCCCAGCACCCAGCACCATCGAGTTCCGCAGCGAGAAGTTACTTCCCTACAAATTACCTTTCTAGTCTTCTAAGGGCTTCAAGGAGAAAGACTTGATTTGGTGCTACAATGTTTTAACACCTTTGTAATACCCGCTAAACTCCCTTCTTTTCACTGAGAGGGCGTAGCCCTGGGGCCCAGCGTCTTGCCAGGCAGCGGTATCGAATTAGGATTTAATAACATTATTCTGACGTCACTGTGTTTCCTTGTACTCATATTATGGAAAATGAGACTTTTTTCCATTTAGCAAGTGGTATAAAGTTTCCTGTTAGGTATACACTAAATATAAAAGAAGGAGATAGAAAAATAAAAGGAGATTTAGGTATGAGTTAAAAGTAACTAATATCTAAGAAAACAAATTTGAGAAAGTCTGAAATCAGAGCGAAGGGAAAAGCTGAAGGGGGATTTGGCAGGGGGGCCAAAACTGGGAGGACATGGGTGCTGCAGGCCCGCATCCACCTTCTCACGGGAGCAGGACAGCAGGTGGGTGTCCTGGGCCACGCCCAGGGTGCCAGCCAGCCCCCACACCTGCCCCCTTCCCTGAACGGCACCCATGGAGTGGACACGCCCGGCCGGAGGGTGGGGATCTGGCGGTTGATGGCTTTCCGGGACCTCTGAGCCGCACCTGTGGTTGGGGGTCACCTGCCGTGGCCGGGGGGATGGGCGGGCCGAAGCCCAGCTCTGGGGAACTGTCCATTGTCTCTGGAGGTCCCGGAGGCAGGCGGTGGCCCTGGCGCACCGCCCAGCCTGCCTCGCCCACTCCTCAGGGAGAATCCTAACAAACGTGGTCCTGAATACGGAGCCTGGCCAGACTCCACCGCACCCTCACCCTCCCTCATGCCTGGGTCAGGCAGGACTCTTCCGGGTACGCAGAGCAAAGTACCGCGATGGCCGAGCTAACCAGGACGGAGCGAGCCGGCCACGCCCCAAAATAACCGTCCCTCCCTCGCTGCTGTGCTCCTGTCTGGGCGTCCACCCTCCCCCCGGAAGTCCTGGACGGGGGTGGGCCTTAATAAGTCTAAGCCAATCACAGTCACTCCACTCCCCTAGCCAGTGATTGGCTTAGGAAGACGCGGGTGGCCCGATTCCGGCGAGGCTTCCTCTGGGACGCCTGGCATCTCGGCAGCCATCCTAGGCTCAGGAGGAACATTAGCCTGAAGGGACTGTGCTGAGAACGATGAGGAGAAAGACAGAAGGCTCTGGGTCCTCGGGCTTCGCACTGGGCGGGATAATCGAGTCTTTAATCCAAGACACAGTGGTTGGGTTTTCTGCTCCTTGCAGCCAAAAAGCAGCCCAGGGGATCCACACAGGGTGGGTGCTGGGCAGGGGTCGGGGGAGCCGCGGCCTCAGGAACCAGACGCCAACGCCCACTCCCTCTGTCTGCTCTTCTGTATAGCCTGAGGGCGTGAGGGTGGGTGTAGGAAGCTTGTTTGGTCAGGGGAGGCCTGGGATCCCAGTAAACGCTGAGATCAGGGCCAGCCCCTGCCCAGGCCGTGGCCCCAGGAGTCAGCAGGCTCCGGCACAGCTGGGAAGCTTGGGCACCCCCATCGGGTACCCCTACCATATTCCTCACCCCATGACTTCTCTGCCACGAGGGCAAGAGCACGACACCCCCAGACCTGAACGTTTCTTTTATGGTGCCTATTTTTTTTTTTTTTTTTTTTTTTTTTTTTTTTTTTTGGGGTTGCGGGCCCTCTCCCTTTTTTGGCTCTTTCCTTT
>NW_006792080.1:855889-861298 GCF_000442215.2 Lipotes vexillifer | reverse complement strand
TTTTGCGGTACGCGGGCCTCTCACTGTTGTGGCCTCTCCCGTTGCGGAGCACGGGCTCCGGACGCGCAGGCTCAGAGGCCATGGCTCACGGGCCCCTGGGCGCTCCGCGGCATGTGGGATCTTCCCGGACCGGGGCACGAACCCGCGTCCCCTGCATCGGCAGGCGGACTCTCAACCACTGTGCCACCAGGGAAGCCCATGGTGCCTATTTTTAATAGTGGTTTTATGGCACAAGGTTCTTCTATTTCCTTGTAGGTTACTATTCATCAATTTTTTTCTTTTTATTTTATCCTACTTATTCATTTTTAACTGCGTTGGGTCTTCACTGCTGCGCGCAGGCTTTCTCTAGCTGCGGCGAACGGGGGCTATTCCTCCTTGCAGTGTGCCGGCTTCTCACTGCAGTGGCTTCTCTTGTTGTGGAGCATGGGCTCTAGGTGCACGGACCTCAGTATTTGTGTCGCATGGGTTCAGTAGCTGTGGCTCGTGGGCTCCAGAGCGCAGGCTCAGTAGTTGTGGCGCACGGGCTTAGTTGCTCCGCAGCACGTGGGATCTTCCCAGACCAGGGCTCAACCCCGTGTCCCCTGTATTGGCAGGTGGGTTCCTAACCACTGAACCACCAAGGAAGCCCACTACTCGTCAATTTTTGAGTGTTAAAAAAAATTGTTTTCTTCCCCCTTTGTTTTTACTATTTTTTATCTGTTTCACTGGGTATTGGGGTAGAGGGTTCTGAGATCCTGCTTCACGTTAGCACTTTTACCCCAATTCCAGCTCCGCGGCCCCCTCCTGAGCAAGCCACCCTGTCACACCCCCTAGGAATGCTGCCTGGCTCAGCAAAGCAGGGCAACGGTCTACCACCCCTCTGCGGCCTGCAGGGGACGAAGGCAGTGTGTCATTACACAACAGACCACCTGCCACGTTCCCTGTGCCATGGACCGCTAGCTCTGACTAATGGAACAGTTTTCTATGTGTTCTTACTTACTGTGAAGCAAAATAGGGCTCCGTAAGCGTAGCTCGGCATGAGCTCTTACCGTAAAAAATGTGGAGCCTAGCTATGAAAAAATGGGTCAGAGCCGTGGATCAGACCAGATGAAGGTTTTCAGCCAGACCGACCGGGGTCCGAGTTCTGGGCCTCTGTTTTACTCCATGTTTCACCAGCCACGGCTGAAACTGTACAATAGCTCCTTATTTAACTAAGGGACGGAACATGGGCAAGTCACACCATCTCTCAGAGGCTCAGAGCCCTTCTCTATCAAATGGGGATGATAATAATAACAGTAGGCCCGCTGTCATTATGAGGATTATAAAAGATCGTGCAGGGAAGTGCCCGACACCAGGTGTGGCTTTTTTTGTCAAAATCGGGAATGGTTGTCACTATTTAGAGCAAGACTTAAAGAAATGCAACCCTCAGGTACAGTTATGTGCAAAACCATGAATTTACGCTGCTCGTCAATAATCATCGCTTGATTCCGCCCCGGTTTTTCTCAGACTTGAGCTAAAGGGACATGACGAGAAGCCCGCAGCCCCCAGGTCTGGGTCAGAATCTGAGCTCCAAGCCAGCAGCTGCGAACCCCCTTCACCTCCAGCTCCACGTGTTCAAGCCCAGCCCCCCCCCCTCCCCTCCCCCGGGCTCCCTCTCCACCCGCCCTACCCGGGCAGCACTACCCTCGTCCCCCCGCTGTCCACCCCGGACGACGCATGAGGACGTCCCTTTCCTCTCCGGCCTCTGCAGCAATGCCCATGCCCGGTCCGGGAGTCTCCAGCCTCTCTAGGACCGGGGCTCTGCTCCCCGCTGGGCTGGAGAGGAGGGTCCATGCCTGTTCTCTCCAGCTCAGGGCCGGAAACACCGTAGGGCGCTCGATCGATGCCTACTGGTAAGTACACTGCAGGCCGGCAAGACGCCTAATCTGAAAGGTTCCCCTCACTCTCCACCCTCTCACCTGTGCTCATCACGCCATGTTTACCACCTGTGTGTCGACTGCCCGTTTGGGACCCAGGAAGCATTTGCTCTCTGCGCCGTACCCACCGGCTGTAAGATTCATGGCACACAGTAGGTCTTCAATAAATAAGGTCCCCACAGTCCACCACGATGGAACTTTGGTTACTCCTCGTAAGCTGGATTCCTCCAGGGAGCCCCAAGCACTCCCTGTGTGCATGCACACAGTTCACTAAGTGGGATGAAGTGGGGCCCAAGAAAGAGGGGGAGGGGACAGGGCAGCAGAAACAGCAGAGACAGAACGCACCAGAACCGCACCAGTTAACTGAGTCTAGTGACAAGCCACCAGCCGCCGGCTCGATACCGTTCTACCTGTCCGATGGCTAATCAAAGTGTGCCTTCCCTACTCCTGCCCATGTCCCTCACATTGATCCCAAACCGCGAGCGCACGCCCGGGGGCAAAGAGAACGCAACTGACAGCCCGGTGGCTTCATTTCAAAGCTGCCACCCTCCAGTTTGCCCTAACGCTGCAGATTTTCTATCCTCTGGGCTAATTCTCTCCTCACCTTTCCTTTCTGCAATTCATGTTCGAAACAATAAGCGGGGCAAGAATTTATAAAAAGAAACTATGGGATTACACCAGGGATTCCCAAACTTTTGGAAGTCATGGAAACTTTCCTTAAAAGAACTCATGGCAAATGGAAGCTTTACAGTTATATTTAGAGGAAGCAGATATTCACTGGGCACCTTCCACTCACAGCAGTCCTACCAGGTTCAGAGAGGTAAAGACAGTTGCTAAAGGTCACACAGCCAATACATAGTGCTGGGGTTTGAACCCAGGTGCTGGCTCCAGGCACAGGGCTCAGGCCTCCCACGCCCAAGATGGCTGCCTAGGCTGGGGGCCCGTTTGCCAGACCCCAGTGGTCTCACATGGGGCAGATGGGTGGCCGAGATGGGGCAGGCGGGGCTTCCAGACCCAGGCACCCTCCCTGGCCAGATCAGAGGGACCCTGCCTGTCCCTTTCAGATCTGACCCACAGGGTCAGGCGTTAACCACGAGTGGCTGGCAGAGCTTGTCCCCAGAAAGGCTTAGAGGCAGCACTTGGTGCTCACTTGCTGGGCGGGACTCTCAGACTCCCACCCAAATTCCATGGCTGATCTGGGGGCCGGGGCGTAGGGGTCAGTCTGTGGGTGGCAGAGAATGGAGCCCAGAGTAATTCCAGGTGTTTTAGTAAATGGGATAAATTTGGGACAGCGGGAGAGAGGGAGGGGTGAACTGGAGCTCAAAACCCAGGCAGGTGGCTCAGCTGAGACAGACGGGGGTCGGGGGGTGGGAAAACTCGGGGCACTAGGACCGGAACCGGGTGTGGACCCCTAGAGGAGCCGCAGCGTGGCCGCCCTCCCTGGCGCTGCAGCCTCGCTTCTCTGGGGCTGTCCCCCAACAGCCAGGGCGACTCCAGGGCTGGTTGGGGAACTCAGCCCAGGTCCTTCTGGGAAAGCTACCGACAAACGTGAAGCCGCAGGCCAGCCCTCCGGGACCACGTGTCCAGCCCCCTCACCTGGCCAGAGGGCTGGGGCTCAGCCCGGCAACAGGACACACAGCACGGTAGGGGCGCTGGGGCCACACGGCCCTGACATCGGGCCCTCTGTCGGCACAAGGTCCCTCCGTCGCTCTGGAGCGGCCTCTAACCTTCAGCCTGGGAGGGTCCACGCGTGGGGGTGAGGGGTGGCGAGACGGGACCCGAGACCAGCTATGGGGCAGAAGACACCCCACCCCGGGTGTTGGCTGAGACGCGGACGCAGCAGCCCTCGCTCCTGCGGCAGCCACAGTTTTCTCTGCGACCCTGGGGGTTGGCAGGATGCGGCTTGAAGGACGCTGAAGGAAAGTGGGAGGTCACTGGGGCCCTGAGAAGACTGTCCCCCACGGGCAAGGGTGCAGAGGTGCTCACTGGGACCAGGACGGATGGGAACGAGGTGCCCCTCCCCCCAAGGCAGACTCCTGCCGTACGTTCTCATCACACAAGAAATACTGTGAACTCTCTTGTAGAACAATGAAAAGATGCCAGGACGGGTTTCCTTCCTCTGTTAGAGCATGCTTCCAGGTGGATCCGTGTAGATCCACATCCAGTTTTCAAGTTAGCACACGAATTCCACTGCAGGATCACGGACCGCCCTAGGCACTCCGCGGATGACCCACACAGGGCTGCTCCGGCGTCCTGGGGCGCGCCTGCTTCCACCCCTCCCGCACCAGTGGAGCTGCCGTGTCCCGAGGCGCACGTGGTTCTCAGGGCTGCCGCGCGGCCATTTCGTTCCGCTTCAGCCGCGCCGGCTGGTGCTCGGATCTACGGGAATACGCATCACAACAGCCACAAGTTAGCGAAGTGGCCGGGGGGGGGGGGGGGGGGGGGGAATGAGATGGTATCTCGCGCCGATTCAATTCGCACTTCGCTGCTGGCCGGGCAGGTCTAGCATCTTCTCTCTGTCACCTGGCCCAGCTATTTCCTCTTCATTGAACTCATATCCTTCAGCCATTTCCTGTTCGGCTGCTTATCTTTTCCTATTACTGTGATGTGCTGTTTATATATTCTGGACACTCAGGGTAGACTCCTCTGGGGAGAGCAGCAGGTTGGAGGCTGCTGTGGGAGGCGGCGGGCTCGTCTCTAACCGCAAGCTCTGTGGCCTTTTCTTCCCAGTTGCACTGGGATATAATTGCCATGCAGCCCCGTATGAGCTTAGGGCATATGGCATAATGATTTGACTTACATACATTGTGAAATGATTACCAGAGTAAGTTAACATCTGTCACCTTAAATAGATACAAAGGAGAAGGAAAAAAATGTTTTCTCCCTTGTGACGAGAACTCTTAGGATTGACGCTCCTAACAAGTTTGCTATAGATCATACAGCCCTGGTGACTATGGTCACCGTGCTGTACAGCACATCCCGGGACTTTCACTGGACGCCTGTGGCACTGCTGACTGACAGCTGAGACATGGGTACAGTGCAAGTTAGGGCGGTGCTGAGGAGGGGGGAGTACGTGGGGGCCAGAGGACCGGTCATTCCTGCTTTGAATCCCTGCTCCTCCCCCAGAGAGGAACATCAGTTCTCAGGCGGCCCTGTGGGCAGCTGGTTTCGAGTGGGGAGCTCGGTACCAATACCCAGAAGCATCCAAGGCCAGGGACACCGTACGTGTCTTCACAGCAGGAGCAGGGGTGCCCATGCCCTCTGGGTGCAGAGTTGGAGGGCGGGGGTGCTGAGGTCGCAGAGGTGCCTCCTCCCCCCGCGAGAGGAAGCCCAGCCTGGAGGAGGCGCCCTGCCTGAGCACAGGAAGGCTGTGCCCCTTCCATCAGCCTCTTCGGCTCATGCCGCTTCCTCTTGGGACCAGACTCCAGACCCAGACTCGGAGGCAAAAATGTGCTTGCAGGTTATCTGGTGGGGACAACAGCTGGTGGGGAGGGGGAGGAGGGAGTGGGGGGAG
>NW_006792080.1:854065-855703 GCF_000442215.2 Lipotes vexillifer | reverse complement strand
GGGGGGGGGGTCTTCGCAGAGGCAGCTCCTGCAGGGGCTCAGCTCTCTGCCAGGTGGGGACTGAGAGCCTGGGTCCCACCTCGCTCGGCACAGCTGGGTCTCGGGTGTCAGTGGAGGCCCCCGGCCCAGCCCTGCCGCCCCTCTCGCCCCACAACCCCTGCTTCCCTCTCTGTTTCCCACCTGGCTCGAGGCAGCCAGGCCTCAAAGCCGCAGGGCTCTCTGTGCTGTGGATTCACGGAACTAACAGGCGTGTCCCGTCAGCACCCGCATGGTACAGCTGGAGTCACAGTTCAGACTAGCAGGAAGCTAGACTTGGAGACCGGGGCAAGGGCAGACCCGAAGGAAGGGCATTTGCAGCTGCCTTTCCAATGGCATGCCCTGCAGATCTCAGATGTGCTGGCCGCCACACAGCCACCGGCAGTGAGTCCCCTCTCTGTACCTGTGTGTACCCACATCTACATCTCTCTAGCTATCTACTACTGGTTCCATTCCTCTGGTGGAATCCTGGCTAACACAGATGAATAATCAGGAAGAATTTAACTCGGAGAGGGCACTACAAGCACATTTTGCTCCAGTCGGTACACATAACTTTCCAAGACGTGTCTGGCACGGTCACCTGGATACCTAGCCACCTGTGGCTTGAGCAAAGTTGGCCAAGGTCCTTGGTCTGGATGGCACGGTCAGTACAACAGTCGTCCAGAACACAGGTGACCGGCCCGTGATGAGCAAAGACACAGTGCAGAAGAGAAGATGAGGGTGGACACTTGTCCTGAACATGGTTGCTCAAGGGGACGGTCACAAGAAAGTGGTCGGTGTTCAGAGTTTCCCAGGACCTGGGTGGCCAGTCCGTAGTCACGAGGACAAAGCCAGAGGGGATTTACTGTCCAAGACGCCATGGTCAAGAACACAGGCCTTGAGGGCAAAGCCAATGTGGACAGTGTGGACAGGACATCACCGGCCCAGAACAAGGCTCGGGGACACAGAGCCAATGCCAACAGTGCCAACAGCTGTGCAGGATACTTACCGCCTTTGTATCCTTGGTGGAAGGTCGTCCTTGAGATGAACACCATGCGCACTTCTGCTGGACGCAGGCTGTGGTTTATTTTTCTTATTTATCCGAGAAGCTATTTTTGTTCATTAAAACCTAGTTACTTGCTGTATCTAGCCAGGATCCTGGAGTGCGCGCTTGGTTAATTTAAGCAAGCAGAGCTTTGACAAAGTAATTTTATTGTCCTCTGGGATTGGCCAGCTTATGCCAAGCCTCCCTCTTTCCGTTGAAATGGAGTTAATTTTTGCTGAAATTGCTTCTCAGCAGACAAACACGTTCCCCATCACGGAGGGCTTATGCTTCTGCAGCTCTATTATTCCTTAATTTACACAGCCGGGCAGCACAGTATCAGTGCCCTACAGATGGAGGCTCCTGGCAAGGTGGAAGGAGGTGGAAGGGGTGCCGCACCTGCTCAGCCCCACACACCTGGCCAGGAGCAGCCCTCAGCTGCTAAGTCACCCGTCAACCAATAATTGGTACAGCCCCAGGCCCTGTGTGCCCAGCTCTGTGCTCAGCACGGCAAGAGGGTGCAAGGAGGAGGGACTGTGACCCCTGCCTTCAGAGACCTCAGTGAGACTCACACACGACGC
>NW_006792080.1:838004-853540 GCF_000442215.2 Lipotes vexillifer | reverse complement strand
TGCTGAACCTCAGGGAGGGGCGGATGGACTGAGTGAAGGGGCCCCGAGGGGCGGAAAGACACTCAGTGTACCTCAGAGGGGAGGGCAGGCAAGGGGCAAAGGCCAGGGCTGGGGTCAAAGCCACCGATGATTGAGCCAGCATCTGAGGCGTAAAGCGGGCCAAAGGTAAGATCAAGGCTAGAGGGAGGGTCCTTGGTCCCATAACCGGGGCCATGGCCAGCACCATGGAGAGCTCCAGCAGAGGCTGGGGCAGCCGGGTGGGCGTAAATATTCAGGTCCCACTTGCGCAAGAGGATAGGTATAAGCCCGTATTCTTTAATTCCGCCTTGGCTGGAAAGTGAAGCCGAAACAGAAGCTATGGGCTTTGCCAGCAGTTAATGAAGAACCTTGAAAAAAATGGGAATCTGTTGACTCAGATGCTTTGAGAAGACAAGCAGTAAGGTAGCCATTACATCTTGTTAGATGGATTGGGAGAGCGCTGGGGACTATCTGCATACCAATTACCAGGAAATTTAAGTTCAATCTATACTTATTTTATGTCCTGCCTTCAGAAAGTTGAGTTTCTGTCTACATCTGTTTGCTAAGAAGATCCATCTTCCTGTAATACTGAAATTTTGTCATAATAGTTGCAGAAAGTGTTGACTTGTAACCCTGGGATTAAACATGTTTATTAGAAAACGCTACATTTGTTAAAATGTTTGTACAAGGAAAGCATTCATGCAAAGTTCTGCATTTACCTTGCCGATAATTAACCCACTGCTTCCCTCACTAACCCTGCAAACCACAGTCAGCTCAGGTGTATAAGACAACGCTGAGTTCCTTACTATTGAGGGCACAGCAGAATGCACATTTCCACGTAAAATGTATTTGCAAGGACAGCTAAATGACTCTTAACATACGGACTTTTAAACCCGACGCATAATCTTTGTTCACGGAGGGGCAGGGGTGCATGGCTCCAGGCTCAGGAATCCCACGTCTGATCCTGCCCCAGACGGAGGCTGCAGCCTCTCGCTGTCTGCGACCCAGCTCAGGCGTGAAGCCCCTGTCGCCAGAGCCCGGGCCCCTGTGGACCACGCACTTTCCATTTTACTCACGTGTACTGAGTTGTGTCTGCATCTGCCACCTGTAAGTTTCAGGTTTTGCTTTTGAGCTGAGCTAGGCTCTTAAAACACACGACACTTGAGCACCTCCACACGCCTGGGGTGCATGGGGGCGGGCTGCCATTTGACTTGGACCTGCAAGTCCCATTTTTATCTCCTGCTTGGTTAACTAGCTGGGTACGAGTCAAGACCTTGACAATGCTCAGCACAAAACAGGACTTACTGGTTGTGTGACACACTGGTGAACAAATGGATGAATGAATGAATTTTAAAAAGCAGGTAAGTTTGGACTGTGAAAATGAACCAAGGAAACGTAAACCACACCGGAGCTGGGGAGCCGTGAAGGGGGTGTCTCACGCGCACCCCGCCACCAGAGCCCACAGACCAGCAGGAACAAAGAAAGGACGTCTCCCTCTGACCCAGCAACAAGCTGCCACCACAGCCCCCCCCCCCACCTTCAGGGGCCATTATGGGGACCTCTGATCTACCCGAATGTGTTCTTCTCGGAACCCACCTTGAAGACCACAGCTCTAAAACAAAACCAACTGAATAAGATGCCCATTTCAACTGGCACCTTGAGGATTCCAAGGATACTCAGGACTAAAATTGCCTCTTTACAAAATGCTGCTTCTAAATTGACCAAGGCAAGTCAACAAATGAGACAGGATAAAAAGGCACAGGAGGCCTCTTCCCCCCACCCCCATCACCAACCCCCAATTTCCTCTGCCCCTGCTGCACCTGCTGTGGGAAGCCTCTTCCTCACTCCAACCCTCTCCTGAACTTCCCTTTTCCCTTAACCTCTCCCTACTCACTCCTCCCCTAAACCTGTTGGAACCTGCCCCTTTACATCGGCCCCTCTGACGGTCCTGATGCTAAGCCCCTCATTTCCCATCTCCCTGACACGAAGGCCAAACTGTAAGCCGTAGTCAGAGATTCTCCTCGAGTTCCCGAAGATGCTCATAGACTCACCGAGGAACTTAACACAGTCATCCGGACTAACCAGCCGGGTTTCCCAGACTTAGACCAGCTAGTTCACCCTCGGCGATGAAGGCCACGCCAACAAGTTAGCTGTGAAAACAGCTAATTGGAAAGATCCTGAAAAATCTCTAGAACTGCAAACGGGACCAACCCCTGGCCTTGTTATAGGATCAGGCTTGGCAATCCCTAAACGACCTCGCACGGCAACCCTAAGGCTGTCCCCCAAACCGTCGATTGAAATAAGATTGAAGGCGGCACTCAGAAATCCAGGGAGCCTGTGTACGACTATTACAGTCGACTCCTGATTGTTTATAAGAAGAACTGTTGTCTCCCAAGGATGTTGAATCCACTTGGGCAGCCTTCAACTCTACCTTCATTAATGGGCTAAACCAGGACCTTCTCTCCTGGTTAAGAGAACCAGACTAGAACGGGAAACTATATCCGCTCCAGGCTTAGTTAACTGGCCAAAAACCAACTAGCCTGCACCCTGGATGATTCTGGTAAGGAAAAGACCATTTAAACCCTTAATATCCAACTTCAACAGACGGCGTCCCCTAACCAAAGTCCTCCCAGCCTCCGTCATTATTATAAGAAGCCAGGACATTGGAAGAAAGACTTCTAGAAACCAGAACGCTCCAGGCATCTCTGGTCGCCCAACCCATCCTTCCGAAGTCCTCCCACTTCCCAGGGACGGGACTCCAAGGAATCAGGAGCTTTTCCAAGCCTCCCTCTTAATCGGCTCAGAGAAACAACGCTCCAGACGGGGAATGAATTTCTATGCAACCTTATCGATACTGGAGATACACTCAGTGCTCAACCCAGTACTAATGAACAGCCTCTGCCTCAGAGCACTCAGACGATTCCAGGTGTGGGGTCTCCAGTAAACCTCAGCAAGTCATGAAAAATGATACCGAATCCACGACGCTTAGTCCTCTTCCAACAGAAGTGGCCGGAAGGGTCATGCCTTTCCGTCCAGACTGGTGGTGACAAAGTGAAGGGGCAGGTTGACAACGCTGTTAAAAGTGCTGCATGTTGTGAATTTTAACACCAGCGTGCAGGCTTCCATGATGCTTTTCCAAGTAATGAATTCTCAGCAGGCGATATCAGATAAATATTATGTAGCATTATACGGGAGGATGTTGGACCTGGGGTTGGTGTCATGTTCCCAAAATACAATCAAGAAAAACTGTCCACACTGTTTCCTCCCAGGCGCTCCATTTGCCGGATGGACCATTCGAGGTTTGGCAGGTGGATTTCACAGAGCTGCCCCCATCTTGTGGGCATAAGTATGTCTCGGTGATGATTTGCATGTTTTCTCACTGGACTGAAGCTTTTCCACGTAGACAGGCCACTGCCTCCCCCGTGGCTAAGGTCCTACAGGAAAGGATTGTTCCTCCCTGGGGAGCCCCTCCTGAAATTCACAGCCATCAGGGAACCTGCTCTACTGGTCAGGAGCTACAGGCCTGTGCCGTTCGGCCACTTCTGCAACATTTTCACTGTGGTTGTCCATCCCCAGGATGAGCTGAATGTACCAACAGCATCATCAAAACCCAAGGGGCAGAATTTGTGGAGACCCTTCAAATACCCTGGTTCCCACTCCTTGGGGACCCGCAAACTCTGCAGCCCCTGCCTCTTCTGATCACAGTTGATAAGAGGAGATATACTTTAATATTGTAAGGGCCTAACTGCATCCATTGACAGCAACCATACATTAGTGGAACAGTGTTTCCACAGTGCGTTCCCAGGAGCTGAAGACCTTAAGCATCGCACCTTATAACCCAGATATTTCGTCTACTGGAAATCCTCCAATAAATCCTCCTCTTACCTCCAGAGAGACTCTCTCCAACCCCACTGGAAAGGCCCCCATCAGGTGCTGGTGACCAGCCCTTGTGCCACTAAATTCCAAGGAATACACCCTTGGATCCATGTGTCACATCTAAAGAAATCACCAAACCCTGACTGGACCTGAACACCAAATGGAAATTTTACTTACAACTAAAGGTAAAGATTTCCAGGAACTGAAGCAGATGATAGCTGAAGGAGACAGCTTTCCCAAGATGACTGGACCAGAATTGTGTATCTTTTCCCCACCATTAATTCTCACCTTATTTTCTCCCTTTCTTTCTTAGAAAGACAATGCTCTTATCTGTATTTCCCAATCTGCTGCCAAAGGGGGAAACCCTTTTGATTACTGGATTTGCCACCAGAAACCCTGATCTGTCCATGACAGTGGTGACTCTCTAGTGGTATCTTAAGTATGCTTGCCGTAGCAAAAGAACCTCTCTCTGTGCAGACTTTGGGGACAACATCCACAGAACAGGATGGTTTCTCTCTGAATATTCTCCAAATGACACTGGCCCCTGGCTCCAAAGGGCAAAGCAACAAATCCCAGTGAAAGGCACTGTTAACGATCAAACCCTAGCAAGGGGCTTGCAAGAAACCGTAGCAAGAATCTTAGGTGTGCCACCTGGATTTGTCTTTGTCTGCGGTGAACGGGGCTCCCCATGAGCCCTTGAGTGTTTGGAGAGCTGGCAAATGGGAGAGATACTTAACTGTCCCTGTTAGTATCCATGGTAAATCTGAAACTTCCCATTGATCTTCCCCACTAAACCTTCACAAGTGTCTTGAACACATGACTCTGAGTTGGCCTCCATAGGGAGAGCCTTTCCCCTTGATTTGGAGTAAGTGCCAATGAGCGTATGGTCAGAAACTTACCCCTAATATCAAGAGAGCCGGCCAATTCCACAGCCAAGGCAACAGCAGCCCAACAACAATCATTTGATTCATTGGCTAAAGTAGTTCCAGACAATTGCAAAGCTGAACAAGCAGGCAAATACCAACTGTTGCAGCTATATAAACACCTCTGGAGAACTAAACAATCACACTCGATCAAGGAACAAGCATTCTGCTTATTCGTTCAGTCAGCTACCTTTCGGTCTAGGGTCATGGTTTAGAACCATCATACACTCTGAATTTGTCAATATTACACTTTTATAAAAATATTTATTTATTTATTTGGTTACACCGGGTCTTAGTTGTGGCAGGTGGGCTCCTTAGTTGCAGCAGGCGGGCTCCTTAGTTGCAGCAGGCGGGCTCCTTAGTTGCAACTTGCTGGCTCCTTAGCCGCGGCACACGTGCTCCTCAGCTGTGGCATGCGAGATCTTAGTTGCGGCACTCAGGTGGGATCCAGTTCCCTGACCAGGGATCGAACCCCAGCCCCCGACACTGGGAGCGTGGAATCCTAACCATTGCACCACCAGGGAGGTCCCTGTCATATTACTTTTAATTCTGTTTTGCATAATTATTTAAAGACTTTGAACTTGATGCCTGTCAACACCCTGCAGAAGTGATGTCCTGAATAGAAAGATGTTGGCTTAACACTCTGAGATGATTGCTGATGTTGATAACCTTCACAAGATACGATCCTAAGAGTGATAATGCTTGAGATTTCCCCCTTCTACCTTCCGTGTTACTCACATGTGGCCTCACAAGGCTTATGATCACTATGCACTTTCACCTCTGATGTGGGACATGACATCCAGGAAAGTTTCTTTTTGGCACCGAGGGACAAAAGCCAATTCTGCTAAAATTGGATAACCTGACCCTTGATCAGTGATGCTTTCAAGGAAAGATCTTGATCAAAAGGGGGAAATGTGAAAACGAACCAAGGAAACCTAAATCAAACTGGAGCTGGAGAGCGAGGGGAGGGGCTCTCTCACGCCCACAGCTCACATACCCAGCAGGAAGAAAGAAAGGACGTTTCCTTTCCAGCAACAAGCTGCCCACCACTTGCAGCCAATGACAAACTGCCATACCCCTCCCCAACTTCTCCCAAAACCGAATACAAGCTCACCTTCCCCATAGGGGAAGTCTCCTTAGACTTGCCTGTTGTTTGCCATAGCTTGCTTGTCCCGAATTGCAATTCCTCTGCTATTCCTATATAAACATATTTTGGCCAGCTAGAGACCTCATTATTTCATCTTCAAGGATGACAGGAATTTAGGCCCCCTGGGAGAGCAAAATGCCTTAAATTCAAGAGATGAATCACTAGCATCAGGGGCAGGAGGAAGGCAATGTGTTGGGAACCAATTTAACCAAAACCTGACACAGCCTCACTTGGCGCCAGAGGCTGCCTAACACATAAGTCTGTCCAGACCTGGACAATGTGACAGGAGGAGGGAGAGTCTGTCCAACCGATCCCGCAGGTCTCCGCTTGCCCTTGAGGGCAGGAGAGGCATCCCGACTGCCTAGACAATCTCCAGTGTGGGGATCTAAAATTAGACCAATTTGCATTGCACTTAGGAGCTGTGTGGCCCCTGGGCAGGTGACTCAACCCCTAGAGTTGTTCCCTCGGCTGTGAAATAGGGACAAGTGAGGGTGCAGCCTCATCAGGGCATGAGATGATTCGACATTCTGCACCCACTAGGCGCTGAGAAGGTGCCTGTGCAGCCATGAGCTTTGTGGAGCAAGTAGCACCACCAGCTACCCTCCAGCAGGAGCAGTGGCCCCGGCTGTCAACTTACGGCGTGGCGTGGGTGGCACGGTCACCACCAAAGACGCGACTCACAGGCACGGCAGGAACGATGCTTCACTCAGGGAAGAGAGCGGCAGGACTAGCTACGGCAGTGGGTGCTGCTGGTCTCCCAGTACCAGCAGGCCTGGCCCAGAGCCCCAGCCGCGTAGGGCGATGGTCTGCACTCAGCCCTCTTATGCTGCAGGCAAAGGACCCGGTCCCTCCACGCTGGGAACACATGCAGTGATGGGGCAGGACAGGGGCCACATGACACACGTATGAGCCCGACAGGGAAAGATATTCCCGAACTAAGAGGTGTGCCCGGGCTGCCCTCCACAGAAGGACTGTTCCAGGTCTGGCACCATCTCTTCCCACCTACAAGCTGGGTGTGACTGCCTTTCCCAACGAGCAGGAGTATGGCCAGTAAGGTCGAGGTGGCCACTGTTTCTCCTGGACAGTCTGCACCTCCTTCCCACCTGCCTCGTTAGGAAGGGCTAACGGGGCAGGACGGACGGATGCCGGTGCAGACCTTAGCCCGGAGCCAGGCCCAGCCACCTTGGTGCTTCCTTCATCTCGTTTGCGTGTTTTGTTTCTCAGTGTTCGTTAGTTTCTGATTACAGAATTAATATATGTTCATGGTGAAAAAAACAAAAATAATAAAAATCCCTGAACATGCAGAAAAGTGGAAAGGGCAAAATTAAAATCATTCACGAGCCCATTACTGTTGTTAATATTTTGGAGTATTTCCTTGCGGCCTTTCTTTCTACGAATATACATACACATATTAGAAACAGCTTGGAATTACATTATTTGTAAGGTTTTTAACATACATTTTTATTTAACATTTCCCCCACCCTTTACCACATATTCTTTGAAAGCACATTTTGAATGCCCCGACGATATTTCGTATTAGGGGTGTGACTCGTTTTTATCACTCTAGTGATGTAATTCTCGCAGATGTGATGCTCTGAGTCGCATGTTTATGGAGACAAACAACGGTAGCGTTTTGCATTTATCTATTTCTCTACTTAATTCCACTTCACGCCCCTCCCTCAGATGGCATAATTTTGATCTAGTCTTTTCCAGGGAAATTCAGTCACTTGAGATTTAAAACGAGATCATTTCCACTTCCCTTTTTTCTCTTCTCCTGGGTTGACTGCTAAGTTTCATTCTTTTCTGTTTCTCAAGAGCAAAACCCTCAACGCCTCAGGACGTGAAGCCAGTGTGGGAACCTCGTAGGAGAAGCTCTCTGAGGCACCAAGAGGGCCAAGACCGCACTCCCCGGGGGGTAGGGGGTGCACCTGCTTCTCCCCTGGCTGCTTTCAAAACTCCTGAAGCCCCTCCCCCAACCCCCTGACCAGTGGCATCCAACTCTGGGCTGGCTCGGCCTCGGAGCTTTTAAAACCTCCCCAGGTGGGCTTGAACACCAGCTGAGGACCTTTTGCTCTGCAGACCCAAAGGCAATGACCCAGGAGCGGCTCAGACTCTGCACTGTGATGAGACCCCCAGGTGGATTATAGGGAAAGTGATCCAAGGGGTAAAAGCCATTTTTACGGCCCTTGACTCCATCTGTATTGATGATGTAGGAGGGACAATATGCTGAATGGGATGACTTTGGCGGGGGGCGGGGGGGGGCTCTCAGAGGCGAGGGCTAATGCGGGGGGCCTGGCTTCTCCGTCATGCCTCGGGCACGGACAGACAGCAAGCAGCCGGACCAACTCAGCAGTCAGTAACCACTCGCTGTAGCCCGTTATGGGAATCTCTGATGCCTTTGTGACCACTGGAGAATCAAATCCTCTTGGTTTATTTTATTTAATTTCCCACCTCTGTGTGCGTGTGTATGAAAGAGAAGAAAATGCAGTTTTTAGGTGATCTTTTCTTCCTCCCCCGAAGTCTGGGAACCAGAGGAGCCTCGGGGAGGGGTCGTGATGTGATGAGGGCAGGTGGGATTAGGGGCTGGGGGGGGGGGGGGGGGGGTCTGTGCTGTGAGCCCAACTTGCCAAGGGGTGGCCGGCGGGCGGCCTGTGGACCGGCACACAGGACAAGTGAGAGGTGGCCCGAGCGGCTAGGCTGAGGGGCTCGGGTCAGGGGAATGTGCGGGGGTGGGGGACGGATGAGTGTGTCCCGTGGGCTGGAAGGACACCTCCCAGCTGCCCGGAGGCCCAAGGGGACCCTGCGGACAGAGCTGGAGGTGGGTCCCCGGATGCCTGGGGGCCGAAGCCCCCTGAGGGGACTTTTCTGAGGAGTCCATGAAAGCACCTGTAAGAGGAAGGGTTGGCTTGAAACATCTGGAAAGTTCCAGAAACCAGAGAACAACCATGTCCCAGTCAAGAAAAGGCCTTCCTGCTACCCCTTCTCTGCTCCAACCCTGGAGTCGGCCAAGGTTGACGGGATGGTGGAGGAGCAAAAGAATGAAGGGACCAGAGCCTGGTTCCAGTCAGTCTGGTCTGACCGCTTCCACAGAGCAGACGTTCGGGTCCTGGGGTTGAAACGCACTTTGTGGTTTAGAGTGGCCGGAGGACCCCGTGTTGCCGTCACAACTACAACAACCATCGCTACCCCTTGTTGTCTGCGGGGACACAGCAGGGACAGGGCCTGAGGAGGGTGGGGGCAGGAGGAAAGTCCTGGCATTCCTAGGCTGAGGGGTGGGGCACAGCATTCCCAGGGCTTAGGAATCAGGTTAGGAGAAACCACATCAGTGAGGACTGAGCGGAGACTCAGGCCTGGTTATGCGCAACTCCTAGCCAACCACGCAGGGGCAGTAAGAGGGGGGTGGTGACAAAAATGCAGCAAATTACCCTCTTGTGCTGTCCATGGGGTAAAGTAAAAGGGATATACAATAGCATTACACAAATGTTCATATATAATACCTGGAAAGATCTACATTAAAATATTAATAGAGAAATCTTTGGGTTATGGAACTGTGGGTAGTTTTTATTTTTACTAGCATATATTATAGTTTTTACACAGAATATGTATTACTTTAATAAAAACAACAAGAAAATTTTTAGAAGTCTTTTTCTGCACTGGCATAAGGTAAATTATCATTTCTATTTACTTCTCGTTCTTTTATAGTTTCCCCTGAACGCTGAAATCTTTCATCCGTCTATAATTTACTTTGGTGCAAGTTGAGAATCTGCCTGTGTGTTTTCAGAATATTTAGCCAAAGTCCCAGCAGCATTCACTGAAAAACCCAGCCTTTTTCTCTGGCGTCTTAGCCTTTCTTTCTCTCTTCTTGCTCCCCAATTCCATGTCACCTGTACCATTAATACAGTTCCAGGGCCTGCAAGGGTCAGTTTTGGGGGCATTCCTCCTTTTCCACTTCTCTGCTCAGCTGTCTGGCACCTTTTCATTTTGCATTGTTATCTGGGAGCATGAGATCACCCTCCTTATCCCTCGATGTGTGTTCGTCCATACAAACTCTGGAGTTACTCTGTCCATTTTGAATCATACGTTACAGTGATTTAAGAAGAATTTGCACATTTGAACCAGTTAGGCTTCCATTCAGGGGCCTGGATGTTTCTACACGTTTGCCTTCTTTAACGTCTGTCATCACCTTAACGTTTTTTTTCCCTTTGACCAGTACCTGCAGTCTCCTAAGAAACATCCTTGACCAAAGAAAAATTAATCAATCTAGTTAAAGCTTGTTTAAAAAGTAACAAAATGGGGGCTTCCCTGGTGGCGCCGTGGTTGGGAGTCCGCCTGCCGTTGGCAGGGGACACGGGTTCGTGCCCCGGTCCGGGAGGATCCCACGTGCCGCGGAGCGGCTGGGCCCGTGAGCCACGGCCGCTGAGCCTGCGCGTCCGGAGCCTGTGCTCCGCAACGGGAGGGGCCCCAGCAGTGAGAGGCCCGCGTACCGCAAAAAAAAAAAAAATAAAACAAACAAAAAAGTAACAAAATGGAAGCGCTGCATATTTAAACAGAGACAACTAAAGCTGTGCTCGGAGGAACAAAGATTTAATTCTTTTAATGTAAATAAGAAAAACTGAAACTTAGAATCCAATGGTAGATAAGAAAAATGGAAACTAAAGCAGTAAAGAAAACAGGAGGAAGGAAATAACAGCATTAGAAGTGGAATTAAAAACGGAAAACCAAATCGTACCAATGTTTTCTTAGGTCAGTATCCCACAGCAATAGAAATAAAAACAAAAATAAACAAATGGGACCTAATCAAACTTACAAGCTTTGTACAGCAAAGGAAACCATAAAAAAAAAGAAAGAAAGAAAACCTACAGAATGGGAGAAAATATTTGCAAATGATGCAACTGACAAGGGCTCATACAACTCAACAACAACAAAAAACAAACAACCCAATCAAAAAATGGGCAGAACAGGACTTCCCTGGTAGTCCAGTGGTTAAGAGTCTGCCTTCCAATGCAGGGGACGTGGGTTCGATCCCTGGTCGGGGAACTAAGATCCCACATGCTGCGGGGCACCTAAGACTGCGCACCACAACTACTGAGCCCTTATGCCACAACTAGGTAGCCCATGTGCCACAACCACAGAGCCCACGGGCTCTGCAGCCCGCACCACAACTAGAGAGAAGCTTGCATGCTACAACTAGAGAGAGGCCCGTGTGCCACAACAAAGAGCCTGCGCACCGCAACAAAAGATCCTGTGTGCCACAACTAAGACCCCACACAGCCAAAAATAAAATAAATAAAATTTTTAAAAATGGGCAGAATAACTTAATAGACATTTCTCCAAAGACGACATACAGATGGCTAGTAGGCATGTGAAAAGATGCTCATCATTGCTAATTATTCGAGAAATGCAAATCAAAACTACAACGAGGTACGACCTCACACCGGTCAGAATGGCCATCATTAAAAAGTCTACAAAAAAACAAATGACGGAGAGGGTTTGGAGAAAAGGGAACCCTTGCACACTGCTGGTGGGAATGTAAGTTGGTGCGGCCACTATGGAAAACAGTATGGAGGTTCCTCAGAAAGCTAAAAATACAGTTACCAAATGATCCAGCAATCCCACTACTGGGAATATACCTGGCAAAACTGTAATTCAAAAATATATACGCACCCTAATGTTCAAAGCAGCACTATTCACAATAGCCAAGGTATGGAAACAACCTAAATGTCCATCGACAGATGAATGGATAAAGAAGATGTGGTATATGTATACAATGGAATATTGCTCAGCCATAAAAAAGAATGAAACAATGCCATTTGCAGCAACATGGATGCACCTAGAGATCATCATACTAAGTGAAATAAGTCAGAAATAGAAAGACAAATACCATATGACATCACTTATATGTGGAATCTAAAATATGACACAGATGAACCTATCTATGAAACAGAAACAGACTCACAGACATAGAGAACAGACTGGTGGTTGCCAAGGGGGAGGGGGGGGAGGGATGGAGTGGGAGTTTGGGGCTGGTAGCTGCAAACTGTTACATCTGGATGGCTAAACAACAAGGTCCTAATGTACAGCACAGAGAACTATATCCAATCTCCTGGGATAGACCATAATGGAAAAGAATATAAAAAAAGAATGTCTATCTGTGTAAAACTGAGTCACTTTGCTGTACAGCAGAGACTGGCACAGCACTGTAAAACAAAACAAAACAACAACAACAACAGAAAACCGGGAGAACTGATGAATGAATCCAAGGTCCAGTTATCTATCCTCTAGCTTTGATAACAGACTTAGGTGTTTCTTCTTCTAGTCCTACCAACTTCTGCTCCTGTGCTTTGAAGTTCTGTTGCTGGGTGCATATACGTTTAGGATTGTTAACGTCTTCCTGGAGACTTGTGCAGAATTGTCCCTTTTTCTACTAACAGTATTGCTCTTCTGTTTTTTTTTTTTTTTTTTTGCGGTACGCGGCCCTCTCACCGTTGAGGCCTCTCCCGTTGCGGAGCACAGGCTCCGGACGCGCAGGCTCAGCGGCCATGGCTCACGGGCCCAGCCGCTCCGCGGCACGTGGGATCCTCCCGGACCGGGGCACGAACCCGTGTCCCCTGCGTCGGCAGGCGGACTCTCAACCACTGCGCCACCAGGGAAGCCCCCCCTCTTCTGTTTTTTGAAGCCTATGTTGTCACATGTTAATCTGGCCCCTCTAGGTTTCGATTAGCATTTTATGGTATATCTTTTTCCTTTCATCCTCTCTATGTCCTTATATTTAACGCAGATTTCTCATAGACGACACTTAGTTGGGCAAGATCTAGTTATTTAAATGTCCCAGAAAAATAATCCAAACCTCCGGCCAAACCAAAGCGAAACAAAACAAGAAATTAAAAATAAATTAACACAAGAGTATATTTGTGCATTTGGGAAAACCTGGTTTTAGGAAGAGTTTCCCCCTCCCGGTAGGTGAAAAGGAGCTACAGCCTGGAGACTTACAGACTCACAAGGACAAAACTACTCTTCCTGCAAGGAGTTTAATAACAAGGACATTTAAAAATAAGTATGAGGGCGTAGTTGTAAACACCTACATAGGGCTGGTAAAGGTATTCCTTCGATGGCTTTTGCTCAGAAGTTATAGCCTTCCTTTTGCCCGCAGCACCCTCATCACAGAACAGAATCCCTTACTCACTGTTGTCCTGTTTTATCACTCACTGTTATAATTTTTAAATTTTTCACTGTATTTTAAATTTAATTAAAAGGCCTTTACACAAAGCAGTCGTATTGCTTCTCTACTCCCTGCTTTGTTATCTCAAGATTTCTTGATCTTTCTAAACTGCACTTTCCAAAATTTCAGTATCTCTTGGGACTTCCCTGGTGGTCCAGTGGTTAAGACTCCACGCTCCCAATGCAGGGGGCCCAGGTTTGATCCCTGGCCGGGGAACTAGATCCTGCACACCTCAACACAAAGAGCCCACAGGCCCCAGCGAAGATCCTGTGTGGCACAACTAAAGACCTGGTGCAGCTAAATAAAGAAATATTTCTAAAAACTAAAATAAGATTTCAGTATCTCCCATTAGAACATAAGCTCCACGAAAGCAAGAATTCCCATTGGTGCTGTTCACTGGTGTGTTCCCAAGGCCTAGAACAACACTTGGTATGTAGTTGGTGCTCCATTAATGTTTGTTCATGATAAACAAGTGAGCTGCCCAGGATGAGAAGTTAAGTTGTGATATAATAAATACATCTGGTCTTCACCCCAGTTCTTGGCAAAGGGCTTCGAAAGCCCTTGAGTGACAGGAGCGTCTTTGTTTGCTAATGAGGTGATTCCTGATGGGCCCCGAGAATGCTCCAGGGTCAGGGCTGGTCACCAGGAAGGTCCAGCCCGTGAACAGAGGCTGGAGCTTTGAGCTACCCAGCCCTTGGGAGGGGAGGGGGACTGAGATGGAATCAAGCCTGTGGCCAATGACTGAATCAACCATGCCTCCCTAAGGGAACCCTGATAAAAACTCTGGAAAAGAGGCCCCGTGGGCCTTCCTGGTTGGCAAACGCAGTGTGGGCTGGGAGGGCGAGGGATTTGAAACCCTGAAACACTGGAAGATTTCTTTAAAAAAATATGAATAATCAAAACTGACTCAAGAAAAGGCAGAAAGATGGAATCCACTTGGAACTGTGCAAGATGATGATAAATTCATAGAAAAGAAAAATGACCTCCAATGACAGCTCTGATGTTTTGGCAGGTTAGGTTTTAAAATCTTTTCCCCAAACTTGGAGAGAATGGGCGGATTCTTGGCTGTGTGAACCTGCCGTGAAATCTCTCACTGAGGCTGGCTCCAGGAACCATTTCTTTCCGTGTTTGGTTTGGATTCATCTCCTCTGTCGCCAACTCCATTGGTTTGCTTTCTGTCCCAGGCAGGGCTGTGGGGCTGCTCACAGCTCCAGGGGTTTTTTTTTTTTTTTTTTTTTTTTTTGGCTACCTTGGGTCTTTGTTGCTGCGTGCGGGCTTTCTCTAGTTGCAGCGAGCGGGGGCCACTCTCTGTCGGGGTGTGCAGGCTTCTCATTGCGGTGGCTTCTCTTGTGGCGGAGCATGGGCTCTAGCAGCACGGGCTTCAGTAGATGTGGCATGTGGGCTCAGTAGTTGTGGCTCGTGGGCTCTAGAGCGCAGGCTCAGTAGTTGTGGCGCACAGGCTTAGTTGCTCCACGGCAGGTGGGATGTTCCAGGACCGGGGCTTGAACTTGTGTCTCCCGCATTGGCAGGCGGATTCTTAACCACTGCGCCACCAGGGAAGTCCCTGCACGTGGGGTCTTATTCTTCAGGAGGCGGGCCTCCAACCCCGGCTTAGAGCACACACATTTCATAATGGAATCCTTATAAACCAGTTTCTTTTAAAAATGTGTAACACACAAGGAGTGCGCTATCATCATGAGAAAATAAGGGAAAAACATGAAAGTCCTCGGTTCTCGAGATCCACTGTATAGTATTCTGCCGGTGGTTAACAATACGGTATTATGGGCTTAAACACTGAAGAGGGTAGATCGCATCTTAAGTGTTCTTACCACACACAGAAAAGGATATTAAAAAGTTTGTGAAAGCATTGAAAAAATTTTAAAAGAACCTTTACTGAATTCACATACTCAAGGAAATAACTTTATTTTGAGAATGTTTTTACTTTGAGGAAATAAGAGATATGGGCTTAGAAATCTAGATAAAGCTTGATTTTTTTAAAAGATGAAAAAGAGGGCAGCGGAGAAAGTCCTTGGAGACGGTGTCCTTCCTTCTGAGGAGCGTCCCTTCTTGCGGGGGCAAGTCCGCAGGCAGGACCATGCTCTGTAACACGGTCCTCGGATCCGCACGCTGTCTGTGGCAAAGGGCGTCTACAGAGACCAGAGAGCCGTGTGCACAGAATTTCTTTCTTTCTCTCATAATTGTGCTGTATCTCAACAGCCTGTCTCTCGTTTTGCTTGCTTTTCCTTTCAGTGTATACAAAAAGTTATGGGAGGGCTTCCCTGCTGGCGCGGTGGTTGAGAGTCCGCCTGCCGATGCAGGGGACGCGGGTTCGTGCCCCGGTCCGGGAGGATCC
>NW_006792080.1:836538-837830 GCF_000442215.2 Lipotes vexillifer | reverse complement strand
TAAAAAAAAAAAAAAAAAAAAAAAAAAAGGTACGGGAAATTGCGTTTATTGATATCAACAACTAAGGTAAGAAGAATATTTTGATTCTGCTGTCTTGAAGACGTGCTCCCTCATTCCAAAGACCGTGCGTGTCGTGTGGGCGCAGGATTTAACACCAAACTGGGCCCGTCGTCGACATCCATCACCTCCAGGTGTACCAGGGCTGGTGGTTCAACAGAGCAAAAGGTGATCTGCTTAGACGCAGAGGGCGTGGCACTCCCCGTGGCCGAAGATGGCGCATCCTTCCTGCAGGCCGGGTGGGACGGGACCCAAGAGTCTCCGTGAACATGGGTTGTGTGCAGTAGGGGACCAGGGTCTTCCTCCGTGGCTGATGCCCCCTGGCCGTGGAAACTCGAGCTGCTACACTGAAGCATGAGCTGGCTCTTGGGCGCTGGCAACGCCCCCAGGGTGGGCAGGGCAGGGAAGTGTGAAAGCAGCCTGCAGGCACAGCTGGTCAGGGCAGGCACGTCTGATGTCCCTCTTGTCGGTGGACACTGGGAGTAGATCCAGTCATGAGCCTCCTCAGAAGGACGCCACCCAAAGACTGCCTGCCGGGCAGACGTGTCCCCACCAGAGGGGCTGAGGATGGGCTGAGAGCAGGAGGGGAGGCCCTGTGGGGTGTCCCTGAAGGTCCCACAAGGGAGCTGCCTGCGAGGGTCAGGAGAGGGTCACAAGGAGCCAGAACCACGGAGGGGCTGACAGAGCAAGGGGATGAGAGCAGACGGTGTCCTCCTCTGTCGCAGGGCCCACCCGGGGCCAAGTGCCGTGCCAGCGTGGGTGGGGAAGGGAACAGCTTTACGCTGGATGTGAGATTAGGTTTTGAGCTCGACTGGCTGGATTTTTTCACACTTGAAGATGAGACTTCCCTCCTTCCTGAAAGCGACCAGATGTGGCCAGGGGGTGGGGCAGTGACAATGCTGCTCCCCGGGTGCAGCTGGTGGCGTCGTGTCCACGACAGCCTGGCAGGTGCGTCACTTCTCATACATTAGGGGAGACCCTGCGTAGTGTTTTGGAGCTTGCATTTAACTCGACACTATACTGTGAACATTTTTCCATGTAAAAATTTCGACAACTTCAGTGTCAATGCCTGATTGAGTAATTTATTTAATTACCTAGGAGAAATTGGGTATTCGGAAGGATTCTTTTTTATCCAGCCTTAGAAACTCAATCTTAAATCAGCAGCCATCACACTAAAGTCTAACAGAAATTAGGAATAAAATGTGGCTATTGGTCTCCATCTTTTTTTTTTTTTT
>NW_006792080.1:833107-836328 GCF_000442215.2 Lipotes vexillifer | reverse complement strand
CCCAGCCGCTCCGCGGCACGTGGGATCCTCCCGGACCGGGGCACGAACCCACGTCCCCTGTATCCGCAGGCGGACTCTCAACCACTGCGCCACCAGGGAAGCCCTCCATCATTTTTATTGAACATTTTCCTGCCGTTTCTAGCTCCTTCAATTACATATGAACCATAAATAAGAGGTATGATTCTTACACATGAAGAAACAAAACTATAATTACTTGCCAACAATATGTTTATATATACTTATGTTTCCCAAGAGCTTAAAAAAATAAATGGAATTAATTAAGAGGCTTCAGTTCAAACACAAGATAACTACTCAAGTGAATGCATTTTCTATACACCATAAGTAACTTATTAGGTAGTACCATCAAAAGAGATCCCACTCATAATAGGGACAGAAAGGATTAAAATTTCTGAAAATAACATTTCCCCCAAATTTGAAGAATGTTATTAAAATTTACTATATTTTGCAGGGAAAAAGACAAAAGCCAAAGGAGACATTTATTTCTGCCTAAGAACACCTAACATTTTCTTAAGCATGTGAAAAGATGCTCACCATCACTTGTCATTAGGGAATTCTAAATGAAAACAACGGTGAGACACCACTCCACACCTATTTGAAGAGCTAAAATCTGGAACACTGACGACACCCAATGCTGGAGAGCACGTGGAGCAACGGAAACGCTCGCTCAGTGCTGAGTGCAAAGTGGTGCAGCCGCTTCAGACGACAGTTCACCAACTTTTGACAAAGCTGAACATAGTCGTTACCGTATGATCCAGGATTCCCATTCCTGGGTATCCACCCAAAGTATTTAAAAACTTGTATCGATAACACAGAAACTTGCTCATGAACGCTTATAGCAGCTTTATTCATAACTGACCGGTCATGGAAGCAACCAAGACGTCCTTCAGTAGGTGATGGATAAATGAACTGTGGTACCTCCAGACAATGGGCTATTATTCAGCAATAAAAAGAAATCAGCTGCCAAATCGTGAAAAAACATGGATGAATGTCTTAAATACTTAAATGCATATTGCTAAGTGAAAGAAGCCAGGCTGAAAAGGTTACATACCGTATGATTCCAACTACATGACATTCTGGAAATGGCAAAACCATGGAGACAGTGGAAAGCGCGGTGGCTGCCAGGGGCTGCGGGGAGGGAGGGATGAAAAGTAGAGCACAGAGGGTTCTTAGGGCAGTGAAGCTATTCTCTGTGATGCTGTGACAGTGCATACATGACATTATACATCTGTTAAAATCCACAGAATGTACAAGGCAGAGTAAACCCAAATGTGAACTATGGACTTTAGTTAATTATATCCCTATTCATTCATCAATTATGACAAGTCTGCCACGCTAATGCACGCTGTTAATAATGGGGGGACATGTGGGGGTCTGGGACGGGGGTATTTGGGAACCCTGTACTTTCTGCTCAAGTTTCCTTTAAACGTAAAACTTCTCTGCAAATAAAGTCTACTAATTAAAAGAAAAAAAATAAAGAAATGAGCTATCAACGCACAAAGCGACATGGGAGAACCTTAAACACTCACTGCTAAACGAAAGAAGCCAATCTGACAAAGCTACACACCGCATGATTCCACTTATATGACATTCTAGAAAAGGCGAATGCACAGAGACAATTAAAATATCAGGGGTTGGGGGTGGACTGAATTGGTGAAACAGATTTTTTTAGTGTGGTGGAATGATTCTGTATGATAGTGTAATGGTGAGTACATGAAAATACAGAGTTGTTAAAACTCACAGAACCCTACAGCATAAAGAATGCCCTTAATGTATTTAAATTTCAAAGTCATTTAGGATGTAGAGGGATCCCAACGTGACAAAACAATTTAACCGTGCTACAAACGTATGAAACAACCCCATCAAAGGGGACGGAGAAAAAGGTGCTGCCTAAGTAACTTTGGAAATGAGTGGAAACTGAACAACTGGTGGCAAAAGAAGCTTCACATAAGCAGAGATTCTAGCCGACAAAGTTGTTTCCCGTGGGTACAGGATGACGATTCTGAGGCACTGCCCTGTGCACTAGCGCTCACAAGTGAGTACACGGATGTGGGTACACACACGTGCGTGGTGGGAGCTTACGGAGCAGCCAAGGGAGAAGACCAGGGTGGCCTACGTGGCAGAGTTGAGACATCAGTGCAAAGTCATGCTTAACGTGATACAGATGTATATGGTTAGATACAGAAACATAGACAGATGACAGACAGGCAGGTGTATATACACAGGTGTGTATATACACAGGTGTGTATACACACACATTATTTCCTAGCTCTGTCAGCTGAGTGGGGTCACTGTCAGCAATAGCGGCTGCAGCAATGACACCCGAGTAGCAACAAGCACATCCAAAGTCCAGATCTTGAGGTCTCACACCATCTCCCATAAAAGGAACCAGGGCTCGTTGGAGAAATGGCTGATCCTATGACTGAGCAGGAAATATGGAAGACGAGGCTAGACCAAGGAAGTGCTCAAAACCAAAATGATGGGAGTGCTGTGAAAGGACACAGGAGCCAACCCAAAGTGCAAAGTAAATATCCATGAGTCCATCCCGATATAAAGAAATGATTGGCCAAATAAACACACAGGGAGAAGAGACTAACCTCCCATACAGAAGAATTCCAAATAATTTATGCAGATACTCAGCCCTCGAGCAGGTAGAGCATACTCCCCACCCCTAAGAGTGGGCTGTGCCTAGTGACTCCTTCCAAAGAGGGCAGTGAAGAAAGGGGGAAAGGCATAACCGTACACTGGAGAAAGCGGACACACGTGATCTCGGCCAGGCGATCGAGGTCAACATCAATGGGGAAGTCATGTTGGAATGCACCCTGGATGGGATGCGCTAAAAATGGCACTCAGCCTGTGCGGTCTTCTTGCCAAAACACACAATCCCGCCTAGTCACGCGAAAACCATCAGACACATCTCAGTTGAGGGACACGCTATAAAATCCCTGACCATTCCTCCTCAAAACCATCAAGGTCATCAAAAACAAGGGAATCTGAGAGACTGTTCCAGCCGAGAGGACTCCGAGGAGGCGTGATGACGAGAAGTAACATGGGATCCTGCGACAGAAAAAGGTCATTACATAAAAACTAGGGAAAGGGGCTTCCCTGGTGGCGCAGTGGTTGAGAGTCCGCCTGTCGATGCGGGGGACACGGGTTCGTGCCCCGGTCCGGGAGGATCCCACGTGCCGCGGAGCGGCTGGGCC
>NW_006792080.1:818149-832952 GCF_000442215.2 Lipotes vexillifer | reverse complement strand
CCAGCGGGAAAGGCCGCGACAGTGAGAGGCCCGCGTTCTGAAAAAAAAAAATTTAAAAAAAAAAAAAAAAAAAAAAACTAGGGAAATCCAAACCAAGTATGGACTTTAGTTAACAATAAGGTATCCCTGTTGGTTCATTCACTGTAACAAATGTCCATTAACTGGAACTAAGGTAAGGTGTTAGTAAGTCGTGGGGAACTTGTGCGGGGTGTGGGGACGTCCTCTGTACCATCTCTGTAATTTTTCTGTAAATCTAAAACTGTTCGAAAGTTAAAAGTCTATGACGACCTAGATGGGTGCGATAGGGGGTGGTGGTGGAAGGGAGGTCCAAGAGGGAGGGGATATAGGTATACGTATAGCTGAGTCACTTCACTGTACAGAAGAGACTAACACAACCTTGTAAAGCTAGTATATCCCAATAAAAAAACACGTATGAACTCGTCTTCAACCAGTTTACTAAGTTCGGCGTAATTCAAAGTCTTAAGTAGGATGTTTCTTCCAAAATGAAAAACTGATCCCAAAGGTACATGGATGAAAGAGCAGGAACAGCCACGTACATTCTGGAGAAGGTAAGAAGGGGGTGACTTTCTACAACTGATATTGAAACCCACAAAGCCACAATCTTAAAAGAACGTGGTCCTGATGCAAAAACAGAATGATGAGATGGAATCTGACCCAGGAACAGACCTGAGGGCTTATAAATATGTAACCTGTACAAAGGTGGCCTCTATGGACTGGAGAAGAAACGTCTGCCGTATTTGCCTGTGTGCACCAGGCATACGGCTGCACAAAAAGCACCCTGTTTTATTTAACGTCTAACTTGACCTCAGGGGCAGAGGGGCGAGCCGACACATTCCCCAGATCACAGCTGTTCTCACCACCTCACGCGCCTTCCCTTCAGCCTTGATCACGTCTCCCTCCTTCCCTCCCCGAGCAGCGCCCAATCTAACGTGTTTGCTTTATGCGTTTAGAAAGGCAAGTACTTTCGAAAAACAGGTAGCACTGCTTCGTGTATGTGTTTTCCACTTACATAAATGCTAACGTCCAACAGGTCTAATGGTCCTTCCCTTTTCCACAACAGCATGTGCCCGAGGATCTGTCCACACTCTGCGCCCGATGCTTTCGACCAGTGGTCCCCAGCCCACGCCCGCCGTCTGTACCTGTCCTCTTCCCCAGCAGCGAGCCTGTGGGTTGCCTCAACCTTCCCAGGCCATCAGTAATGCTGGAATGAAGGAACCTTCCTGATTATGCCTGTCGTTCAGCGCGACCTTCACCAGGACTGACCCTCAGGAGGGCAGGTTGCTAAGTCACAGGGCCCCAAATGCTCCATTCCGCGAAGGACAACCAGCTTGCTCTCCAGAATAACCGGACCGGCTCACATCCCAGCTGGCAGTGCGTGCGTGTCCCCTTACCTACACTCTCTCCGACGCTGGACGTGATGGTTTCATTTGATAACTGGGAGGACTGAGCGTCAGCACCTCTCGCGCTGTGTTCCAGCCCCCCGCTTCAGTGGGTAGCCACCCTCCCATATTTTTAGCTCAGGGATCTACTGAATTTGCCACCATTTCCTCAATGATTGCCAGACTCCGTACATGTTCCAGATCGGCCCCTTGGCTGAGTGCTGTCTCTCTGCCTGGGGATCGGTCGGCAGGCTCTGGTTTATCCAAAACAACGTGGGAGACTAGAGTCACGGCCTCAGCGCCCCTCCTCCCCTCTCTCCTGGCGAGGGGAGCTGCTGCCCGATCTCCCCGCCCACTCCCCCCACTCAGGGTGAGCCACACTCAGTGGCTCTGGGAGTCCTCTCCGTTCTTGGCGTTTGTTTGACAAATCCATTGACCTCCCTCTGGCTTTGGTGGCATGTCCAACACTCTGTTGGGGGCAGTGGCCCCATGCTCATTTGACGCCTCTTCTAAAGCCGGAAGACAGTGTGTCACGTGCCAATTTTACAGGGAAGAAATTGGGGAGAAAAACATTTAAGCATTCTTTTTATGTGAGTATTGAAAGTATATTAAAGTGTTTTTACGGGAAAACATATAATTATTGTGTTTGCCACATCTAGCAGCTGAAAGCTGCTCTTCTTGTTTTCTCCAAGTCCTTGTTATTTTCTTGGTTGGTGGCAGCCCAAATTACTACTCAGCAGCCCTTGCCTAATGCCTGCAACATTAAACAGAACCCAGTGTCACAGCGACAACTCACGTGCTTTTGTACCACGGGCTGTGGAAGTGACAGACTGAAGTCTGGTTGCTTATGCAATAACCTCAAGCCTGGGTCTTGGGTGTCCTGCAGCTCATTACTTTTGTGGAAAAAACCTTCCACCAGGAATTGGAGCTTGTGTCTTTGTTGCGAGGGTTTCCATGGCCGTGCTTCATCCGACTCTCGGTGGGGGTGGACCCAGACGTCCGTGCTGGTCAGAACTCTTCGGGTGATGTCAAGGACAGCCAGGGTTGGGGGCCAGCATCAGCTGAGACCACTGCTTTTCACACCCGGCAGCACCCTGCACCGCCCGACAGGTGACAAAGGATTCCGGGGTCCCGCCTCCAGAGGTCCTGACTTAGCTGGTGTGGATCACACACCTGCTGCAATCACTGTGCCCGTGAGTTCAATCCTATCAGATTCCGAAGTGCCCCGTCCTCCAATGGTCAGGTATCTTTTTGGGCTGAAGGCTTACTTGGGTTTTTGCGTATGTTTTCCTTACCTGGACTTCTTTTCTCTGCCGCGGCCAAGAAGCCTTTGTCCGTCCGTTTGCTGTTTTTAGATGACGCTTCCTTCTTTGGGGTCTGGCTGCCTTTATGCTTTTTGTCTTGGCTTCTTGGTTTTGGCAGTTTCACTCACGTAACGTTTGGGTGTGAATCAATTTTTTTCCCGCGTGCCACTTCTGATTCTTCCCTCGGAGCGTTCAAGTCTTGGCTCCGCCCCAGCGAGCTGTCGGCGGTGCTCTCCGGGCGCTGCCTCTTGCCCTTGGCGCTCGGTGCGCGCGCTGCATCCTCTGTGCTCCTTCACACCTCTTAACCTCTCTTTCATGTTCTCCCGCCCTTTCCCTCTCCATCTGCAGTGTGCTCGAATTCCTTACCTTTAAAACGATGTCAAAATCACTTAATTCCACATTTCAGGGATTGTGTTTACTTCTAGAAGTTGCATCTGCTGCATTTTAAAATCGACGCGCTTTGTTTGCTTTCATATTTCCCTGTTTTGGCTTACGTTTTCTAGTCCTTATTTGATCTCATTAATAATTTTAAGCACATTTCCTTTATACTTCAGACCGACTTGCTATTTCCATTCCTTGGTAAGCTAGTCCCTCCTATTGCTCCTCCTACTCCACCACTCAGACTCACTTCGTTATCCCTGAGGTAGGAGTCCTTATCTTTCAGAGATTCTATATTGAAGTACTTACGACTGAAATGGCATATGCTGCCTAGGGTTTGCTTCAAAAGGATCGAGTGTGGAGGGAGTGAGCACGAGTGCAGGCGCGGTGAGACTGGCCTCCTGGTCTGTAGTTTTCGCGTATGAGTTCATCTTCACCAAGGAGTTTTTTTTCCTTTTGGGGATTCTCATGCTCTGCCTTGGGGCAATACCGCTAGAGAGCGCATCTTTGTCTCCTTTGGCTAGTTGGCCTCATGGATGTCACGATAAGGTTTTTTTAAGACTGTTAACTCGTCTCTAGGATTTCTGCAACGTGTGCTCCGTATAAACTGGGACCTTGTTGTACCAGGATGAGTAGGCTGGAATCTTTTGGCTAGAGCCTCGGAGACCTAAGCTGCTCTGTTGCTTCTCCAGCTGCTGGGCGGATTCATTTTATTTCCCGTGTCGCCGACGGGCCGTCTCCCCAGGGTCCCAGGTTGCAGCTGAAGTCTGGCTTCTGGTTCTCAAATGCGGGGGCGCCAGGGCAGGTCTCCATTCCGGAGGGGCATTCAAACCCCTCCCTGCATCCTCTGGGGTTTACTTCTCAGCCAGTACTGATGACACCTACTACTTCCGCAGCGACACACAGCAATTCCCTTTCTGTCTCTCAAGCTCTGCGCCTGCACATTCCCAACAGATCTGTTCTGTGTGCGTGGGGTGGAGGAGGCACCCACAGGGGCTCATTCTGCCGTGTTGCTGCTTAGTAACGGCATATAGGAAATAATTTACCTTCCTGTGTTTAAATTTGTAACTAAGGAGTTCTCTTATTTTCTTATTCCTGGGTTCCTTAGATAGATAATATATCATCTGAATATGCTCATAATAGTTAATACTTGTTTGCCTACAAACAATATTATCCATTATTTCAAAGTGTCCTCAGAAAAAAATCTCTGTACCAAGGGTGCCATCACTAATCTCTGCTGTGCACGTGGATGACTTGAGTCTCAGAGCAGTTAGACGATGTTCCCCAGATCACTCAAGGCCACACAGGGCGTGTGGAGCTGGGACTGCAGGCCAGGCGCCCGCTTCAGGGTCTGCACGGCCGACCCCACCCTCCAGCACTCCTTACACAATCGATGCATTTGCTGTTTTAAAAATGTGTGTGTGAGGGGCTTCCCTGGTGGCGCAGTGGTTGAGAGTCCGCCTGCCGACGCAGGGGACACGGGTTCGTGCCCCGGTCCGGGAGGATCCCACGTGCCGCGGAGCGGCTGGGCCCGTGAGCCATGGCCGCTGAGCCTGCGCGTCCGGAGCCTGTGCTCCGCAACGGGAGAGGCCACGACAGTGAGAGGCCTGCGTACCCCAAAAACAAAAAAAAATGTGCATGTGAATGAAGTGGCTAAAGTTCCAGAATCAACTTCCAGTGCACACGTCCCGTGGGGTAGGAAGATGGTCCACGCCCAGCAGCCGGTTCTCTCCGTACCACCGGCACGTGGTTTGAGCCACGCGACTGGAGCTGGCCCACGAGACGGGAGTGGAAGTGACGTGCAGACACCTGTTTCAGGTGGGCAGGCAGCCACCTGACGCTGACCTTCACGTGGGAAGTAAACCTGGGCTGGATAAGGCCCTGGCTTTGAGGCGGGGGTTTCCGTCGTGGCAGCTTGTGCCAGTTCCTACCACTTGCCCCAGTTCCAGCAATGCTTTTCCCTGCTGCTGTGCAGAGAAAGTAAAAGCCGCCGATGACCGCTCCAGTGACCAATACACACACTCACCTTGATCTCAGATTCTGATGACCTCATCTCTCTCTTGTATATTAAATCCCCTGCTCTTAGCTGGATACTCCTCATTTCTTTTATTTCACTTAAACATCCTCATCATGGTTATGTTTATAGAAAGAGCCCTTGCCTTTTAGCGATACATAATGAAATATTTATGCTTTAAACGGCAAGGTGCCTGGGACTTGCTTCAAAATTACCCAGCAAGGGCTTCCCTGGTGCCGCAGTGGTTGAGAGCCCGCCTGCCGATGCAGGGGACGCGGGTTCGTGCCCCGGTCAGGGAGGATCCCACATGCCGCGGAGCGGCTGGGCCCGTGAGCCACGGCCGCTGAGCCCGCGTGTCCGGAGCCTGTGCTCCACAGCGGGAGAGGCCGCGACAGTGAGAGGCCCGCGTACCGCAAAAAAAAAAAACCCCAAAAAACAGCATTGGGGGAGTGGTGGGTAGAGATGAGATAAGACTGGTCGTGAGTCAGTAACTACTGAAGCTGGATGAGGGCTACACAGGGAGTCATCACACTCTTCCATTTATTTTTCTGTAGATATATTTGAAATTTTTTATAATGCACAGTTTTTCTTAAAATGATATATACAACTTAACAGAAGAAGAAAAACTTCCTTAGGAAAGTATTTTTTTGAAAATTGGGGTAGAAAATGTGTTTGTCACAACCTATGAAAGACACACGCCTCCAGTGCCACTTCATCTCACCCTCCCCCCGTTAATCAGAAATGGGGACGCGGGAGTATTTTTGTTTCACTGCCAACTTTGAAGACGGGGGAGCGGCTGAGAGCCAAATACTCAGGCGCCTCTAGGAGCTGGAAAAGCTGAGGAGACGATTCCCTCCTGGAGCCTCCAGAACAGAACTGCAGCCCCATCAACACCTTGATTTTTAGCTCAGCGGGACCTGCTTTGAACTTCTGACACGCGGTACTTTTTTCCCAGCCTCTAAGTCATCATTTAGCGGTTTACAGAGCCCCAGTCACACGATCGAGGTGTTCCCAACGCAGTGAAGCATCGCAGCAGAAGTTATATAGTTAAGTACAACCAACGAATTACAGAACATTTTTTAAAAAAGCTGGAGTAAAGCAACACTACGTCAAATTCCAAAGACGCTGAGAAGTGTCAGTAATTCCACCACCTGGAGCCCGACAGGCAAAGACACACAGGCACCGCACATACAACGGGCAGATCTGCAGACGGTGAGTGAGCATGTAAAGTACAATTTCACAACGATACAAAGATAATAAATTTGTGTTAATCTAAGTCACTAAGTTTGTAGTAAAGTTTTACAGCAGCAATCAGAAACTAATACACACATGTTCCAGCTGAACAGAAACAGGATCTCAGTTGGCCGTGAACTTCCCTTAGAGCTGTCAGCAAACAAGGAAAAGGTTCAGACCTTGGCCTCTCGGACGGGAGAGTCTGGCTCAAATCCCAGTCTGCCCACAGCAGGCCACCTAACTGTCCTGTGTCTCCGTTTCTTCATTCGTCAGATGGGGACGACAACAGCGTCTGAACAGTAAGCGGCCTTGTTGGGAGGACTTAGATGTGAACACGGCTGTCCTGGGAACCAGGCACGTGGTAAGCCCTCGACGATGTCACTCACTGCTGTCGGTGGTGGCATCTTTCCAGCCACTGATTTGCCTGTTCCTTTGCCAACACTGCACTGTTCTGATGGGTGGGAAAGGGTCGACGCACTATTGTCTTCCTTCATCGTTAGTTAATTACATAATGATTAATTCTCCATATAAAGTTTAAAGCTTTTTCATACAGTTGCATGAAAGAAAAAAACTAGCACTGATTTCACCAATGGTATTGGAACAAACTGGATATTCATATGAATATGTACAAAACACCACTCCACAGACCCTAGAAGAGCTGCGATCAACAAGATGACGACGCCAAGTGCTGGCAAAGACGTGGAACCACTAGACCCCTGACACACTGCTGGAGGGAATATAAAACGGTACAACCACCACTTTGGAAAACAGTTCAATGGTTTTCACAAAGTTAAACAAACACGTGACCGTTCACCCAGAAATTCCACGTCTAGGTATTTACTCAGGTAAAATGAAACCACACGTCCACACAAAGACTTGTACGTGAATGTCCACGGCAGCTTTTTCATAGTATCCCCAAACTGGAAACAACCCAAATGTCCACCAACTAGGGAGTGGACGTTCGTGCAATGGAATAAGAGGCAGCAATCCAGAGGCAGGGTCCCCGGCTCATCCCGCAACAGAGCTAAGCTCCAGCAGCATCACACAGAGCAAAGGCAACCGGGAGAAAGTGCCGACTGCAGCACCCGCTCAGCTGAAATTCTAGGGCAGGCCAGGGATCACCAGGGATGGAAAGCTGACCTGGGCAGCCTGGGGTTGGGGGAGAGGCTGACTGCAAAGGGGCCCGAGGGAACTTTCTGAGGTGATGAAAACGTTCCATATCTCAATTGTGGTGATGGTCACCCAAGGGTGATACGTTTATCAAAATTCACTGGACTGTGTGTGTAAAAAGGACGCATTTTATCGAGTCCAAACTGCACCTCAAAAAAGCTGATTTTTTTTTAAAAAGAGAAAAGAAACAAACATTACATTGGGATTCAGTGGGATTGCCTTATTTATACAGTAATTTTGGAAGACGTTTTAAAGCAACACTACAGTTCCCATCCCGTGCCCGCAAGCCTCTCTTCCTGGACTACCGTGTTCACACCCGCCGTTTTAATGCCTGTGGAGGGAGCCTCGTGCACAGGTCTCCAGCCTCAACCTTTTCTCTGAGCTCCCAACCCCAGAACTGCCACCTGACTTCCTTACACCTGGTGGCTCAAATCTCTCAACCCAACGTGTGGGAACCAAGCTTGCACCCAAGCTTCCCACTCAGAGCAGAATCCTGGTATGACTTCCGTCCAAATAAACCCACCCCTTCCCTCTAAGCGTGTGTCCGGACCACCCGACTCTGGTTCTTTTTTCCCCTGTAAACGTCTCTCTACCTGTGGACTGTCTTCCTTTGCCACCCCCTGCCACCCACCTCGTAAGATTCCATCTCCATCCCAGAGGTCAGCGCAGCCTCCTGGCCCCCTGACACACTGTTTGTTCCCCTTTCACGGCCAGGGTGGTCTAGTCCCATTACAGCATCTCCACTGCGCCTGGAACCTGGGTGGGCCCCGTCACGCCTTCTGTCTAACCCCGCCTGGACCAGTGTGGAAGTGGGGCTCCCCCTCCCTCGAGCCTAGGGGTGGGCTCTTCCCCTCCCCCCTCGGCCTGGCTTGAGTCCATTAATCCTTCCAATTCCAGCCTGAACACCCACCCTGGGCGCTTTCTTTGACCGCCTGCCCCACCCACCAAACCTAATCAAACCTCCTGTCAGTCACTTAACACAATCACAATGCTGCCTTTTCCTGTAATGATTAGATCAACCTAGAGCACTGCGTCGAGAACCAGCTTCTTCGAGGCAGGGTCTCTGGGCGGCAGAAAACTGGAACCCAACCAACTCTTCTCGGGTTAAGCTGGCTGGCCCGCCCTCCTCCTATCCAATCACGACGGGTGATCCCGACAGACTTATAAGAGGGGCCTGGGTGGTTCAAGATCAGTGAGTTTCCTGTAGGGCTGCTGAGAGGACAGGCCTGCTCCGCGCGAGACAGACATTTCTGAAGGCTGCCCTCAGGCCGACGGTCGTGACTGCGGACACCCCTGGACTCCAGCGCCTCGGGCCCCTCTTCCCGGAAGGGTCTCCGGGAAGCCGCGCCGTGTCTCCAACCCCCAGAGCCAGCTGCAGAGTCACGGCGGGGAGACTAGGTACTTGCCGGGCGCCCCTGGGGGGTGGGCACACCTTGTGTGACGAGCTGGGCGCAGAGCCTCCGGTGCCCTGGGAGGGCCAGGGCCGGCTCCCCAGACGGCCTCACCCTCCACACCTCTGCTGCCCCCGCTTCCTTCCCTCTTCCCTCTGGGGAGGGAAAACCTCCTCCAATGGGCCCAAGGTAGTCTCGTCTCTCCCACCTTGTCCGGACACTTGGGATGGAATTAGTGAACGCTCCTGCAGGCCAAGCGCTACTGGCTCCTCTTTGAAAACAGTTTAACACGTCACCCCAGACCCCTCCCTCCAGACACCGAGTCCCCCTGCCGCCAGCCCGACCCAGCGAGCTCCCGCCTGCGTGCAGTGGATGCGGGGGTGCGGGGGGGTGGTTGGACCCCCCGGACTGACCCAGTTTCCTCTCTCGGGCAGGTTCCTCATGCAGGAGCAGAGACCCTCCAAGCGCTTTCGCTCAATGGCCCCTAATCAAGGTATGTGAGACACCCTCACCCCCTTTCCGGTGCTCCCCAGTTTTGACTCTACGTTTGCTGTTTACGTGCATGACACGGAAGGCGTTTTGTGGAGAACAGCGGCCCTCGCCTCAGTTTCCCCTCCAGACCCGACCGTCTTCCCGTTTCTTAGCGCTACTTTCTGTTCTCTAACCGCCTCCGCTCCTGCCGACCTTCCCCGGTTAGACTGTACGCAGGGTCCTCCCTCCCAGCAGAGGTCACGAGTTCTCAGCATCATGCCCACCCCCACTTTCCGTGCACACTGCAGCCCCGGGCCCCACCTCCCGCCGCCTTCCACCCCTTACTCTGAGCGCAGACATCCTGTGCCCCGGGGTTAATTCCCCTCCGCTGAATTTTCCAGGACTTACCAGTTGGGCTATTGTTTGCAAATTCAGTGTCCTTCAAACTCGCTGATTGTTTAAATTCACACCCAATCAAGTGCTCTACCAACTTGACCCCCTTCCAACCTGCTCCAGCCTAGACTGGCAGTCTCACCCCAGCCAATGCGGCCCCCGCCCCCGCCGCCGCCGCCGCCGCCGCCGCGTCCTCGGCTGGGGAATCCCGTCCCCCTCTGGAATTCTACGCCCTGTTTCTTTTATCTGGTGTCCTTTTCTCCCTCGGGGCTTGTTTTTTTTCTCATCGGAGCACGCAGCTCTCAACCCTCACCTCGCAGTTTTCCTAGCCAAGGACTGAGGAAAAAAATTAACCCGTTTGGTGGTGACCCCAAATCCAGCTGCAGCCCAGGCCCCCACCCGGATGACCCACACGCCTCGGCATCATCGGGCCCCTCCTCTGCCCCCCCAAACCTTCACCTTCTTGGGAAAGGCTTCGTGGCCTCCCGCCGGGGAAGGCGTGCGGGAGGAGCTCGCGAGGGATGGGCAGGAGGCCGCCTGCAGACCGACGGGTCACCCAGGCACCACGAGCCGCCGACCCCTTCACGCCTCCCCCGAGGCTGCAGCCCCTCCTTGCCAGCACCCCTGCTCCAGGCACACCTCCTCCCCGCCCCCCAAGTCCAGCTGTGATGCCCCTGCTGCCTTCCTTTCAATGGCTCTCCCTGGACCGCAGGGTAAACTCAAGCCTGGCTTAGCTTCAGGAGGCCTTGGCGAGCTGCCCCGCATGCGGTGCGGTCCTTCAAGTCAGGGAGTCGGGCTCCCAGCCTCTCTGCCCTCCCTGCCCCTCGGCCGTCAGCGCCGTTACTTGGTTTTGTTTGCTTCTGTCTGTCTGTCCTATTGAAGTTTGGCGCGGTTAGGACAGAGACCGTCATTTGTATTCAAATTGAACCTCTCTGGGGAACCTAGACTCTATGTCCCCATCAGTACAACGGGGGTTATAATACCTGGCTGGCCAGGCAGCTGTGAGGGCTGAACGCCATGGCCCGTGGGGAGTGCCCAGCCTAGAGGAGGCTTGTGGCCGTCCAGGGGCACCCCCCCACCCCCGCAGCCCCCAAGCCTCCCTCTGCTGAGTCTCTGCATCTCTCTCCACCTCAGGGGTTCACCCCCAGGAGACAGGCTGCCCTGGTGCAGAAGGCGGAGACCCTCCAGCCTAGACTGGCAGTCTCACCCCAGCCAATGCGGCCCCCGCCCCCGCCGCCGCCGCCGCCGCCGCCGCGTCCTCGGCTGGGGAATCCCGTCCCCCTCTGGAATTCTACGCCCTGTTTCTTTTATCTGGTGTCCTTTTCTCCCTCGGGGCTTGTTTTTTTTCTCATCGGAGCACGCAGCTCTCAACCCTCACCTCGCAGTTTTCCTAGCCAAGGACTGAGGAAAAAAATTAACCCGTTTGGTGGTGACCCCAAATCCAGCTGCAGCCCAGGCCCCCACCCGGATGACCCACACGCCTCGGCATCATCGGGCCCCTCCTCTGCCCCCCCAAACCTTCACCTTCTTGGGAAAGGCTTCGTGGCCTCCCGCCGGGGAAGGCGTGCGGGAGGAGCTCGCGAGGGATGGGCAGGAGGCCGCCTGCAGACCGACGGGTCACCCAGGCACCACGAGCCGCCGACCCCTTCACGCCTCCCCCGAGGCTGCAGCCCCTCCTTGCCAGCACCCCTGCTCCAGGCACACCTCCTCCCCGCCCCCCAAGTCCAGCTGTGATGCCCCTGCTGCCTTCCTTTCAATGGCTCTCCCTGGACCGCAGGGTAAACTCAAGCCTGGCTTAGCTTCAGGAGGCCTTGGCGAGCTGCCCCGCATGCGGTGCGGTCCTTCAAGTCAGGGAGTCGGGCTCCCAGCCTCTCTGCCCTCCCTGCCCCTCGGCCGTCAGCGCCGTTACTTGGTTTTGTTTGCTTCTGTCTGTCTGTCCTATTGAAGTTTGGCGCGGTTAGGACAGAGACCGTCATTTGTATTCAAATTGAACCTCTCTGGGGAACCTAGACTCTATGTCCCCATCAGTACAACGGGGGTTATAATACCTGGCTGGCCAGGCAGCTGTGAGGGCTGAACGCCATGGCCCGTGGGGAGTGCCCAGCCTAGAGGAGGCTTGTGGCCGTCCAGGGGCACCCCCCCACCCCCGCAGCCCCCAAGCCTCCCTCTGCTGAGTCTCTGCATCTCTCTCCACCTCAGGGGTTCACCCCCAGGAGACAGGCTGCCCTGGTGCAGAAGGCGGAGACCCTGGGGGGGCAGCCGGACCCCCGCAGCCAGGCCAGCCCTCGAGACCCTTTGCTTATGTGAACCCCATGAGATGTGAGGCCCCCGCTTTCGTGGACTCAGCTCGCCTTGCACAGAGACGCCGAGGCCACCGCAGGGGAGATAGCCAGAGGGCTGAAAGAGGCCGGGGCAGGGACCCCCGCCTGCACAGGGACCCCCGCCTGCAGGAGGGGCCGGGACGCCTGCTGGGGCCAGATCTGCATTTGGAGCTGGACAGCGGAGAGGTGCCCGAACAGCCCGCGGAGGCAGAAGCCAGGGAGACCCCTTTCACCAGAGCAGCCATGGCGGCCGCGGCACACGGACACGTGCTGCGGAACCCCGGCCCCGGCAGTGACG
This sequence comes from Lipotes vexillifer, assembly GCF_000442215.2. Lineage (NCBI taxonomy): Eukaryota > Metazoa > Chordata > Mammalia > Artiodactyla > Lipotidae > Lipotes > Lipotes vexillifer. The sequence continues at coordinate 820,579 of NW_006792080.1, read as the reverse complement.
CACTTAGGATGAGACCCCAGGGGCTGCCCAATGCTTACGGGTTCTGGGGCCTCAGGGAGGTCCAGCCTTCCGCCTGTTCCTACGTTGGGTTCATACCCTCGGGCTTTGCTTTGATAGTCATGCAGACACCCTCCGGCACCTACCTGTATTCGGTCGCAGCGCCCTATGCCCACCACAGCCAGCCCCTCTCTCTCTGACCTGGGCATTTGCTAAATACTCCAGGAGACCGTCCCCCAACTGGAGTCCCATTCCTGTCCCCACTGTCTCCCCCGCTACCTGTATTGCCCGGACTGAGCCTGCAAGCTCCCCCAGGATCCCGGCAGGCCCAGGTCTGCTTCCCACAGGACAGGCAGTGCCAAGGGACAGAGCAGTGCACGAGGTGTCTAGGCAGAGAGAGCCCCAGGGTGCTCACGAGACGGAGAAGCTGTGATCGGAGCTTCCCAGCGAGCAGCCGCAGGGTCAGGATACTGACGGCGGTCCCCCAGCAGCCTGTGAAACCAGCCAGTGGTTCCCCTCTGAAGAGAAACACGGATCCTGAGTGGGTGTGAGAGTGACACACGTGGATGAGGCTTGGTTAAAGAGGAAATTCCAAGAGCTGCCTGTGAGGTGAGACCTACAGGGAAAGCAGAACTGGCCTGGCATCAACACTGCCTCGAAAGCATCGGTGACTCCGAGAAAGCCATGAGGAGACCCCCTCGGATCCTGGAGAGCATACGACCCTGAGTCTCGAATTCCATAACCTGGACCAGGTGGCACGCGGACAGGAGGGGCTGGGCGCCGTCGAGGTACAGGAAAGGGGCCTGAATCCTAATCAGACCGGCCCGAAGCGGGAGCTTCCTCTGAGCTCGAGAGCTCACAGGCTGACAACAAAGCCCCTTCCTGTGAAAGCCGGCTCCAGGCGAGTTGTTTTGCTGCCTGCCCTGAAAGCACAGATAATGCTTTTCAGCCAGGAAAACAAAAAAAGAAGTGGGAAGAAGAGAGGGAGACGAGGGATGCAAGAAGGACCAGAAAGCAAGGAAATGGGTAAACTGCACCATTAAGTCTGAATAAGTACGATCCTCGGAGAGAGATGAATAATCTGGAGTTGAAATCCCAGAAGGGGACCTCCCTGGTGGCACTAGTGGATAAGAATCCGCCTGCCAATGCAGGGGACATGGGTTCGTTCCCTGGCCCGGGAAGATCCCACGTGCCGCGGAGCAACTAAGCTCGTGCGCCACAACTACTGAGCCTGCGCTCCACAACTACTGAAGCCTGCGAGCCTAGAGCCCGTGGCCCGCAGCAAGAGAAGCCGCCGCAATGAGAAGCCCGTGCACCGCAACCAAGAGTAGCCCCCGCTCACCGCAACTAGAGGAAGCCCGCGCACAGCAATGAAGACCCAACGCAGCCAACGAATAAAATTAAAGAAAAAAAAATTCCAGAAGCATTGACATCGAAATTTGGGGGATGTAGGAGTTCAAAGGAGCTACAAATTACTGAAATTCTGGTCTAGTCCTGGAATTCTATAGGTGCTCAACCTGAGGGAGCAGAGGAACCCTGGGCATCTGTAAGCAGGTGGCCCCACTGGTAACTTCTAAAGGAGATGGAGTAGAATGAATAATTCCAGACAGACTGAGGAACACGTGGATCCAAGAAAATTTGATGAATCAAACAAGAGGCAGACGGGGTCAGAGAAACAAGGAGAAAGCAGGACACGTTTAAAACGCTACATAAGGGGGCCTCCCTGGTGGTGCAGTGGTCGGGAGTCCGCCTGCCGATGCAGGGGACACGGGTTCATGCCCCGGTCCGGGAGGATCCCACATGCCCCGGAGCGGCTGGGCCCGTGAGCCGTGGCCGCTGAGCCTGCGCGTCCGGAGCCTGTGCTCCACAACGGGAGAGGCCCCAACAGTGAGAGGCCCGCGTACCGCCAAAAAAAAAAAAAAAAAACAGAACAGAACAAAACAAACAAACAAAAAAAACACGCTAAGTAAGAAGCAAGTAAGTGGGTGGCGGCCTCTGTGCTCCTGGCTTCAAAGGGGGTATTTCACACACTGACCATTAAGCAGGTGTCTCCTGTACTTTTCTCACAGACATGTTTGATCAAGCCTAGATCACTCCCATCTTCTGAGTTTGATAAGAGGTTTATTATGAATTGGATTTTGCATTTTCTTAAGCAGGCTTTGACCGCCTGATGTTGATTCATTTGTAAGAGAAAACGTCCAAGGTAAATGAAGAGAATTTTTCCCATGAAAGATTTTTTTCTTGTGTATCCAACCATCCCCTTAAATAGACCCCTCTCTCTGGCTTTTACTGGAGCACATCTTTTATTAAAATTTCACAGTTTTCATCTTACCAATGTCAGATGAGTTTACTGTAACCAGAAAAAGAAACACAAAGAAAGACAAACGACAAGCGTCTGCTTCCCCCAACTCCCTGCCACTGTGTGCTTTCCCT
>NW_006792080.1:805203-818052 GCF_000442215.2 Lipotes vexillifer | reverse complement strand
CGACAGGCTGCGGCGCCCCCCACCCCCCTGCCACTGTGTGCTTGCCCTACAGCCGTATAGGCCTATACGAACACATGTGTACTTAAAGGCGTCTTTGGGGTTTTATTTTACAAAAATGGGGCATGCGATCCTCCCGGGGTCACCAGGGGTGATTCAGGGCCCAGGCAGGTGTGGCAGGTGTGCTGGGGGCAGTGCTGGAACCCATTCTCCGTGTGAAGCAGGTGCCACGCAGACACCCAAGTTCGTCTGCGGTGGGAGCTGCCTCTTGCCGTCAACCTGGATGCCCTGCGCTCAACCGCGCCTTCGTGCCGTCACCTCCCTGGGAGCTGCCCGACCCTCTGCAAGGCGCACACTTCAGGCTCTTCAGGGAACAACCCTCTGCCGACGGGCTGTTTCCACCACCAGGACGCTTTGCAAAACACTCGTATGTGGGCTCTTCAGTACTGGCTCTTTTAATTTTATGAAATAAATCCTCAAAGTGAGATTCCCATGCCAAACAGTAGGGCCATATTTTACCTTAACAGGTATTAGGAAATTGCATTCAGTTAGGTCGTACCCGTATCAATTCCCATCAGTGGGATACGAAGGCGCCGGTTCCCCCCCAGTCCTCCCAGCAATAAATGTTGGGACACCATAATCTTTGCCAATCTCTTGAATAAAAATGTGCCATTATTCTAATTTGATTTGTCTTGACTACTAATAAGGTTTAGTATCTTTTTAAGCATTTACTGCCACTTCTATTTCTTTCTCTGTTAATAGCCAATACATGTCTTTTGCACAGTTTTCCATTGGGTTTTAAATCCTTTTCTTATCAACCTGTAGGAACTTCTTGGATATTGGAAACAGTGATACTTTCCTGTCCGCGGGGGTTTCTCGGGCGCACTAGGTCCAGCCTCAGCTCACAGCCCAGCTCCTCCTGTGCCTAGCCCCCAGGCCCTGCTCCCTCCCCAGGGCCAGAAGCCCATGTCTGCCATGCACGGCCCACCTTACAGCAGCACGGAACCGTCTCCTCAGTCACTTCACTGTTTAGACATTGTCCAGGGTAAACTTGCCAACTCAGGGTTTCCAGGAATAGCTCAGTGTTTCCCCATTCCTCCCTCTTTGGGCGCTTTCACCTACATTCCTGAAGACTTGCCAATGTCCAGGAGTCAGGAGGCTTTTTCTTTTTTTCATCTTCAGGCACCTTTAGTTTCTTTAGTTTAATAATATACATATTCGAGTGGTGACTAATCGATTCGGAGACACATATTCAGCCTTTATTAATGGGATGTGTGTCCTCAAACTTGAAGACCACTGGTCTCTATTTTATATACAGGAAGCAGACATCGTTTCAATAATAAATCTACATCAAGACAGTGCGATCTACGTGCCTGTCCTCTCACTGAGGACATGCCTGTTTACACCTTCACGCCCCCAAAGAAGGCATCAAAGAGCCTGGCATGCACCTTGGTCATCCGACAATTAGGACGTGTGTCAGGACCCGGAAGTACACTTGCAGGAAGACTGGCAACAGATGCTACAAGGCGCCCTGGCTGGGGGCTGTGGACCTCGCCTCACTGGTCACCCGTGCTTCACCCCAATGATTCAAGTCTGCACAGCAGAACCCTGGACGGCCCTCTGCCTTCAGGCGGGTAGGGACCCCCACTATCTCTCCTGCTCTCCATCGGTATGATGAGTTTTCTCCACTTTCTCTACTCTCCTTTGGAAGTTATACAGTGTACTGGGTTGAACCATATGAAATTAGCAATTTCATATGGTTCGGCTGAATACGATTAATTTTTTAACACACATACTTGACTTAAAGTCTAATGTTAGTTGGTCTCTATCTTTCTCTACCCTATAAGAACCTTTGGGTACGTCTACCCTGATCACTACCAGTTCCATTCTACAGGGTATTATTGTCTTATATTTCAGTTCCATTTTGTCGTCACCAAAATAATCATTATCAACACAATTAGTGTTTATCATCGATGCTTATTTCCCTCTGTTTCCACGAGTCACCAATCCGTTTGCTGTCTTCAACCGTATCCCTCCTTTGTCGTGTTCAGTTCCTGAAGTACCTTCCTTGGAGATTTTCAGTAAAGAGCAGTTCGTGGTAAGCTCTGTCTGAAACATCTTCACAGCGTGCACACTCTTGAGTAATAGTTTAGCTGGATATAAAATTCTAGTTTGACAACTATATGTTTTCTCTCACTGCCTTGCAGGTATTTTCCTGTTGTTTTTAGGCTGCTCTTGTTGCTGTTTTGAAACTTCTCATAGCCCTGACACTGTGCTCGGGAGGGAAAATTCTGTTCCTCTCGGGCCCTTTTACAACATCCTTTCTGTCTTTGATGTTCTGAAGTTTCCCTAGGAGATGTCCATACCTACATGTTTTTAAAACCCTTCTCTAGATTCATTGAGAATCTTCTATCTGAGAATACATTTAATAAAAAGTGGAAGATTCTAAGCTCTTATCCCTTTCATTTTCTCTCTTTTCTCCTCTGGAACCCCTGGCTGATGTATGCTGGGTCATGTCACTCTAACCTGTGTGTCTCGTAACTGTGCTGCATCCTGTGCTGTGTTCCGCTGGTTTTCCTTAGATCCGTCTTCTGCTTTACTAGTTTTTCTACTCTATTCAGTCAGCTCTTTCATCTTGATTTAATGGATTCCTAATATTCCATTTTGATCTTTTCTATATCTACTGTGATTGGTTATTTGCTCTTTATTTCTGATTTTTAAAAGACATTTTATTTCTTTCATCATTTCTCAGATTTTTCAGTTGCCTAAAATTTTCAGGGAACTAATCTTCCCGGTTTCCTTCCTTCCTTCTTTTCTGTTTTTTTTGCCAGCAAAATTTCACTCACGGTGAAATCGTCTCTTTTTTGGTGTCTGTGTACCTGTCTGTGTGCATATTTAGCTGATCCCAAGCAAGGTTTCTATTTACTGTGGAACTTCATGGTACTTGGACTGTTAAAGTGACATTCCACGGTGGCTTTCTTTTCGCTTATGCCAGGTTTTGGGGGTGGGGTGGGTGTGCCACCACCCCAGGAACAGACTCTGTGAGAGTTTCTCAGCTTCTGGTCCCCACACCAGGAGGCGGAGTTTAAAGCCAGATTCTGGGTCCTCAAGAAGGGAAAGCCCAGGACCCTGGTTCTTCCTTGAGGATTACAGCCCCCTCTCCCAGTCACAGTAGGGCCAGGCCTCCTTCCCTGAGTAGGTGTGCGAAGTGCATCCATTTCCCCACAGGGGTGTAGGAGTCACCTCAGCTTCAGTTCTGCCCCTCCTATAGGCCAGGTGTGTGCACAAGACCCAAGCTCCCAATCTGTGGGCCCAAACTGGCCAGAGCTGCCGGTCCACGAGCCCGACGCCCCCACTCTCTCTCACTTCCCGCTTTGCTCTCACACACGGACACCGTGCTTCCTGGCTTGCCGTCTATGCCAGCACGGAAGAGAAGCTAAAGCCACCACCTCTGGGCCAGGCTGCTTGGGTTCCAACCCTGGCTGCACCACAGATGAGTTCCTTAACCTCACGGCTCTCAGTCTTCCTGGCCGTCACATCGTGGGACTCTCAGCTGAGTTCATCGACTCTAGGTGCTCAGCATTGTGCCCAGAACATGGTGCACACCCAACAGACACTACCTGCTATTACTTCAAAGCGGGTGGGGTGGTTCTGTCTTACCCAGAACGCTACGTGCTGCTCAGGCTTCCTGTGTCCCCCACTTAATCTTTCCTGCTTGTTGTTTATGTGTAAACCGTGTGATCCCAGTTTTTCAGAGCTCTGGCTCTATTTTGGGGGGTGGGGTGTTAAATCACTTTGTTGGAAGGAATGGCATTCAAACATAGGGGAAAAAATAAGCAGATGCTTTTGCACAGGTTATGGAAAGAGTAAAAAATGCAGTTCTGGTTTTCTAGTGTTGTGTAACGAAACACCCCAGAACTCAGAGCCTTAGAACCTCCATTTTGTTTTATTTCGCTCACAATGTAGTAGGTCAGGAATTCAGGAAAGGCTCTGCTGGGCAGGTCACCCTGACCCACGTGGCAACAGCTGGGATGTCGACGCCTGACCCACTTCCCACACCGCCTCTACGCTCAATTGCAGAGGGTTAATTTTCAACGCTGTGTTATGTCCACTATGTGAGTGTGCTTCACCCAGTCTCTTGTAGGTGGGCTTTGGGGTTGTCTCCGGTTTCTTTTCCAGTATGAACATTTCTGTGCATTTCTTCTGGTGGACACGCCCAGGTTTCTGTCTTGGGTACACATTAAGGAGTGGAATTGCTGAGCCAGAGGGCATGTAAATGCTCGTTTATAAGATTACACTACAGTGATCGTTCTGGTTACATGCCCTTCAGCCTGTGTAAGTTGATACTTGGTATCATCAGACATCTCGCTTTTGGCCAATAAAACAGTCCTGTAGTTTGCTGTAGCCTGTATGCATGTCTGAATCACCAGTGTCACTCAGAACCTCTGCAGCTGCTTTCTCTTTTGTGCAACAGCTGCTTTCTCTTTTGCCCATTGGGTTTTCTTCTTTCTTCTTACTGATTTGAGGTGTTCTTTATTTAATCTTGACACCAATTTTTTGTCAGTCGTCTTTTGCAAGTATAGTCTCATACTGTGACTTTTTTTTACCTGATGTAAATTGTCTTTTGACTTACAGAAGCTCTTAATCTTAATAATGAATTAAAATATATCAGTCTTTTTCTTTCCTGTTAGCACTTTTTGTACTTTAAGAAATCCTCCTCTACCTTGAAACCAGAAATCCTCACCTACATTTTCTTCTAAAGATTTTAAAATTTTGCTTTAGATATTTGCTTTGACACGAGTTCTTAATCCATCTGGAGAGGATAATTTAATTTTTTGTGGATAATTTAATTTTTCCCATATGGATAATAACCAATTATTCCTGGTACACACTGAAAACTCACTTCTTTCCCTGCTGGTTTGCCACGTGACCTGAGTCATTAAGAGAAGGTCCATATGTGCACAGATATGTTTAGGAACATTCTATCTATATGTTCCACTGGTCTTTTTTTTTTTTTTTTTTTTGTAGCTGCTAGACTGCAGTTGTAGACCTAGATTCTGGCCAATGGAATATAAACAGAAATGTCCTGTGGCAGTTCCAGAAATTTTCTCAAAAAACATTTGGTTTTCCCCTGTTTTTTTTTTTTTTTTTTTTTTTTACCCCTGAACTAATACCACACAGCATCCCTTACTAAAGTTTTATAATGTCTTGGTACCTGGCAGAGCAAGCCTACCTTCCTTCTTTAGAAGACAATTCTAATGAATTCCAATTTTCGAAGCAAATGGACAAGTTCTTAAAGGATCTTGTTGAGTTTTTTTTTTTCTGTACGTGGGCCTCTCACTGCCGTGGCCTCTCCCATCGCAGAGCACAGGCTCCAGACGCACAGGCTCAGCGGCCATGGCTCACGGGCCCAGCCGCTCCGCGGCACGTGGGATCCTCCCAGACCTGGGCACGAACCCGTGTCCCCTGCGTCGGCAGGCGGACTCTCAACCACTGCGCCACCAGGGAAGCCCCTTGTTGAGTTTTGACTGGAGTTGTATTAAATCGTTAGATAAACTGGGCGAGATTATATTATGATATTAAATTTTCCAGTTTAAAAACACGGCCTCCTGATCAGCTATACGACCAATGCCTTTCCTGGAGAGTATACTCCTGCTGTCTTTGACAACTGTTCTGCCAATGTTACGGTGGATGGAAAACCAGTGAATCTGGGCTTGTGGGATACAGCTGGACAAGAAGATTATGGCCAGTTACGTCCCCTGTCCTATCCACAAACAGATGTATCCTTAATTTGCTTTTCTCTTGTGAGTCCTGCATCATTTGAAAATGTTCACGCAAAGTGGTACCCTGAAGTGCGACACCACTGTCCCAACACTCTATCATCCAGGTGGGGAAGAAACTTGACCTGAGGGATGATAAAAACACGACTGAGGCACTGAAGGAGATCGGCGACACCCGTCACCTACCCGCAGGGCTCGGCCGTGGCCAAGGAGATGGGTGCTGTCAAATGCCTTGAGTGCTTGGTGCTCACACAGCGAGGCCTCAAGACAGTGTTTGATGAAGCTATCCGGGCGGTCCTCTGCTCGCTGCTACCCCCCGCACCGTCCCCCCGCCGCCCCACCCCCACCCGGAGTCAAGAAGGAAGAGAGAAAATGCCTGCTGTTGCGCGTGTCCAGGCTCCAGGACCCTTTGTACGCTTTGCTCAAACGGTGGAGCCTTCGCACTCAGTGCCAAGTTTTTGTTAACAGATTAGTTTTTCCATAAAACCGTTTTGAACCAGTCAGTAATTTCTAGGTTTTGTTTGTATAAAGTGTAAGAGTTCAAACTTTCACATTCTATTAAAGTTTAGCCCTAAAAAAAAAAAAAAAAAAAATGATTAGGTTTTCTTTTATATCCTGCAGGCAAATTTTACAAATTTCTGCATACAGGTCTTTACAACTTTGGTTAGACTTATCTCGTTATGTTTGTTGTTTTTGTTGCTATATAAATGGTAGAAACATTTTAAAGTTTCTTGATGATGTACAGAAACACAGTTGACATCTGTATATGCAATGTGCGCATGGAGCTTACACTCAGCTACGTGGCTCAACTCTATTATTGCTAGTCATTTGTTTCCAGATTCTTTCTGATTTTCTAAATGGAAAATCATTATCATCTGCAAAAAATAAATATCTGCTTTAATTTTTCCCTTGCCAGTCCATGTCTTCAATTTCTTTTTCTTGAATTATTTCACTCTCTGAGATCTTTAGTTCTTTTGTCTGATTTTAAGGCAAATGCGTAAACAGAATTCTCTTCACCATCCCTGTGTTTTCCCTGGGCGCCTCATTCATGTGCATAACGTCACTGGGGGTAGCAGCTCCTCGAGCTCCTTTTATCCCAGCTCTCCCCTGGCCCCCCGAGCCCAGCATCCAACCCACCCATCAGGATGCTCCGGGGACGTCACACAGCTCTCTGCTCACTGAGATGCAGTTGCTTCCCCCATGCAGCATCCTCTGCCCACGAGGGCCTCCCCTGTACACCCAGGAGCCTTGGTGTACACTCAGGCGTACACCCCCGCCCCCTAGTCACCAACACCCAACACTTTCTACCTCCATAAAAAATCTTAGATCGGTCCAGTGGTTAATTGGGAGATTGGGATTGACACATATACACGAGTACGTATAAGACAGATAACTAATAAGAACCTGCCGTATAGCACAGGGAAATCTACCTCACTTCACTACACAGTAGAAACTAACGCAACAACGTAAAACAACTATACCCCACTAAAAAAATTAAAGAAAAAAAAAGACGTCGCCTTCCAATGCAGGGGGTGCAGGTTTGCTCCCTGGTGGGGGAGCTAAGACCCCACATGCCTTGCGGCCAAAAAACCAAAACAGAGAACAAAAGCAATGTTGTCACAAATCCAATAAAGACTTTAAAAATGGTCCACATCAAAAAAATCTTGTAAAAGAACCCTTAGCTCCGTCCTCCTCTCTCCCTCCCTCTGCTCATCCACCAAGTGCTCCTTGATTCAGGTGCCATCTCCTTCCCCATCGCAGCCACAGCGCTCCAACTTCCCCTCCGTATCCTGGCTGTGCACTCCCCCAGCCCTCTCTGTCTTTTGGGAGAAATATTCTTTCCAAAACGTACAGAACATCAGTTCCCGACCCTACTTAGAAGCCTCTGACGGCCTCCCACTGCTGTTCTCCACGTGACTGTAAAGACACTGACTCGCTGGCCTCGCTGGCTCCTCGGTCCGCCTCCCACTGTCCCCTCCTTGGGCACTCTGGCCCTGACACGCTCTCTGGGACCTGACAGCTCTAGTCTGTTCCTTAACCCCTGACTTGGGCACGTCTAACATCATCTCACGTGTCATGGGGGGAAGCTCTACCGCTTCTGGAAAGACGGACAGAAGACACGGTGCAACAAGAAGCAGCAGGTGCAGGGTTTACCGTGCGCCTCGGTACCGGTCCCCGCAGAACGCTGAGCGAACTTATCTCTTTTCAGGAGCCCAAACTGAGGTCGGCCGGGTGCGTGGCTAACTCGTAGGAGTAGGGATGGGGGTAGGCGTGCCCCCTGGGACCGCTGAGATCTCAAGTGTGGAAAGGCAGGAATGGCATCGGCCTCCCTGCCCACGGAGGCGCCCAGAGAGGGGGCTGGGGTCCAGTTGGCAGCCCCTCACTGACTCCTACCCAGGCCATGCCTCCAGCAAGGGAGGGCTTGTTCCGTGTCCCCCTCCCACCCACTTCCCTAACTGCCAGCATTGTGAGGCAGGGGCCATGGCGTTCAAGGTCCCGCATACCTGGGCACAAACCTGGTCCGGGCTGGCCACGTGCGCTGGGCCAGTCCTGAGCCCGGCCATTCCCGGCGTCCCTGTCCGCGCAGGGGGCCAGGGTGAGGACTGATGGAAGCCAGCGTTGGAGACCAGCAGTGTGACTGCGTCTCCATCCAGGAGGGCCTGGCCCCAGCGCTGTGGAGGTGAACGCCAACTTCCAGTCCCTACGCGAGCCCACCCCGCCTTCCCACCCACCCTCCTGCTGCAACGTCCCGCTGCCCCGTGGGCAGTGTCTTCCTGCGCCCACAGCCTGTCTGGTCCCCCACCCACTCGATGGGCGGGCAGGTGGGTTGTTAACAGCAACGTTAGTAACAGCATCTATCGAACGCCTTGTGATGTACGTGGCGCCGAGCTGAGCATTTTAGATGCATTATCTCAACTGACCCCACGGCAGCTCCCTTAGCACTTGTTTCCTTGTAAGATTCTTTAGAATTCACGAGACTCTGGTTGTTATGCTTGAACAAGTTGCGCTCCAGAGACGGAGGCTGCCTGGCCAAGGTCACCTAGCAAGTCGGCAGCGGGGGAGGCTCCATCCCCTGTGCAGCCCGACACCTGCCTCTGGAGCCGGGCGCCTGCTCCTTTCTCCGCGGTGGGTGCTGCCCTCCCCACCGCCCCCCGTGCCCTCGCGGCTCCAGGCTGTGGGCATGCGACTAGGGTCAGTTCAAGGCTCTGGTGGCACCACGTTTTAGGCAGACACCAGGGTGTGGTCCTCTCCGGGGCCAGCGTTGGCCATCAGGGCCTGCCCACCCGTCAGTTAAAGGGTCAGAGCACAGCTTCCAGAGGCCAGCGTGTGGCCGGGGTCAAAGTCAGCGTGTAACCGGGTCAGGGGCTGGAACACCCCTGGGTTCCAGAGTGACCGTGTGGCTGGGTCAAGTCAGTGTGGGGCTGAGGTCAGGGGTCAGCGGGCAGCCAGCCACCGTCAGGAGGCTGACCCCAGCGAGAACCAGACCCTCGCCCTGCCCCATCAGGCCAGCACCCCCTTGCCCACGGCCCCAGCGTGGAGAGCTCACTGGCACGGAGTGGGGGGGGTCCCTAGGGCCAGGTGACCTGCACAGGGCCCCGAGGGAGCCCCAGGGGTGGTCTGCTGTTGGGCTGGGTGGGGCGTCGTGACGAGGAAGGGAGGGGGTCTCTAGGGCAGCTCCGGGCCCTGGCCCCTTGCATCCCCACCCCCAGGGCCACCGAGACCTCTCCAGGGGCAGGCCAACCCCAGCCCCTCTGCTCAGGCGCCACCACACCTCATGGGACCAAAGGCGGCCTCTGCTGGCCCGAGGCCCCAGCCGGCTGCCAGGACGTCGTCCGCTCTCCCGCGTCTTCCCGGGGCCCCTCCTGCGGGCGCCTCCCGGCGCGTAGCCTGGAAATCCTCCTCATTCTCCAAAGCCAGCCGGACGCCTGCAAGCCCTGCCGCGGCCCCGCCAGCAGCCACTTCCTAGACCCCGCAGCACGCACGCCGCCGGGTCTCGCCCCTGCGGGACTCAAGCCACGGGTCGGGGCGGGGGACACAGGTCAGGTAGGAAGGTTCACGGCCTCCGAGTTGAGCAGCAGCAACTCCTCTGCACGAGGAGGCAGGCTTCTCATCACATCCCGGAGAAGGGCTCAGCGGGCCTGCGCGTCTGCCAGCCTGCTAACTCGCGAGCCCCCCTTCCTGAGGGGCAAGAGGAAAGGGCCAGCTCAGAGTGGATCCGTGAAGGCGGAGCTCGGCTCTGCTGTCACAGCTGTCCTGTTGTCTGGGCTCCTTTCCACCTGGGGCAGGTGACAGGGCTCCTCATTAACAATCAACCTTCCCTCCGAAACACCAGGAGGGGCAGGAGTGCGTGCCACGCACCAGGCGCTGCCCAGCCCTGCACCCTGACAGACCTCCTTCCCTGTGGCCGCAGGAGCTCCGCCCAGGCCTCACAGCCTGCGGGAGAGGTGGACTCACTAAAACTGATTTCCTGGCGGGAGTCATTACCTTCCGCTGGCAGAGGCCGTCCAACTCCCTCAGCAAGAATCAGAAGCCTGCTGGCCCCTGGGGACCCCTCACCCCAAGGAGAGGTGAGGCCGGAGATCAAGCCTGCCCAGTAACGAGGGACGAGCTGGCACTCCCGGCCCCCAGCCCTCTGCAGGAACGACTCAGACCCGGGGCACAGTCCCGAGGCCGAGGCGGTCACTCCCCACTTTCCTGGCGGAGAGATCACGTCTCAGAGAGGCAAGGCACCTGCAGACACGCAGCACAGCCGTGTCTGGGAGCAGGGCCAGGCTCACCACCATACGGGGGTGCCAGGGCTCAGGGCCAGGAGTGCTGGCTGGAGAGGCAGGGCCACCTGGTGCCTGACAGGCCTGAGCAGCTGAGGGCTTTGGGGTGACTGCACCTGGGCGGGGTGCAGGACAGGCTCATGGCCAGAAGCAGGTGGTCACAGGCCTAAGGGCCGGACAGGACCACCCAGGTGGAAGCCTAGGCAGGTGGGCAGCCAGAGCTCCCAAGGCCAGCAGCACCCAGCAGGTGACCCCCTCCTGCCTGCCCTGCCGGGCTGGCTCTGGGCCAGGCGGCCCCTTAATGTTTGGACATGGGCTGCGCCTGGCGAGCACCACAGGCCCTGAAACTCACACCCATCACCAGAACTAGGAAAACTTCCCTGGCACCTGGGAGGCCCTGGTCACCTGCCAGATGTGATCCAGGTGTGATGAGAGGTGCCAGATGGGCCTTCCTGTCTGAAACACACAGGAGCGTGCGCACTCACTGCTATGGGCTGAACATCCGTGCACCCAGATTCACGGGAAGCCCTGACTCCCAGTGTGGCTGTATTTGGAGACGGGGCCTCTGAGGAGACAATCAAGGTTACACGAGGCCATCAGGGTGGGGCCTGATCCTTATAAGAAGAGGTAGTAGGGAGAGGGCTCCCCTGGTGGCGCAGTGGTTAAGAATCCGCCTGCCAACGCCGGGGACACGGGTTCGAGCCCTGGTCCAGGAAGATCCCACACGCCGCGGAGCAACTAAGCCCGTGCGCCACAACTACTGAGCCCGTGGCGTAGAGCTGTATTTGGAGACGGGGCCTCTGAGGAGACAATCAAGGTTACACGAGGCCATCAGGGTGGGGCCTGATCCTTATAAGAAGAGGTAGTAGGGAGAGGGCTCCCCTGGTGGCGCAGTGGTTAAGAATCCGCCTGCCAACGCAGGGGACACGGGTTCGAGCCCTGGTCCAGGAAGATCCCACACGCCGCGGAGCAACTAAGCCCGTGCGCCACAACTACTGAGCCCGTAGGCGTAGAGCCCATGCTCCGCAACAAGAGAAGCCACCGCGATGAGAAACCCGCGCACCGCAACAAAGAATAGCCCCCGCTCGCCTCAACTAGAGAAAGCCTGCGCGCAACAACAAAGACCCAACGCAGCCAAAAATAAAAAAATAAATTTATAAAATAAAAAAAAGGAGAGGTAGGGAGAGCCCGGCCCCCCACCCCCCACCGCGTGCCCCAGGAAGAGGTAGCCCTAGGGCGTCTGCAGCCCAAGGGGGGGCGCCCCCCCAGAACCCAAACCACATGGGCACCAGCCTGCAGACCTGTGAGGAGTCACACACGTGGAGAAATCCCGGCTCTGTGAAACGGAACGTGCAAACAAGGAGGGGAGGGGGGAACAGGGAAGGACCCTTCCTCGCACTGACGCCCACTCATCAAGACTGTGCACCTTGGGGGTGCGGAGCCACCCCCGTGGCCTCATGCCGCACGACAGAGACCCTGGAGCCTTAGGAGCTTAGGGGTCCGGGTCCCACCCCGAGAATCTGAGCCACCACAGTCACGTTTACATCAAAGTGGACTTCAGGCCAGCAGAGTACTGCGAAGGTTAGGAGGGCAGCAGCGATTAAGAAAAGGGACAGTCGACTGAACGCATATCAGGATCCTCAACCTGCATGCCCCGAATAACAGAACCACAACCGCCAGGCGTATGACGGGTCCCACCTTGCTCACCCTTCACGTCAAATGGAAAGACGGCTGGTCTAGCATTCTCACCGACTAGCCCCCAGTCGCGGTCGGTAAGTACACAGGCTCGCTGGACGCCGACGGGTACAAGCTTCTAGAAGCCCAGGGTGTGCACATCAACTTGCCGACCCTCGGCCTCAGCATCCTCTCCCGTGACCCACACACTCTACCCCACAAGCGCGGCAGTGGGCGGAGCGCGTGCGCAGGTCTGTGGGGGCGTCAGGGGTCGCCTCCACCTGCCAGATCCAGCCCAGGAGGTCACCTCTGTACGGCGGCTTGGAGCGGGCTCAGCAGAGGCGAGCCCTCCAGGAGGCCCTGCTTGATGCTTTCGAGCCCAAGGACAGCGGGGACCAGAGGGCGACGCCAGCCGCTCGGGGAAGCGCCCGGATGGCCGGGGCAGGGTACGGCTGGAGGGTCGACAGGCTGAAGACCCCGCTCGGCTGGAAGAAGGGCCGGGGTCTGAACCTGCGGGGCCGCGTGGGTCTAGGCCAACTTCTGGGCCTGCACTGGGAGGGGGGCCGCTGGAGGGCGGGGCGCCGCAGCAGAGGGACAAGGGCCAGGGCAGAAGGACCCGGCTGGGAAGG